>NW_006921597.1:14214860-14235014 GCF_000298275.1 Orycteropus afer afer | reverse complement strand
TGCTGAATATTTGTGCTTGTCCTCTTTTTTATTGTGATGTGAAAGTTTATCATTTTTCTTTGAGGTTACTCTATGATTTATAATTTTCTCCCCGAGTTTGGAATAGTCCATTCTATCTTGCAAATCTCTTGACTTCCTCATCATTTAGAAGCTCTGTAACTACACAGTATTTTCCCTCTTTTTGGTTTGTAGTTGTCCTCACTTGCCAATTGAAGTCTCTGGTTCCCTGTTTACAATCTTGTAAGCTTATTTTATTTTGGTTATGTCCATAGCTCTGGTTTCTGGGTTATGTCATCTTGTGTATTAATGGTTGTTTTTTATTCGCTATTTTTGGTTCTCTGTTCAGAGGACTCCCTTTAGTATCTCTTGAAAGATTGGTCTAGTTTTAGCAAATTCCCTTAGTTTCTGCTTATCTGGAAATCTAATTTCACCATCATATTTGAGGGACAGTTTTGCCAGGTACATAATTCTTGGTTGAAAATTTTTCTCTTTCAGGGTTTTATACAACCATCCCATTGCTTTCTTGCTTGCATGGTTTCTGCTGAGAAATCAGAGCTTATTCTTACTGGTTGTTCTTTGTAAGTAATTTTTTCCCGTGCTGCCTTCAGGATTCTGTCTTTGTCTTTGGTTTTGATGAGTCTGATGATGATATGTCTTGGTGATTTTCTTTTGGGGTCTATCCTGTTTGGGGTTTGTTGGGCTTCCTGAATGGACATATTCTCATCTTTCATCATAACAGGGAAGTTCTCTTCCAACAAATCTTGGACAATTTTCTCAGTGGTTTTACTTTTCCTGTTCTGGAATTTTAGTGACATGTATGTTACTCCCTTTGATGGTATCCCACATGATCCTTAGGCTTTCTTCATTGTCTGTTTTAAAACTACTACTACTATTATTACTTTTGTCCTTGTCATTATTATTCTTTATTCTTCCCTTTCCAGGTTCTAGTTTCCAGCTTTTGTTTTGGTCTTTTTTCTGATTGATCCCTTTCCAAAGAAGTATTCAGGTATTTGTCTTCAATCTCATTAATTCTGTCTTTCATTGCATCATTTTACTCCTTTGCCCTTTCAGTGTGTTACCTGTTTCTGACAATTTAGTATTAATCTTCTGGATTTCTATCTATAGATTTTGAATCATTTCTAATTTTTCATTTATTTTGTCATTTTGTTCTTGTGTTTTCTTTCATAATTCTTCTAGGGATTTGTCTGTGTTTTCCTTGATCTGTCTCTCAATCCTTTGGAGATACCTAAAAATAAGTCTTTTGAATTACTTATCAGGGAGTTCCAATGCTGCATCTTCCTCAGGGATGTGTTCTGGGTCTGTATCCTGCTTCCTTGTTTCTACCACTTTATCTTGTTTCTTTGTGTGAACTGTGATGGTCTGTTGTCTCCGAGACATTGTGACATTGTTGTATTTAGATCTCTGTTAACTGTTTGTGAAGAGCAGCTAAGGGTGAATCAGGCTCTTCTTGGTGGTTGTTTATTGTAGGCCTGTTGGTGGAGAAGGAGATGGTGACTCTCACTCGGTAAGTGAAGCTGTAGGAGGTGTAGGTGTAGTTGTGTGGTATGGGGACTTTTGCTGCCTCCCACTGAGTTAGACAAAAATAGCAATTGAATAACCATCAAAAAAGTAAAAGCAAATGGACAAAAAACACACTGTGTAATGACACAGGAACAGTAACCAAAAAAGAAGAAAGGGAAAAAACAAAACCAAAACAAAAAACTCCACAATATCTGGGGAGAGGGCTATAAGAGAAAAAAGTAGAGAAGGAGAAAAAGTAAGAAAAAAATGCAAAAAACACAAAAAGAAAAACAAGGAACAGGGTTACCCTCAAGAAAAATTGGAACCAGGAACAAGGAAAAGAAAAAAATCTGAAAACTAGAACCTGGGAAGGGAAGAATAAATAATAATAATGACAAGGATAAAAGTAATAATAGAAGTAGTAGTTTTAAAACAGACAAAAACAAGCAAACTTAAAAAAAGAAAAAAAAAATCTGGACAGGCAGGGCAGGGCACCCAGGCTCTGTCTGAACACAGAGACTGGGATGGAATTCCTGTGAGTCTAGAAGGTGGGTGTTAGGGAAGGATGGCCGTTCCTTTGTTCACCACCAGGGTGTGAGATACAAGAGTAACAAGGGGAATGTCACACCTTTTCAGTAGGCCGTGTGTCTGGGATGTCTTTGTGGTTCCGAGCAAGCAGAGCCTGCTTGTAAGTCTCTGGAATCTGGGAGAACGCTCTCGCTTTAAATATCCAAAATGGTCAAGCTGCTTGTGAACATTCAAAGTGACTGCTTCCTCTGGACAGGCAAAAGTCCACAGCTCAGCCCGCCATCCTCTTCACTGCTTCCCCCTTTATTCAGCAGCCACCATAGCAGTCCTCCATGCAGTCCCTGGCTAGCAGGGCTGATTTTCAGGTTAATTCTTAGGTCCTACCACCACTGGGCAATATCCAAGCTGTCTGTGCAGTTAGGATTGCTGCCAGACCACAGCTCCATATGTCTCCTTTTTTGGTATTTTCATGCAAATTCATCTGCCAGTTGGAGTTTAGTCCACTTTTATATCCTTCCCTTCAAAGTTCAAGGGTCCAGGATTATCTTCTGTATCTGTGTTAATTGGTTCCCTTTTTCTTTGTTGAAGAGGGTCTATACAGTCCTTCTGCCATCTTACCAGAACCTCCATAGAGTTTTTAATGGCTAATTTTTCGAAAGTAGGTTGCCAAGCCTTCTGAGGTGTTTCTGGGTGGACTGGAATGTCCAACCTTTTGATTAGCAGTCAAGCTTGTTAACTGTACTACCTGGGCACACCTAACCCCATATTAGAGTACTGAAATTCTGAGTTAACCTACTAAAAGAACATCTCTTACTGTCTTGAGTGCTGTAGAATTAAACACAATTGCTAGCATCAAGAAAGCATGGTTATTTTCCTGGTCCTCTGACCTTGATAGTATACCAGAACTACCAGTTCTCATTCAGAACGATATAGGGTGTGTAGTGAGAAAAGCTCTAGCAGGCATCTCTTATAGTTTGCTGCCTTGGACAGAAGAAAAAACCTCATATTTATTAATTATCTAATACATAGTGGGTGCTTTCAGATAAGTTTGTCATTAGTTTTGATCACTGTTTCCCACATTAGGAGGTTGAAGTTCAGAGAGAGTAAAATGAGCAAGATCACATAGCTTGTAAATGGTTGAGCCAGGATTAGATCCAGTTCTTTTTGACACCACAGCTCATACATTTTTTAAAAAAAACTTTTTATTATAACTTGGGTAAAAATTTACAGAGCAAATCAGGTTTTTCTATCCAACAATTCATACATATTTTGTTTCATGTCATTGATTGTATGTAATCCCCACAATGCAATATTATTTCTTCCTTGACTTCTTATCTCCATTCCTCCTTTTTAACTCTTTCTTCCTTCTGAACTTTGTTCTTGGGCAAATGCTGCCCTTTTGATCTGGAGTGGTTGATTATTCTAAGGCGTACCTACCTCCCTAGTGTTACTGTTCACCTTGTAGACCATCTGTTGTTTGGCTAAAAATTGAGTGATGGAGGTGGGTTCAGTTCCAGGTCTGAAGGGTGACTAAGGGACATAGTTTGGGGGTTCTGCTGGTCTCTCTCTGATGAGTAAGCCTGTTCTTTTTTATGATTTTGAGTTTTGTTCTGTGTTTTTTCCTACCCTATCCAGGATCTTCTTAATGTTATCCCTTTCAGAGCAGTAGGTAGTATTAGGTGAGTACCATCTAGTTCTTCAGATCTCAGCATCATGGAGACTGAGGTTTTGTGTGATCGGTGAGTCCTTCAAACCATGGAAAGTAATTGTTTCCATGATTTTTCTTTACTCTTCTTTGCTCTGGATGAGGAGAAGCCAACAGTTGCACCTTAGATGGCTATTACAGCTTTAAGACCCTAGTCTCTATCACCAAAGTAGGATGTAGAACATTGTCTTTGTGGACTTTGTTGTACCAATAGACCTTGATTATCCTGAGTTTATACATTTTTAAACACAGTACCAGATGAACAAAATTGCATAATTCTTCCTGAGTTTCATTTTGTTTGTTTCTTTGTCAGATGAAGGAAGGACATAGAATTAGATGTTTACTAAAGACCATTCCAACTCTAAAATTCTGTGGTACAGTAAATTGAACGCTTTACTGTGATCCATGGGATATAATTTTATTGAATGAAGAGCTATTTTAATGAAATATAATAATCTCAAACAATGAACATAATAAGAGAGAACAAAAAATAGACTTTGTAAATTCTTAAGGTTCTGAATGGGAGCTCTGCTGGTGTAGTGCCTAAGGCATTTGACTTCTAACCAGAAGGCTAGTGGTTCAAACCCACCAGCCACTCCTCGGAAGAAAGATTGGGCAGTCTGCTTCCATAGTGATACTGCCTTGGAAACCCAAGGAGGGAGGGGTCACTATGAGTGTAGGCCATTCGATGGCAGTGAGTTTGGTTTTTCATTTGGAAAGTTCTGAATAGGGGACTTTGTGGTCATTAGATTGAGAGTTGATAAATGATCTCAGAATGAGGCAGGCTTCCAACTTGGAGACCTACTCATTAATGAGAAAAAAATGTGATAGTTTTATGAAGGTGTATATATATATATGCATGAGTGTTTGATTTTTTTTTTTTTTTTTTCAAACTTAACTAAGTATTTAGATGTGGCCTTGAAAAACTAAATGTGATTTTTCTACATTATTGGAAGTGAAACTAGGTGATTGCAGACTCAGGAACTTTTGACAATTCAGAATAGCAAGTGGGAATGCTGTGTAGTGATAAACTTAGCCAGGTTCTTTCAATATGCCAGTGATTATTACTTTTTTTTTCTTGATTGTAAGTTTTTGATTATTACTCTTAGTATTAAATTTTAGTAAAGTAATTGTAGATGTAAGCAGTTGTTTAATGCCACAGAGATAGTTTAGGCAGAATTTGGATTAGACCTTAGAAATTAGGCTTTAGGCAATATTCTTGCCAGAGTAGTAAATACATCTCTTACTTAGTTTGGGAAGTGAATTCTATTTCTGTTGTGTTGTGGTGGAGAAGGGGATAAGTTCTGAATTGTTGAGCCATTGGTTGTTTCATTGTTTAATTCCTTAGTAAAATAAAATGAGGTTTGTTAGCTCTTCACTTCAGTTAAAGGTCACTGAGAAGAATGTTCTCCTATCTTCTTACTGTTACAGGTTTGTTAGCTTTTCACTTCAGTTAAAGTGAGGTTCATATGCAGAGAAGAAGGTTCTCCTATCTTCTTATTGTTAATCACACAAATTTACATATAAGTCAGTTTAAATTTGTTATCTTATTAAGCAAAAGAAGCTCTGATAGCATAGTACCTAAGGCATTTGTCTGCTAACCAGAAGGCCTATGGTTCAAAGGTTCAAACCCACCAGCCACTCCTCGAAGGCAGGTTGGAAGGTTGGGCAATCTACTTCTGTAGTGATACTGCCTGGAAACTCAAGGAAGGGTCGCTATGAGTCAGGGCCCACTCCATGGCACATAACAACAACAACATTAAGCAAAGAGCTTTGTACTTTATTATGAGAAGACTTAAGGAAACAAAAGTGATGAAATGTTTTTAGTTGGCATTTCTTCCATCAGTACATTGTGTAGTACAACTGCATATTCTCTGAGAATGGAACAGTGGATCTTAAAAGATCCATACTTTTCCTTTTAAAGAAAACATAATAATCACTCTAACACATGGGTATATCATTCTTGCTTCCCAAGGGGCATGTTTAATTGCTCTGGAACTGTGAAACTCTGTATTGATACTACTCTTTGCCAGCCATTTTAAGTTTAAGAACCCAGGGGAAGGCTTGGGTAGCCCCAAAATCCCATTAGTCTGCAATCAGATTTGTAAACCATATACTCTGCATCTTGAAATTCTCCTGCCTCTTATAGGAAGGACACTGTCTATAATTTTTAAATATGCTAACACAATTAGGGGTTATTAGCTAAGAAGACTGATACTCTTAACAAACAAATGAATCCACTGCTGTTGCGTTGATTCTGACTCACAGCAACCATATACTCTAAGCAGGTTGCTTGATCTATTTATCAGGGCCAGTGTAATTCTGGAATCTCTTAGTTTATGAGATTGGTTCTTAAATGTTTTTCTTTGAGGAGGTTACAGATATTTCTTAAAAATAAAAATTAGGTCTTCATCATAAATAGATTTGTTATGAATAACATTAACTGTTAAAATAAGGATCAAAATGAGCATATTTACTTTAATACAGCCATGCCAGGATGCTGCCTGATGGGTGGTGTGATGGCCATGTTTCTAACATGATCTTTTCTTTCCCTGACATGTTTACAGGGACTTAAGAAACAATGAAATTTCATGGGCCATAGAAGATGCTAATGAAGCCTTTGCCGGACTCAACAGTCTCACTAAACTGTACGTATGTATTGTATATATGTGTGTCAATAAAGATATATTCTTGAAATCGATTATAAAGGTGATTAGATTATGAGAAATACATAGTTAAGAAAGACAGGGAAGGGGTAACCATGAGTGGAAGTGGGAGGAGAGCTCTTACATTGTGGGGTTTATAATCAGTGTTGTGAAACAAAGTGTGTATGAACTGTTGAATATAAAACAGATCTGCTTTGTAAAATTGCATCCAAATGACAATAAAAATTTTTTTTTAAAAAAAACTAATTAGATTATGTATGTTAATGTGGCCTTCTGACCCACCCACTTAAAAGAAGCAGCTTTGTTGTTTATCAGGTTGTTATTTGAGGGGGAGAAAGAGGATGCCTTTCTATTAAAGGAGCATTCCTATGGGCACATAGAAGTTACTTATGGAACTAGAACATCTACTTAAGTAAAAGAAATGCACTGAGAAGCCAGAGTTGAATTGGTAATCTATTTAATTAGGTGAGGTTCATAGGCAATTTATATATCAGGAGGGGATTCTTTCAAGTAAGATTTAGATCATCTCCCATGAAAAGAATTTCTTGAAGGTTCACGCTTATGTGAATTTCTTTGGCCTGATGATCTTTAGCAAAGAAGGGAACTGACAGTATAACTCAGTTTAGCATGTGAGGACTACCAGTTTATCAGTGGCCAGAATGGTTGTTTACAGGCATCTCGTTGAGCCCCAGCCTCGAGAGAAGCCTTTGTGTTGTGCTTTACAGTGGTTAATAATAAAGGTTCACAGTTTTGTTAAAAATACATATTAATGTGATCCTCAGCCTATATGACTATGAGACCAGAAGAACTAGATGGTGCCCAGCTACCACTATCAACCACTTGGAGGGGGATCTATGTAGGAGATCCTAGATAGAGTGGGAGAACAATGTGGAGCAAAACTCAAAATTAAAAGGGACCAGGTTTGCTGGTCTAATAGAGCCTGGTGGAACCCATGAGACTATGGCCTCTAGCTGCCCTTCAGGTCCAGAATTGAACCCACTCCTGTCACTTCCAGCCAAACAAAAGACAGGCGTATGAGCTGAACATTTACTTTAGGTACATATACTCCTTGGAGAAATCAATCATGGGCAAATAGAAGGGCTGTGTACGCCAGCCAGGGAGAGAGCTCAGTGGGCAGGAGTGCATGGAGGGAAGGACACAGGGAAGAGGTAACTATGGGGAGGAGGTGGGAAGAGAGCTGTTGCATTGTGGGAAATTTCAGTCAATGTCACAAGGCAAAGTGTATGTGAACTGGTGTATGAAAAATGAATTTGCTCTGTTAACTGTCACCCAAATCACAATAAAAATAAAAAAACAAAAGAAAAATGCATATTAAGTTTATTTTTACCTTTAATAGGTAAATGTGTAATTATTTTAATTTTGTTTATTGGAAAGCTTAGAAAGGTTTGTTTGTATTTCAGAATCTTACAAGGAAACCAGATTAAGTCAATTACAAAGAAAGCATTCATTGGTCTTGGATCCCTTGAACACCTGTAAGTGTCTTGTATACATTTTGCTCACTGTGCAAATAATCTTTGCTATTAGCAGAAGTTTTTGTGACCACTTACAGCGTTCATGTAACTTAATTGTAGAAATAATGACTAGCAATGTTTCATTTCTCTTCATTTCAGAGATTTAAACAACAATCCTATAATGTCTATCCAAGAAAATGCTTTTTCTCAAACTCACTTGAAAGAACTGTAAGTAACTTGTCTTTTTTTGTTACCAGTTAGATCATTGTCCGTGCTTGTTGTGCTTAAAATGATGAGCATGGCCCAGATGTTTTCAGAAGTACACAGTTCAGGCAAGAAAAAAAGAAAGTGTTAATATTCACTTATTTTAGTGGCTGGATAAAGTTTAAAAATAATCCAACATATAAAAAGCTTAGAGTGTGTGGCACTAGGACTTTCTGTTTGCTTGTGCTATCATTGCTTGTAGTTAGGAGACCTTGGCAGTTTTTCTGTACTTCATGTATACCCTATGCAATGATGTTGCTACTAACTGTACTATAAAAGGGTCAGGGTGGGCTAACCCTACCTTTATCGCTAACTGGTCAGCATGAATCCAATTCCCATTTGGAAATGGATCTAGGCCTTACCTTCTGATATCTCTGTAACTTGTTGCCAGCCACTTTTGTGGCAGTTCCTCCTCTCTCTCTGACCCTCTAGTCCCCTGTAACTAGGTCACAAGCTAGAAGGACACTACCTCTCTTCATCAACTTCCTGTATAGCCTTTCCCTGTCACCCACCCTCCCACAGCTGAGTCTACAGAAATGGACTCTGTACTGCCAGCCCCTGCTGGCTTATTGCCTCTGTGGGGTTGTTAATTCTCTGTAACAGCTCACAAAATTCACAGAGACTATCACCTATACTTATAGTTACCCATTTATAATAACCAGGAAGGATATAAGTAGAGATGCATCAGGCAAGGTTTGGAAGAGTTCTTGGCATGTGGGGCCTCCAGTGTCTCCAGAGATGTGCCTTTCCCTCTCCAGTGCATGGATGTTCGTACCAATCCTGGAAGCCCCCAAAAGAGAGGTCAAGGTGCAGAGTCCCAAGGTCAATGGGAACTCGAATAAGCATAACTAGTACCTTAATACATAGTTATACATGATCAGATTGATGAACACGCATGACTGACTGCATCCTGCCCCTCCCTTCCTGAAGTCAGTCTGCTGCATGTGGGGACTGTGCAGTGCCTGTGTGCCTGGCTATTTGAGAAAGACAAGGAGCACCTTCATTACCTAGGCTGTTTCCTGAAACCAGATACAAAAGGCCAAATCTAATTATTTGTCCCACATCCTACTGTTCTTTTACTTTTTCTCCTTGCTTTTTCTTGGGTTATCAGAAACATAGGTTTCTAAAAACTTGTTCCTAGTGAGTTATAAGGAGCTCTGGTAGCATAGTGGCTAAAGCACTTGACTGCTAACCAGAAAGCTGGCAGTTCAAACCCACCAGCCACTCTCGGAAGAAAGGTTGGGCAGTCCTACTTGCGTAGTGATACTGCCTCGGAAACCCAAGGAGGGGTCGCTATGACAACAACAACAATGCATTAGGAAAACCTTGAAGGGTTTAGAGAAGATAATCAGCACCAAGCCTGGTAAAAGTTGCATAACTAATACTAATAAAAATAAAAACTATGATAAAAATCATGAGTAGTTATTTTCTGCCATATTTTCAAAGTGGCTTTCTTTTGATCTGTTGAGATATTTTGAGTTACTTCTCTTAGGCTTAGCTTGACTTGTAACAGCATGTTGTTGTTGTTGTTGTTATGTGCCATCGAGTCAGCCCTGACTCATAGCGACCCCTCCTTGGGTTTCCGAGGCAGTATCACTACGGAAGTAGGATTGCCCAACCTTCCTTCCGAGGAGTGGCCGGTGGGTTTGAACCGCCAGCCTTCTGGTTAGCAGTCAAGTGCCTTAGCCACTATGCTACCAGAGCTCCCTTGTAACAGCATAGTTTACTGGAAATCAGTTATTACCCTTTTTTTGTCAGTCATAACCCAAGGGCCAGTAGGACCATGTTCTAACTATTGTTATAAGAACTCAGTTTTGAAATATAATTTAGAAAGTAGTGAAAGATAATAATGTAATTTAATTTTTCAGAGAATGATTTATTTGGGAGTTGGTTTGAACAAACTCCTAATGCAGGCTTTTTTATGAAAAATTTTGGGTGCTTTTGGTTATATTTTAAAACTAAGTTATATTTATAATAAGCCAATATTTATTAAAATCTGTCTTTTATACTTCTTAGTATCTCACAGTGCTTTGCGTACATATTGGTGGCGTTGGTAGGAGAATTGCATGCAACTTTAAAAATATTTTATGTTGAAAATTATACAATGATGGTAGAAATATTAGAAAATATAATTAAAGTAGGTTTAGGGGGGACTTGAAATCCCTACTACACAGAGACAGGCACTATCAGTATTTGTATATATATCTATCCACACACTGGTTGAAAAATGCAGTGTATTCCATTAGACACTTATGGGTGGAGTTGGTTAGCATGTGAAGGATGGAAAGATGTAAAGAAATACAAATGGAGGGAGCTAACATGAATTAAATGTTGGCTGTGACCAGGCACTGTGCTAGATGCTTTATTTAAACTTTTTTTTTTGAGGTAGACATTCTTAATTCCCTTTTTCAGAAATGGAAACAGAGATTTTGGAGATGTTCAGTATGTTACCTAAGGTAAGTAGTAGAGTTAGGATATGAATCCCGGACTCTTCGTTAAGTAGCTTATACCTAAGAAAATGTAAATCAGACCATATCATTCATCTGTTCTTAATCTTCCTTGGCTTCCCAGTATGTTGTTGTTGTTAGGTGCTGTTGAGTCAGCTCTGACTCATAGAGACCATCTATACAATAGAATGAAGCACTGCCCAGTCATGTGCCATCCTCATGATCCTTGCTATACTTCTGACCACTGTCGCAGCCACTGTGTTAAATCTGTCTTGTTGAGGGTCTTCCCCTTTTTCGCTGATCCTTCACTTAACCAAGCATTCACTTCTCCAGGGAATGGTCTCTTCTGACAACATGACCAAAGTAGGTGAGACAAAGTCTGGCTTTTTGCTTCCAAGGAACATTCTGGCTATACTTCTTCCAGGACAGATTTGTTTTATTCTTCTGGCAGTCCATGGTATTTTTAGTATTCTTTGCCAACACCCCAGTTCAAAGGCATCAACTCTTCCTTGGTCTTCCTTGTTCATTGTCCAGTTTTCACATGCATATGTGATGATTGAAATATCATGGCTTGGGTTAGGCACACCTTAGTCTTAAAGTGACTTCTTTCTCTTCAACACTTTAAAGAAGTCTTTTGCAGCAGATTGGCCCAGTGCAATACAACATCTGATTTCTTGACTGGCCTCCTATTATATTTGGGGAGAAAAGAAACTTAAGTTCTTTCCTTAGTTTATAAGATGCCTGCATGGCTTTATCCTCCCTGCCCAGCTCCCTGACCTCATTCTTGTCACTGTCCCCTTGCTCGCTGTACTCTAGCCTCACTGGCTTACTTGCTTCTCCTCCAACACACTAAGTCTGTCTGCCTCAAGGCCTTTATCCTGCCATTTCCTCTGCCTGGGGACTTCTTATCTTCACAGGATTTGCTTTCTTTTCTTTCAGGTCTCTACTGGCCAACTATCATCTCTTCAAAGAGACCTTCCCTGACCACTTACATAAATTAGCACCTGCTGTCTCTGTCTTGAAACATTCTTTGTGATGATGAATGCCACGCCATCCTTCTTCAATTTGTCATTCGTAGCATAGTGGATCATATGATTGTCTGATTCATAATGGTCAAAAACAGTCCATTTTAGCTCACTAATGCCCAGGATATCAATCTTCATGAGTTCCATTTCATTTTTGACAACTTCCAATTTTTCTAGATTCATACTTCATACATTCCATGTTTCAATAATTAATGGATGTTTGCAGCTGTTTCTTCTCATTTTGAGTCATGCCACATCAGCAAATAGAGGTTGTAAAAGCTTTATTCCATCCGTGTCATGAAGGTTGGCTCTACTCTGAGGAGGCAGCTCTTTCCCAGTCTTATTTTGAGTGCCTTCCCACCTGAGGGGCTCATCTTCCAGCACTGTATTGGACAGTGTTTCAGGGCTATTCATGAAGTTTTTCAGTAATATATCAGACAGTGTTTCACTGCTATTAATAAGGTTTTCATTGGCCAGTTCTTTGAGAAGTGGATGGCTCCTTCCTTCTTCTGAGTCTGTCTTAGTCTGGAAGCTCCATTGAAGCTTGCCCACCATGGATGACCCTGCTGGTATTTGAAATACTGGTGGTGATAGGATAATACCCATACGCTTACAAGGAAGACCAGTTAATAATACTACTACTATTCACATTTACGCACCAAGCACTAAAGCCAAAGATGAGCAAATTGAAAATTTTTACCAATTTCTGCAGTCCAAAATTAACCAAATATGCAATCAAGATGTGTTGCTTATTACAGGTGATTGGAATGCAAAAGTTGGAAACAAAGAAGAATTATTGGTAGTTGGAAAATATGGCCTTGGTGATAGAAATGATCCTGGCGATCACATGATAGAATTTTGCAAGACCAACAACTTACTCATTGCAAATACCTTTTTTCGACAACATAAGTGGCAGCTGTACACGTGGGCTTTGCCAGATGGAGTACCCAGGAATCAGATCGACTTATATCTGTGGCAAGAGGCGATGGAGAAGCTCAATCTCTTCAGCCAAAGCAAGGTCAGGAGCTGACTGTGGAACAGACTATCAGTTGCTTATATGCAAGTTCAAGTTGAAGCTGAAGACAATTAAAACAAGTCCATGAGAGCCAAAATATGACCTTGATTATATCCGCTCTGAATTTAGAGACCATCTAAAGTATAGATTTGATGGATTGAACACCAGTGACTGAAAACCAGAGGAGTTGTGGGATGACATCAAGAACAGGAAAGGAAGAAAAGACCAAAGTGGATGTCAGAAGAGACTCTGAAACTTGCTCTTGAATGGAAAGTAGCTAAAGCAAATGGAAGAAATGGCAAGAGAAAAGAGCTGAACAGAAGATTTCAAAGAGCAGCTTGAGAAGACAAAGTCAATTCTAATGAAATGTGCAAAGAGTTGGAGTTAGAAAACCAAAAGGGAGGAACACACTCATCATTTCTCAAGCTGAAAGAACTGAAGAAAAAATTCAAGCCCCGAGTTGCAGTAATTGAAAGATTCTATGGGCAGAATATTAAATGATGGAGGAAGCATCAAAAGAAGATGAAAGGAATACACAAAGTCACTGTACGATGTTGATGTTAATTTTATTTTGGGAGGTGGCATATGATCAAGAACCAATGGTATGGAAGGAAGAAGTTGAAATTGCACTGAAAGAATTGGTGAAATTGAGGCTCCAGGAATTGACAGGATATCCATTGAGCTGTTCCAACAAACTGATGCAGTGCTGGAAGCACTTACTTGTCTATGCCAAGAAATTTGGAAGACAGCTGCCTGGCCAACTGACTGGAAGAGATCCATATTTTGTACCCATTCGAAAGGTGATCCCACAGAATGTGGAAATTATCGAACAATATCATTAATATCACACACAAGTAAAATCTTGCTGAAGGTAATTCAAAAATGGTTGTAGCAGTGTGTTGACAGAGAATTTCCAGAAATGTAAGATGGTTTCAGAAGAGGACATGGAACAAGGGATATCATTGCTAATATCAGGTGGATCTTGGCTGAAAGCAAAGAATACCAGATTGTGTTTCAAAGAATACCAGATTGTGTTTACTTGTGTTTCATTGACTATGTACAAAAACGGCAGGGAGGCCACATGTTCTGACCTCCTCTAATCTCACAAGAGGAAGACAGCAGTAACCCAAGGCCTATCACTGCAAGGCCAAACATGCTGCCTCCCTCCAGCCCTTTCACCAACCGTTCCTCCCAAAGCACCCACCACCTCTCTCCTGGGTTCGACAATTCACTGCAGTGGCCACACAGAACTCACAGATTACAGGGTTTATTAGGGAAGCACCAGTTTACAACTCAAATTCAGGAAGAACGCTCAGTCTCTGTTCCAGCCCACCATCCCTCAGCCAAGAGTCTCTCACAGTCTCTTTCTGGGATGCGTGTCTCCTGTGTCTCTTTCCCAGCAACGCATGTCTCAGGAGCCCGTGTCTCTTTCAGCAGCAAGTCTCGACCAGCAGTCTGAGAGAGTTCCGCCTCCAGGAGGTCTCCTTTAGAGCCCGCAGGGTGGTCAAACTAGCCAATTATGGCATCAGAACTCTAAGCACCAGAGAGAGAGTGTGCACCTCCCAGAACATTGTTTTGTGCCACTCCCAACAGAAATACTCCAGGTGGACACCTTCAGCAATCAGGAGCTCCTCAGTTGCTCATAGCAAATTCCACCTTGGAGTTTACAAAGACTTATGGGTAGAAAAGCCACACAAAGTAATTTACTATACCACACTATGCAAAAGCATTAGACTCTGTGGATCATAACAAATTATGGATAACATTGAGAAGAATGGGGATTCCAGAACACTTAAATGTGTTCCAGAACACTTAATTGTGCTCATGGGGAACCTGTGCATAGACCAGGAGGCTGCCGCTCGAACAGAAGAAGGGGCATGTTTCGAAATTAGGAAGGGAGTGCATCAGGGTTGTATTCCTTTCACCATACTTAATCTGTATGCTGAGCAGATAATCTGAGAAGCTGGACTGTATGAAGAAGAATGTGGCATCAGGATTGGAGGAAGACTCATTAACAACCTCAGATATGTAGACAACACAATCTTGCTTGCTGAAAGTGAAGATGACTTGAAGCACTTAACTGATGAAGATTAAAGACTGCAAGTCTGCAGTGTGGATCACATCTCAACATAAAGAAAACGAAAATCCTCACAGCTGGACCAGTAAGCAGCATTATGATGAATGGAAAGAAGATTGAAGTTGTCAGATTTCATGTTACTTGGTTCTACAATCAACACCAATGAAAGCAGCCGTCAAGACATAGAAGAAGTATTGCATTGGGCAAATTTGCTGCAAAAGACTTCTTTCAATTGATGAAGAATAGTGATGTCTCCTTGAAGACTACGGTGCACCTAACCAAAGACTGGTATTTTCAGTCATCGCATACACATGTGAAAGCTGGGCAGTGAATAAGGAGACTAAAGAACAGTTGATGCTTTTGAGTTGTGGTGTTGACAAAAAATACTGAAAGCACCATGGACTGACTGCCAGAACTAACAAATCTGTCCTGGAGGAAGTGCAGCTGGAATGCTCCTTGGAAACAAGAACGGCCAGAGTTTGTCTCATGTACGCTGGTCATGTTGTCAGAAGGGGCAATTCCCTGGAGAAGAATATCATGCTGGGTAAAGTGGAGGGTCAACGAAAAAGGGGAAGGCCCTCAACAAGATGGATTGACATAGTGGCTGCAGTGATGGGCTTAGGTACAGCAGGGGTTGTGAGGATGGTGCATGAGGCAGAGTTTTGTTCTGTTGTACAAAGGGTCACTATGAGTTGGTGCTGACTTGATGGCACCTAATAACATCTTTGTCTTTGCTAGCTTAATTTTTCTTCATAGCATTTGTCACTTTCTAACATTATGTTTTGTGTTTGTTTGTTTGTTGCTTGGCTCCAAATATGTAAACTCCAAAGGCTGTAGCCCCACAGCCTAGCATAAAGTAAGGTCTTAAATATTTCTTTATGAATGAATGAAAATAATATAAGAATTTTTAAATGCAAAGGGTAACTTTTGGCTTAATTAAAATATTACTTTGAGGAACTCTTAAAGACTATTTAAGACTTCTTTGAAGTCACATCTTAGATACTTTATGAAACCAAAAAACAAACTCACTGCCGTGGAGTCAACTCTGACTCATAGTGACCCCCATTGGGTTTCTGAGGCTGTAAATCTTTATGGAAGAAGATTTCCCCATCTTCCTTCTGCAAAACAGCTGCTTGGTTTGAACCACTGACCTTTTGGTTAGCAGCATGATACCTTATCCACTATACCACCAGAGCTCCTCTAGATACTTTATACTAAACTTAAAACTTAATGAGGATTTTGATGATCAACACAAAGCAAGCCATAACGTTCTCAAAGTCATTTGCTTTCCCTACTTCCAAGTGGAAGGAACAGTTAATGAGTCATTAAGAGTTTTTTAGATATGTTCCACAGTCCTGTTATAGACCACAGTACTTTTTCAGTGGTTCTTAATTTAAGTTGCAGTACCTGTTGCCATAGGGCTGAAGTGTTTTCAGTCTTGATGAAATAATTAAAAAATAATTACATCTCCACCAAAAGGTGTTTCAGTGCTCTAATAGATACAGATACAGTAAGCTTTCTCCCAGACTTTTCTGGTGAAAATTTTAAACCTGAGAAATTGAAAGAAATATACATCCATAGGGAGCTCTGGTAGCATAGTGGCTAAGGCACTTGACTGCTAACCACAAGGTAGGCGGTTCAAACCCACCAGCCACTCCTCGGAAGGAAGGTTGGGCAATCCTACTTCCATAGTGATACTGCCTCGGAAACCCAAGGAGGGGTCACTATGAGTCGGGGCCGACTCGACGGCACATAACAACAACAACAACAACAACAACTTTTTATCTAGTTTCACCAACTGTTAACATTTTGACAAGTTTGTTACCTATTTTTCTACTCCATTCATCTCTCCATCCTTCCTTCCCACCCTTCCTTTCTCTCTCTTTCTATACATACATATACATTTATGTATATACATAAAAATTTTTGCTGAACCATTTGAAAGTGAGTTACAGACATCATGTCACTTTATGCCTAAATATATTTAACATAGTTCCATTACTAGGAACAAGGAGATTTCATACATAACTACATCTTCATCATACCCAAGGAAATTATGATTGGTAAAATATTATTTAATATTCAGTCTGTATTCAAATTCCTCCTGTGTCTACCTGTGTCCTTTGTAGCTACTTTTTTGTCCCCAGTCTAGGATCCAGTCAAGGGTCACACATTGCATTTAGTTGTAATGACTCTCTTAGCTTCCTTTAATCTAAAACAGGTATCTTGAGCTTGCTGCCTCTTTTAGTGTCGTCCATGATATTGACATACATAGAAGAATTGAAACTGACTGAATTTTGTATTAGATTCAAGTTAAACGGTTTTGGCAAGAAGAATGCATAGATGTATATAGTAAACTTTCAATGCTAAAGAAAGTTGGAATGAAGAGTGAAAAAGGGGATTTTCTTTTTCTCTTTATTTCTGCAGGATTCTGAATACAAGCAGTTTGCTCTGTGACTGCCATTTGAAATGGTTACTTCAATGGTTGGTTGATAGTAACTTCCATCATTCTGTGAATGTGAGCTGTGCACACCCTGAATGGCTAGCAGGGCAAAGCATCCTGAATGTGGATCTGAAAGATTTTGTCTGTGGTTTGTATTATTAGTATTATTTTTAATTTTACGTATTACACACTTACTATTTTAACAGCAGAATTAAAACATCTCAACCAGAATATTTTCACACTAGCATATGTATATCCGTTTCTCTTATCATCTTCTCCAGCCCATGTTTCAACACATTAACAGTTGTAGTTCTCCATTAACATTAGTTATTCATTGACTGTAGTTCTAGTGACCCTGTGGTTAAAGCATTGGGCTGCTAATAGATTGGCAGTTCAAACCCACCAGCGTCTCTACAGGAGAAAGATGAGGTAGTCTGTATCTGTAAAGATTTATAGCCTTGGAAACACTATGGTATCAACTCAGTGGCAGTGGGTTTGGTTTTTGGTTTAGTTGTAATAATGTATTTATTTTGTATTCTACTCTTTGACTTAATATATCATTAATTTTTTTTTTCCTCTGTGCATTCTTTAATTATCGTGTTTAATGGCAGCATTCATGAGTGTAGTCCTTTTCCTTTTAGGGAGATTGTGAGCCTTAGAATAAATACCCTATAGTAATGGTCCTCCTCTGGTGGTGTAGTAGTTAAGGCATTTGACTGCTAACCAAAAAGTCAGTTACTCAAACTCAGCGGCCGCTCCCAGAAGAAAGGTGAGGCAGTCTGCTTCTGTAAAGCTTTACAGACTTGGAAACGCAGTGGAGCTCGCTGTGAGTCAGAACCAACTTGATGGATTGGTTTGGTGAGAGTAAGATTTCTGAATTAAGAAACATGGAATTTTTTGTTTGTTTTTAACATGAACATTTTTAAATAGATCTTAAAAAGTGGTACCAGGTCTTTTCCAAAAAGTTAGCACTAGTTTATGTTGCTGTGAGCAATGTTTGAATTACTGATTTCATGTCTTTTGTTTTTGATGCAATTTCTTAAGATTACAGTGGCAGGATTTTTTTTTTTAGAGGGGAGAGAGGGAGTCACAGGCAAGTGCTTAACTTCAAGTATACATCTATATTACTTTTTTCTCAACTTAGAAAATTTTTGTACTTAAGTTTCCTTTAAAGTGAAATACGTGATGCTTACCTTTACATAGTGGAACGTGTAGATCAGTGTGTCTGTGTTGCATATCATGCACTAGTAGCTCTGGTCATTTCGGTACCTGTCTATTGTCAGATCTGTTTCCACAGTCTATTTAAAGACCCATGAGACCCTTGAAAGTTCAGGCCCACAAAATACTTGTTTTTATAAATTTTAAAGAAGAAAACAAATGATCTAATAAAGATTAAATACTGTTAACATTGCCATGAGTTCCTTTCTAATTTAACTTTGTTTTAAATGTAAACATACTTTATATCCTCCTGCCCCCTTTTCCAATTATCACTTTTATGGCTCAGTGAAATGTTATCCAGTGAAGATAACTGGGTAAGAATTCATATACCTGTTTCTCTGAATTAGTTCGATAACATAGTTGTCATTATTTGTGAGTCTGTAGTTTATTAAAAATCCTAAGACAGTTGTTATTTGAACATTTGACATGTCTGGAAATTTTTCACTATTTCAGATGGAAGCTATGCACATATAAAGTACTTTCAAATCACTGTTTTATTAATAGATAATCCTGTAAAATGCATTAAGTTCATTATTCTCATTTTCTTTATTGCCACAGAAAGAATAATGGTTATTATGTACGTGTTTATGTATCTTACACATATATACAAGAGGTAATAGGATTAGAACTATTTCAAACTTCTGATGTTGAATTTCCCTTTGTTCCTAGTAAACTGGTAATGCCTAAGAAATATACTCTTAAGCACTTAAATAATAGTAAGGAATAGTGGAAAGTGCTGGACTCTGAAGTCAGGAACCTGGGCTCCAGTCCAGGCTCTGCCACTAACTTACATGTCTTTGAATAAGTCATTGGACCCTTCTGGGCCTTATGTTCCTCATCCTTAAACAAGAGGCTTGCACTCTAGCTCTCTAGTCTCTTTCAACCTTAATATGACACTTTGTAAACAGAACACATACTTTTACATTACTTGGTTTAAAATTGAATTGTTAGAAGCAAAAATATGTAACTGATTTGGCCACTGCTGCATTTTGCTTCTGTAGATGATTTTCTGAAGCCACAGATAAGAACACATCCTGAAACAGCAATTGCTTTAAGAGGCATGAATGTGACTCTGACATGCGCCGCAGTGAGCAGCAGTGATTCACCGATGTCTACTATGTGGCGCAAAGACAGTGAGATCCTGAATGATGCAGATATTGAGAATTTTGTTCGTTATCAGCAGCAAGCTGGAGAAGCTCTGGAGTATACCAGTGTTTTACATCTTTTTAATGTGAATTTCACAGATGAAGGAAAATATCAGTGTGTTGTTACTAATCATTTTGGTTCCAATTATTCTCAGAAAGCCAAACTGACTGTGAATGGTAAGAAATTATGTTTAGAAAGATTTTTTTATGATTAGTTTTTGAAGCACATGGTCAAGAAAATTAGGCTACACCTGACACTTGGAGTGAGGGGAAGTCATACTGTTTCTTGTTTTGGGGATTGTGATAGTGTATAGAGGGGGGAGGTTCTTTGCATTAGCCAGTCTGTTCACTTAATTGTCCCTAATTGGTTTTTGATTGAGAGGTAAAGGTGAATTCCATGGCCCTGCTGTTTATACTTTTGAAAAAATTCTCTTAAAAGTTTCCATTTTCTTTTCAGGTCCTTAATTGTGGCCTCAAAACTATGAAATCTATTCTTGGCCCTGTTCACAGGGACTTTTAATTTTTTTTTTAATTTTATTTTGATTTGGGTGAAGATTTACAGAGTAAATTCACTTTTCATACAGCAGTTCACATATACTTTGTCTCATGTCATTGACCAAAATTTACA
>NW_006921597.1:14209663-14214254 GCF_000298275.1 Orycteropus afer afer | reverse complement strand
TGCCAATTGAGCTTGATGTCCCCTGCGACTATGGTCACAGGGACTTTTAATAAGTGGTAGTATTCAGGACATTTCCAGGTCTGGTGATGATGATCAGTGACCAGATCTGGTGATGATGATAAATGTAGTCATATAGAATCATTTTTTAAATTAATGCTCTTCTTCACTGGCTGCATAAAACTTTTCCAGCACAGTTTGCTTTATCTATTGCTTATCAGACTGAATATGAACATTTTCTACCCTTTAAGTATGGCTTTGTGCAACAAAAGATGTACTTGCTGTATGTTGTTTCTGTTTGTTTTATGTGATTTTTGAAGCTACAATTTATTTATCATGTGGTTGCCTTGACAGTTTTGTAAATGTTAGTTTGGAAAGCATCATTTAGCCTTCTAAGTAAGAGAGTCATAGTAAATAATAGCAGGTTCTAAAATACGGAGTTTGGAAAAATTTGTGGCCTTTTATTTCTTCTGTGTCCGTCAGAGAGATCAGGTAGATGTGTCACTTATTCTAGAAGATGCTGTGTTATCACAGTGCTCCAAATACTCTGAGGTCCATCTAAAGATGACCTTTAAAGCTGTATACACTTTCAATTCAGATAGCTTGTCTTCTCGTGAAATAGAGCACTAGAACAGTTGGTATTTTGCCTACCAGAGTCTCTTATGTTTATGTGTATACACACACACATTCTTTCTCTCAATGATCTTTCTTGTCACAGAGATGCCTTCTTTTCTGAAAACTCCAATGGATTTAACTATTCGCACTGGTGCCATGGCCAGATTAGAATGTGCGGCAGAGGGACACCCTGCACCTCAGATTTCCTGGCAGAAAGATGGTGGTACTGACTTCCCTGCGGCTCGAGAAAGACGCATGCATGTCATGCCCGAGGATGATGTCTTCTTCATTGCAAACGTGAAGATAGAAGACATGGGAATCTATAGCTGCATGGCACACAATGTAGCAGGAGGCCTCTCAGCAAATGCCTCCCTAACGGTGTTAGGTAAGTTCCTGCTTTCTTAAGAACCTTTTTATTTGGAATCTACTCTTTGTTTTAATAGGCAAGAAACGTCTAAGTTTAAGATTTCAGAATTTTGTTGAGAGAGCTCAAGAGATTGTTATTTTGTCACCTTTTTCAGCCTAGCTTTGGTGGTCTAGTGATTAAAGCATTTGGCTGCTAACCAGAGGGTCAGCAGTTTGAACCCACCAGCCACTCCACAGGAGAAAGGTGAAGCAGTCTGTTTCTATAAAGGTTTAGTCTTTTTTTTTTCTTTTTGTAATTTTATTTATTTATTTATTTTTTTATTGTGATTTGGGTGAAGATTTACAGAGCAAATTCACTTTCCATACAGCAGTTCACATATACTTTGTCTCATGTCATTGACCACAATTTACCACAATACAACAGCTCCCCTCCCACTTCCCATAGTTACCTCTTCCCAGTATCCATCCCTCCATACACTCCTGCCCCCTGAGTTGTCTCCCTGTGCATAAGCAGCCCTTCTTTCTCCCGTGAGTGTTCTCTCCAAGGAGTGTATCTACTTGAGGTAAATGTTCAGCTCATATGCCTGTATTTTGTTTGGCTGGAAACCACAGGTATGGGTTCAATTCCAGACCTGAAGAGCAGCTAGGGGCCATAGTCTCAGTGGTTCCACTAGGCTCTATTGGACCAGCAAACCTGGTCCCCATATAAAGGTTTAGTCTTAAAAACCCTATGGGGCTGTTGTACTCAGTCCTAAAGGGTCACTGTGAGTCAGAATCTACTTGATAACAATGGGATTTTGGTTTTTTATATTAGTGTGTCAGATAAATGAAGTGTGAGGAAATGCTGAGGGCAGAATTAGGAGTCTTAGTCACATTCAGATCCCTTTATCAGTTTATCGTGTTATGTCTTGCTCGGTTAGGTTTCTACTTTAAATTATGTTTTACCTACTATTCAGTGAGTCTTCAGTGAAAGTTCTACTGTTTTTAGGAGTATTCCAGCCTTTTGA
The DNA here is from genome assembly GCF_000298275.1 of Orycteropus afer afer. Classification (NCBI taxonomy): domain Eukaryota; kingdom Metazoa; phylum Chordata; class Mammalia; order Tubulidentata; family Orycteropodidae; genus Orycteropus; species Orycteropus afer. Next base: position 14,212,269 of record NW_006921597.1, on the reverse strand, counting down.
TGCTGCTTCACAGAGGACCTGAGATAATATAACTAGGTACCCCTGTCCCTAATTTATTTATTTTTTCCTAATTTATTTTTTATTTTAATGAAAAATAATGACCTGTTTTCTTGGTTACATTTCCTCTTTTCCTTCCACTGTGCTCTTCTTGATTCTATGCTCTTATAAAATGTCTTTTCCCTGAAAGTTGTCCCTGACTAGCCTGTTTTTTCTTATGGGAATACTTTTCTTTATGGAAAGCAAATCCAAGGCAAACTCTACATTCCAGTTCTCTCTTTCCCTAGATGGTAGGGTTTTGTTTCTGTTGTTTATTTTTATAATCAAAAAAATAAGTTAATTGTTTTAGAAATTAAACATCTACAGAAACTAGAAAATAAGAGGAAAAGTCATTTAAATGCTATTAGAGATTTTGGCATATTTGCTGTAGACTTTTTTATGTGGATTATGTATACCTACTTTTTTTACACTTAATGCTGTTTCACAAGGATTTATTCTGTCAAAACATCATGAGGCTGTACTATGATTACTTAGTCATTTTCCTGTTAGACTTTTTCATTTATTTTGTATAGTTTTTTTAAAAAAATTAATTTTATAATATAAATCTTTGAATTCTTTGTATAGGATAGTTTTCCCAAGATAGAATTATTGAGACAAGATTTAGGGTTTTTGAGGCTTTTAATTTTTTAATGAGTATGTGGAAATGCTCTTCCTAGCATGGGTGCCCTTATTAACTTAGTTCAATAGGTTTTGAAGAATAAAATTGCCTAACTTGATTTTTTTAACATCTTCCTGTCAGAGACACCCTCATTTATTAGACCCTTGGAGGACAAGACAGTAACTCGAGGTGAAACTGCAGTGTTACAGTGCATAGCTGGTGGGAGTCCTGCCCCTCGCCTCAATTGGACCAAAGATGATGGACCATTGCTGGTGACAGAACGGCACTTCTTTGCTGCAGCTAATCAGCTTCTCATCATTGTAGATGCTGGGCTACAAGATTCTGGGAAATATACCTGCATTATGTCTAATACCGTAGGGACAGAACGTGGTCACATTTACCTAAATGTTATTACATCCCCCAATTGTGACTCTTCTCAGAGTACCACTGGGCATGAAGATGATGACTGGACCACCATTGGCATTGTCATCATTGTTGTGGTTTGCTGTGTTGTGGGTACCTCTTTGATTTGGGTCATTGTTATTTACCACATGAGAAGGAAAACTGAAGACTATAGTATCACAAACACAGGTGAGTATACATTTTTCCTGTTTTCCTTCCACTGTGCTCTTCTTAATCCTATGCTCTTATAAAATGTCTGAGACCTTGTTCTTTGACATGAGGTCTTGTTCTTTAGTCAGGAATGGAGTATAGAATTTATTATAAAGTAGGAAAAATGAAAGAGCTGTATAGAAGAATTTTTCTGTTAAAATGTCTGACTTGCTTGATAGAACTTCTCTGATGAATAATTTTAAGAATTTGTAAGCACTTCCAAAAAATTTTGTTCTTATAAATACACCTGGATATGTGGCTGTTTATGGCATTTCAGCCTTTAGACTTACTTTCTTTAGGCAATGCTTTTAAAAATAAAACTTTGAAGAGGATTCTAGTGAGAAATAGTTACAGAGGAAGTACTAAGAGCTGTTAAGATCAAAGTGGAATGTGCAAAATAGTCTTACCTAACTCTTTGATAGTTACAGATGTCTCTTTTACAGAGGAGCTTAATCTGCCTGCAGACATTCCCAGCTACTTGTCTTCCCAAGGAACACTGTCTGAGCCACAGGAAGGCTACAGCAACTCAGAGGCAGGCAGTCATCAGCAGCTTATGCCTCCTGCCAATGGATATATACACAAAGGCACTGATGGTAACAACTCTTTGCTGTATATGGTTATAATTCAGCTTGTCCTCTTTATTTTCAGTGTATAGTTTTCCCCATTAACCTGATGTAATATTTTAAAGAAAGATGTTCATGCAAAATGAAATGAAGATTAACTAAAGTCTTAACAGGGAAGAAAATCATCTGACACAGGTGAAACCAGCTGTCCTTAATCAAGGGATTGGCAAACAAGACAGAGGCTCCCAAATTCCATGTTGTTATTATAGGAAATGGATGCACTAGAAACTTTTTTCTAAGTGTCTCTTCTTTTTTAGGCATGGTCATCCTTCAGACCCTATCCATGGGAGGTTTATTTCTCCTGCTGACAGATAGATATGTTCACTAAAGTTTGAGGGGCAGTGATGGTTCTCAGAATGTACTGAAGAACATCAGAGAAATGTAAAATGTTTCCTAGTTAAATGAACTTGACTTCTCAGCACTCACCTATCTTCTTCCCTCCAACTTTCCCACAATCTCACTCTCACAGTGAATGACAAAACACAGGTTAGTGAATTAAGGGATAAGAGAATTGAAGTACTGGCTCTTCCTCTTTTCAGCTATGTGACCATGAAAAAGCTACTTAAGATCTAAGCTTTAGTTTCATCATTTTAAAAATAAGTAAACAGATGTAGAGTTCCGGCAAGATGGCGGACTAGGCAGAAGGACTGCACAGACCCTCTTCAACAAAGAAAAGGGAAACCAATTGACACAGACACAGAAGATAATCTTGGACC
>NW_006921597.1:14180438-14205953 GCF_000298275.1 Orycteropus afer afer | reverse complement strand
AAAGAAGGGCTGCTTATGCACAGGGAGACAGCTCAGGGCGCAGGAGTGTATGGAGGGATGGTCACTGGGAAGAGGTATCTATGGAGAGGAAGTGGGAGGGGAGCTGATGCATTGTGGTAAATTGGGGTCAATGACATGAGACAAAGTATATGTGAACTGCTGTATAGAAAGTGAATTTGCTCTATAAATCTTCACCCAAATCACAATCAATCAATCAATAAACATAATACATAATAAATACATAAATAAATTAATTAATTAGATGTAATACTATATAATAGTTTCAATTGCCCATCTAGAAGTAGCCATGACATGTCAGCAAACTATCAAAACCTGTTATCTCACAGATAACTGACAGAATGATCGTATAACAGAAATACTCTGTACAAAAAAAAAATAATAATAAGTAAACAATACTTCATAAAGCACTTTACCCAAGATTTTTATAGATTGTGTCAGCAAGTCTGTATGGTATTTCAAGTACCATACATAACAGATTTTTAGGTTGGGTGTCAACAGAATGTCTCTATCTGACTTTTAAATTGGATTTTATGTTGGCTTTTCACACAAAGGGGGTATTTCTCACTTTTTAAAGAATAATTACACGTCTCTGCAATTTTCAAAGCACATAACAATCCAACAAGCTCATTATTATACCTTTACTTCTGTCAGACATACATTTGTTGGCAGCAGCTCTTGGCTATAAGAGACCTTCTCTAAGGGTACTTTTAGTGATTGATGTTACTTAACTTCTTGACTCATGCAAGTTACTTGGGCGTTTACGAAGTGAAGTTGTCATAACTCCTTTTTCTCTGCTTTAGTTTGCACAAGCCAAATATGTGGCCTAAGCACAGAGCCAGCCTTATCCTGGTTCCCTTTATTTGAACATGACCTTACCCAGATACAACAGAGATGATTACATGAAGTATATAAGAGCATGGGTGTTGGACCCAGTGTCTGGGTTCAAATTTGAGCTTCCTGCTTTGGTAATAAGACTTTGAGCCCAATACTTAACTTCTCTGTGCCATAGTTACCCCTTTTGTAAAATGAGGATAATAATAGTACCTACCTCATGGAGATGTTACAAGGATTAAGTGAGTTAAGCCACAGAAAGACCTTGAAACTTTAGCTGGTTTATAAAGTAAGTACTCAGTGAATGCTGGCCATGATCATAAAAATGACAGCTATAAAAGAATATTGATGATAGCAAAGCTAATTCCTTAACTGAAGAATGTTGGGGTTCTTTTTCATATTGTCATTAGGTGGCCCTGGTACCCGGGTGATCTGCTCAGATTGTTACGACAATGCCAACATCTACTCCAGAACCCGAGAATATTGCCCTTATGCCTATGTTGCTGAGGAGGATGCTCTGGATCAGACACTGTCCAGCCTCATGGTCCAGATGCCCAAAGAGACACATCTGGCATATCCTCCCCAAGATGCCATTACCCTGGAGAACCTGATAGCATCAGCAGACAGAGAGATGTCTGTCTTTCCCACCAACCACGAGAGGATACATGAGAAGAAACTTCCCTCCACACAGCTGAGCAGTGGTAAGGGGTGCAGTGATTTTTGTTTGTTTTACTTTCACCTAATTGACTTTCCATCTGTTGTATAGGTAGCACTCTGTTTGATAGGAAGGAAAACAAGTTGCTCTGGTGGAATAATTGGCCACTACTAACTGACATAAACTAGAGCTTGAGATTTTTAAATACTAGGGTTACAAAGAAGTCTTCATTTGTAGAGTCAAAACAGCTTTTGTGGGGGTAACAAGATCACAGTACTGAAAATTCAGAGACTGTACAGAAAAAGCTTTAAAAAATGCTTCATATAAGTGTTAGTGATTTTTCTAACATCTGTATTTAAATGATGGAGATTTATAATTTTAAGAATATAATTTGAACTTAATTTTATTTATTTATTTATTTATGATGTGGGTGAAAGTTTACAGAGCAAATTCACTTTCTTTTTGTTTTTGGCCTAATGTGTTTCTCTTTTTATTTAATGACTTTTTATTGCTTTGGATTTTTTACTCATCATTACTCTCTGCTTGCCTATTTTTCTTTTAATTCAATTAATACATTGAAAATAAAATTATCCAGAACAACAGTGTCTTTTGTACAATTTGTTATATTTGTTTCTCTTAGTTTACCTTGTCGAGTTTGTATATCAAACTTTGCTCTTTTTCATTCATTAATTTAATAATTATTCTTTGTTCCATGCACTGTTCAGTCTCTGGAATACTGCAGAGAATAAGACACAAGGTCACTGTCCTTAAAAACAAAACCCACCAAAACTGTGACCCCGTATGTTACAGAGTAGAGTGGCTCCATAGGGTTTTCTTTTTTTTTTTTTTAATTGTGATTTGGGTGAAAATTTATAGAGCAAATTCACTTTCCATACAGCAGTTCACATACTCTTTGTCTCATGACATTGACCACAATTTACACAATGCAACAGCTTCCCTCTCACTTCCTCCCGATAGTTACCTCTTCCCTGTGTCCATCCCTCCATGCACTCCTGCCCCCTGAGCTGTCTCCCTGTGCATAAGCAGCCCTTCTTTCTCCCATGACCTTTCTCTCCAAGGAGTGTATCTGCCTCAGGTACATGTTCAGCTCATATGCCCGTCTTTTGTTTGGCTGGAAGCCACAGGTGTAGGTTCATTTCTAGACCTGAAGGGCAACTAGGGGCCATACAGCAGTTAACACACACGTTGTCTCATGACATGGACTACAATTTACCCCAATGCAACAGCTCCCCTCCCACTTCCTCCCGATAGTTACCTCTTCGCTGTGTCTATCCCTCCATGCACTCCTGCCCCCTGAACTGTCTCCCTGTGCATAAACAGCCCTTCTTTCTCCCATGATTGTTCCTCTCCAAGGAGTGTGTCTACCTCAGGTACATGTTCAGCTCTTAATGCCTGTCTTTTGTTTGGCTGGAAACCACAGGTATGGATTCATTTCCAGACCTGAAGGGCAGCTAGGGACCATAGTCTCAGGGGTTCCACCAGGCTCTATCAGACCAGCAAACCTGGTCCCCTTTTTTGTTTCTCCAAATGATTTTGAGTTTCGTTCCACATTGTTCTCCCTCTCTATGCAGTATCTCCTACATAGATCCCTCTCCGAGTGGCTGACAATGGTAGCTGGGCACCATCTAGTTCTTCTGGTATCATAGTTGTATAGGCTGAGGATTGCATGGTATACCAGTCAGAAGGACTAATTGTTTCCATGTGTCTTTGGTTTTCTTCATTCTTCTTTGCTCTGGACAAGGAGAGACCCATCGTTGGATCTAGATGGCTTCTTGCGAGCTTTTAAGATCCCAGTCGCTACTTGGCACAGTAGGAGGTGGAACAATGTTTTATGTAATATGTTTGCCAATTGAGCTTGATGTCCCCTGCGACTATGGTCCTGAACCAACAGGTTAATTGAGATTAATTTGATAAAGTTTTTTTTTTTTTACTGAGAAGATTGAAAAATGTTTTGTTTGGTTGCTGTTCTGTGAGATGAATATTGAATGTCATCGTCACTTGACAGATGTTTACCTTCTCCTGTGAAGTATGATCAGGGCCATGAAGGGGAGAGCAATCTGGGGTAGTGTCCTCTGTCCCACACAGCCCATGGAAAAAATACTTTCATTATACAGATTAGGCATTTGATGACAACTCGAAACAAACTCTTTCAGAGCATGCAGGGTACTACTGAGTAGTGCACTCAGGCTTTTCAGCAGGTGATACCTTCCTGTGGGTCTGAAATGGAAGAGCACTGGAAGTAGGGCAGAGGGTGAGAACTGCAGGTTTCCTGAACGCAGAATGTCTAGAGGTGCTTACAGGGGTGGGATCTGGCAGGAGTAAATGATCTGACATACACTTAAGATGTGCTCCCTTGTTTTCAATTTTAGAGACCAATTCTGGAGATTGCTAAAGAGGATATAAGTGAGAGAAGTACCATTGTTGGAGTTAGTCTTTTGTGTTTACATTCAGTATCCATGAAAGAAGTGTACCAACACTAAATCCATTTTCCTAACATACAGAATAGTTACACAAATAAAAGGCTTTAAGTACAACCAAAAAATGATTGCATCTCTTTCTAATCTTGCAGCTGCCTTATTTTTCAATCTGGTCTGTAGGTGAGGCCATCAGCTAATGAGAGTGCTAGCACATTGCCCATTACTTGTCTCAGATCCTCTAGGTCCTTGCTACTCAAAGTGTGGTCCATGGACTGTCACCATTGGCTTGTGAGAAATGCAGCATCTTGGGTCCCACCCTAGAACTAGTGGAGCAGAATCTGCACACTGACAAGCTCTGTATTTGTATGCACAGTAAAGCTTAAGAAACACAGTTCTAGCTTTTATTATTTCTGAGAGCTCGTGTCCAGAGTGTTTGGATCTTTTTCTAAAATACATCCCCATGAAGTTAGTAGAGTGTTTATTCAGTGGTCTTTGGACCACAGCTCCTTTGGAAAAGAGCTCACCACTGCAGTAAATAAGGAGAAGAAGAAATTCATGGTTTTGAAACCAAAATGCAGATAATCTGACTTGAAATAGCTGTAATTTGGTTATTTTGTTGTTAGAATTATTGGCTTGCTAGAAGTTAGAGGTGAATGATTATATATTTTTCAAACAGTTTTTAAACATAGATGCTTAATAGTCATTTAAAGATGTAGATCAGTGATTTTTATCTGTGTATGATCCAACTAAAGAGCCTGGTGGTGCAGTGGTTAAGTGCTCAGCTGCTAACCAAAAGAGCAGTGGCTTGAACCCACCAGCCACTCTGCGGTAGAAAGATGAGGCAGTCTACTTCCATAAAGATTTACAGCCTTGGAAACCCTATGGGGCAGTTCTCTTTCCTGCAGGATCACTATGAGTCTGAATTAACTCAATGGCAGTTGGGTTTATGATACAACTTTCCATTATAATGTTGATGCCATCTATTGAGTGATGAAAGGATTTGAAAGAGAGCAATTCCTCCTGAATTCTGGACATACTTCTTTAAGGATTTGGCTAAAACAAAATTAAATTGTAGAAAGCTGATTTTGAACTTCCAGTCGCCACTGATAATTCTTGTCTTTGATTCTCAGAAATATCGCAGCGGCCTTCGTGCAACGTAAACAAAGAAGTAGGCTTGCCTCATCCTTCCATTTCCCAGCAGGCAGTCCTTGACTCACCACAACTCCTCCGAAATGAGGGCCAGGCAGAGAGTGACCCAAACTGTTCCACTTCCTCCATGCCTTTTCACAGGTCACGTGAACATGCTTTTGATTTTAGTAGGACTCAGAACATTCACGATGGTGTTGAGGGCACCTGAAACTCACTCCAGGATTAAATCTGGGCAGAGACTCAAATCACTTGATTTTGTATTTACTACCTCAGAGTTCAGAAGAAACCCCAAGGTCAGCATTTGCTTTACTCTTTGTTTACACTTATATCTGATCATACCAAGGTGGGCCAGGCACTTGTTTGTGCTTATACCTGGCGAAGAAAGAGAAACAGCTGACAGAAATGGATACATCTAACCAAAATGTGCGGCACTGCCAGAGGAAGATACGAGGCCAGTGTGCTTCCTGAAGGTTCCACGGGGACGTGCCCAGGTGTGCATGGCCTATCAGGAAGAGTGTCGTTGCTGCTTACCCTGCTGGGCTGTCTCAATCTTAAGAGTGATCCTGGAGGACATCACTGTTCTACTTTATCTTCCAAGGAACAGAAATGACAAAGCCCTCTGAGAAGTGTGGCTGGGATTCTTCACTGGTTTTAAGCATATGCGTAGTTGAGACTGGGGCTTTGATATTCAAGGTCTTCGGCAGGAACCCCAGACTTGACCAATTGGTATCAGGTCATTGGGTTTGTATTCTTGTGATTCTTTTGTTTTGTTTTGTTCCCTACTACCCAGCAATCACGTTTTAAATATATTTGCATTTATAAATAATTTTTGTATTCATTGACCATATGTGTTGGCTGCAATGTAAATATTTTTTGATATGCCAAAAGTATATATAATATCCAATTATATTATTGACAAGAGCTTCTTTGATCATGGACAGATTTTGTATAACTTGGTTTAGTGAAATCTAAAGACTTTGTTTAACATTTAAAAAATTTATTTGTTAAGAAGTCTATGTATAGAGGCAAGGTACCTAGTGATTGCGTACACACAAACACAGTCTTGGTGTAATTAACCACTTTTGTCACTGTTAAAGGGTTCATACATCTAATCATTTGCCATCTGTTTTGGTTACCAAGTGCTGGTCTGACAGGAATATACCACAAATGGGATGGCCTTAACAAACAGGAGTTTATTCTCTTACAGTTTGGAGGCTTCTAAGTCCAAGTTCAAAGGGGCTGGGTGAAAGCTCCCACCTTGGGCTTCAGCTCTAGGGGCTGGGTGAAAGCTCCCCACCTTGGGCTTCAGCTCTGCCTCCAGCTCCTAGCTCACTGAAGCTGGAGGCTTTTCTTCACTCAGCTGCTGAGGCTGCTAAGCCCAAGGTTGACAAGTAAAAAGGCATAGTCCTAGTGTTACCAAACCACATGGCAGGCCATTAAGTTAAGTCCATTGTAAGTCCCCAGGTCAGCAGAGCATGGCAGGGTGCTGAAAAAAGACTACCCTACATTCAGGGTCTAAGTGTACCATAAGCTAGAGACCATGCCCAAAGCTGCTTCTGATACATGGGAAGCAGACAACATACCCAAAGGAGCTACTCGGCTGCTTGTGGTAGATCCCACCATGGAGCTGATTGCCAGTCTTATCATGGGGAATAACTACCACCAGCTGCCCAACCACTCAGCCAGACCTAGCCAAGTTGACACAAACATAACCACCACACCATCTGTTTACAAAAGCCAGCTGATAACCACCTTACCAGGGGGAAAAGGCTGGCTTTTCCAGAGACGAGAGGAGTCCTGGCACAGCCATGTGCACATGGATAGAGGGAAAATTGTCGTGGGGAAAATCTTTCAACAAAGTACTTAGTTGGCAAGAAAACCAAAGATTGCTTCTTTTATGTGTGTTTTGTTGTTTTTAATACTTCTTTTACCAAGTAGCATAGTGCCTAAGGCATTTGGCTGCTAACCAGAGGCTGGCGGTTCAAACCCACCAGCCACTCCTTAGAAGGAAGATGAGGCAATCTACTTCCATAGTGATACTGCCTCCGAAACTCGAGGGGTTGCTGTAAGTTGGGTCCGACTGGACGGCACGTAACAACAACAACAGTATATCTTAAGAAGATAATACTTAAGAAAGGAAGAGTGCTTTGGGTAGGAGGAAAAAATTAGAAGTGCAGAAATACCTATACTATGAAGTTTTAGGGGTGATCCTTTGTTTTATACAAGTGATGATTTAAGTAAAAAAATATTTTTTTGAGTTTCTGATACCAGTGAACTTTCTGTAAACAAAGGATGCAACACTGCAGTGGAATGTAATGAATCAAAGTTGGTCCTTCTTTGTGCTGTCAGATTCTGTACTCTAAATATAGTGAGTACTAGTTACACACTAGATAACTTCAATTCACTTAAATAAAAAATTCTGTTGCTTAATCTTTTGTTCATTTCAAGAGCTGTAAACTCACATTGTTTCTTAGCTTTCTGCCCAAAAGTTCAGCTGAATTTCAAAGTAGTTTTCAGCCCTAGATGTCTCTCCTGTAGGCAGCAACCCTTCTTTAGCTGTTGAGTGGCACCATACCTTTCTCTTCCTTTTTAAACTGTCAGCTCCTGTTCATTTTCATTTTGAACTTCTTAAATATCACTTTTAGCGTCTACTTTTCTATCCCTTCAACCTGTGATCTCTCTTCTTACTTACTGGGTTAAAATTTAATTTGTACTGGACTTTGGAATCAAGAGACCTCATGGTTTAGTTCGTGTTTCTGTTACCTACTGGCTGTGCAATCAAGAGCAAATCCCTTTGTTTCTCTAGGCCTCAATTTTCTCACTTATGCAGTGAGGGCATTTCACTACATGCTCTAAAGCCCTTTCCAGCTGTGACATTCTGTGAATCTATGGTCCTTCCAGGAACCAAGAAGGATTGTGATACTCCAATAAAAAGCTGCTTTCATGAAACGGTTTTTAGACTAGAGCAGGCGTTAATGCTGCTTGCTCTGACCTGAGCCAAATGTTTTTCCTCTATAGCTGGAGTAGTGGTATAGGAAATACTTAGGAGGAGAAAAAAAATTATTCTGCTCTTAAACAGTATTGTTGTTGTTGTTATGTGCCGTCGAGTCGGCCCCGACTCATAGCGACCCCTCCTTGGGTTTCCGAGGCAGTATCACTACGGAAGTAGGATTGCCCAACCTTCCTTCCGAGGAGTGGCTGGTGGGTTTGAACCACCAGCCTTCTGGTTAGCAGTCAAGTGCTTTAGCCATTATGCTACCAGAGCTCCCTAAACAGTATTAGTAAACAAAAAGAACCTTGACTTGATTGAATGCCACCCATTGCTCTCTAGAACAGCAAGTCTGATTACTGGTGTTAGAGCACTGCTGAAAGGTGCACCACATCTAGTTTGTTGCTGATAGTAAAGTGCTAAAGTTTGTGACTCACTTACCTTCTGAGGTATTAAGGGTTATCCCTATAATGACAGCACTCTCACTCAAATTCTGATAGATTTTCTTGAATGGCGTTAGAGCTAGGCTGCCAGAGATTGAGCATCAGCTGTCATGTGTGAGGAGCGGAGCACAAATTTCTAGAGTGAACTCGTGCTCTAGAAAACACGCAGTGTGTGAGTGCTGCTTCTGCAGTGCTCCTGCTCGCGGTGGCAGAGTGTTTGAAGGGCCACGTGGTTCTGTATCATGTCAACTCAGATTGTTGAGATGCTTTCACAGGTATTCCAGCTTGCATAAATAATTAGGACTGTGTTGAAATGTGAATACCTATCCCTGGTCTCTAAAAGGTCAGTTTAATAAATTCTAAGGAGAAGGAATTCCTGAAACTCTTTGTTATTGCATATATTTTTGACCAAACAGTGATTTTTTTTTTTTTTTAATGTCCCCACCCTCCCAATTGTGATTTGGATGAAGTTTACAGAGCAAATCCATTTTCCATACAGCAGTTCATACACATTTTGTTTCATGACAGTGGTTCCAATCTCTATAATGTAACAGCTCTCTTTCTGCTTCCTCCCTGTGGTTACCTTTTCCCTATATTCTTCTTGCCTATGCATTCCTGCCCTCTGAGCTGTCTCCCTATGCAAATATTGCCCTTCTGATCTCCCATAGTTGATTGTTCTAAGGAATGAACCTACCTGGTGTAAATGTTTACCTTATACACCTGTCTCTTTTTTGGCTGGAAGCCATGGGAGTGAGTTCAATTCCAGGCCAGAGGATGACCAGGGGCCATAGTCTTGGGGATTTCACCAGTCTCTATCAGACCAGTGAGCCTGGGCTTTTTTATGATTTTGAGTTTGTTCTACATTTTTCTCCCACCTCTCCAGGATCTCCTATTTTGATCCCAAGTGGTTGACAGTGGTAGCCAGGCACCATCTAGTTCTTCTGGTCTCAAGGTCATGTAGAGATTCACATGGTCCACTAGTTCCTTAGACTAATTGTTTCCATGTGTCTTTGGTTTTCTTCATTCTTCGTTGCTCGGGACAAGGAGAGACCAATTATTGCATCTTAGATGGCTGCTTGCATGCTTTTAAGACACTAGTTGTTACTCACCAAAGTAGGAAATAGAACAATGTTTTTGTGTATTATGTTACGCTAGTTGAGCCTGATGTCCCCCGCAATCATGGTCCCCAGCCCACAGGCCCAACAACTCACCGCTGCAGGGTGATTCGCTGTGGCTAAGAAGTTATCATAACTTTGCCCCTTGTTAACTCTGTTAATATAGACCAACAATGATTAATGCTCTAATATGAACGGGTTATTGACTGACTCATCAGTATTTGTTCCTAGCTGTGTAATGTTTGTCAAACGCCAGTTTAACCAGGGATGTTGCAAAGCAAGGCAAATTGAAAAGCTGAGAGGAAAACCTCCTATTCCTTACTGGGTTACCAGTTCATATCAGTAGGGATACGTAAGTGTTCTTAATTTGTGTCTGTTTCAGTCTGATTCTCCAAGTCTATCTGGAAGAGGAAATTGCATTTTCTTTGAATTCAAGACTTACTGACATAAGGTTTATACCTAAGCGATTGGATTTCTTTCACTCAACAACTTCCAAAGTGATATCCCTAGTATTGCAGGCTGTTCCCTAGAACAGGAAATGTCAGAAACTCAGCCCAGTGATCAGTTGCCCTGAGAGTGCCACATTAGAGTGATTCAGATGTCTGTTTTTCTGTAAGATAACTTTTATGTTGTCTTTACATTGCTTGTTAGGAGCTTACAAAAGGAACATTAAGATGTCAAGCAATTTAGGCTCTGTTATCCATTTTCCTAGGTATTGGAGAGGTGATACAAGTCTTTATTTAAAGATTGTCAAGAAATAAGGATTAGATTCACTCTTTTTATTCCAGAGGATAGAGTTCGTATCAGTGAGGTAGAAGTTAACAGGTGACACAGAATACATAAACTTTCTGATCATTTCTGTGTAAGACGGCTCTTTAACAATTAGATCTGTCTCACAATTGGAATAATCTGCCTTGAAAGTTAGTTATTGAGCTTCCCATCATAGGAAAGGTATATGCAGAAGTTAAGTAACCATCTGTTAATAGCATTGAAGAAATTTCTATATTTTTAGTATATGGACAGGATAACTTTTATGGTCTCTTTCATCTTTATCATTGGAAATTCCTACAAGTAATCTGACAGTCTTAAGATTTTGTTCTCCAAAATCCTTTATGTTAATGGCTGAAATCTGTAAGTAGCTACTAACACAAATTACATTATCCTAATACAAAATTTAAAAGCTTATGATGTGTTTTAAGGAGCTCTGGTGGTGTAGTGCGTAAGGAATTTGACTGCTAACCAAAAGGTTGATGGTTCAAATCCACTAGCAGCTCCATAGGAAGAAGATGGGGCAGTCTACTTCTGTAAAGATTACCACCCTGGAAACCCAGTGGGGGTGCTGTGAGTCAGAATCAATTCGATGGCAGTGGGTTTTGGATAATGTGTTTTAACTTTCTCCTGGATCAGTTTTTATTCCTGTTTCTTCTTAACAGTGGGAACCTATTTGGAGTGGACTTAGAATTGTGATGTTCAGTTTTATACACAGCTTTTAACCCAAGTGTAGCATGGCCCTTTCTTTCTATTCTTAAAAATACCCACAGAAGTGCCGGAAGAGTCATAAAGCCACAGCTGTCATTATTTTATTTCTTTTTTTTTTTTTTTTTTAATTAGGATTTGGGTGAAGATTTACAGAGTAAATTCACTTTTCATACAGCAGTTCACATATACTTTGTCTCATGTCATTGACCAAAATTTACAATGTAGCAGCTCCCCTCCCACTTCCTCCCCATAGTTACCTCCTCCCAGTGTCCATCCCTTCATACTCTTCTGCACCCTGAGCTATCTCCCTGTGCATAAGCAGCCCTTCCTTCTCCCATGATTGTTCTCTCCAGGGCGTGTGTCTACTTGAGGTAAATGTTTAACTCACATGCCTGTACTTTGTTTGGCTGGAAACCACAGTTGTGGGTTCAATTCCAGACCTGAAGGGCAACTAAGGGCCATAATCTCAGTGGTTACACCAGGCTCCATTGGACCAGCAAACCTGGTCCCCACCTTCTTTTTTTTTTTTTTCTGCCTCCAAACAATTTTGAGTTTTGTACCACTTTGTTCTCCCTCTTTATGTAGGATCTCCTACATCATTCATATGAACTTATAGGCCCATTGTCTGCCAACCCCATATATGATCTTGGATACACTCTCCATTTAGACACACCCAATTGTTCAGCCTGTTCACCCATCTATCCGTCCCTATACCCATGTTTGCTTTCACTGACAACTCAGTACTGTATATGCAAAGGGGTTCATATTTGTTGTCTGTACTGCCCATGTAACTCTCTATGTCTTTCTCATCCTCAATGCTGCCATATTGGTCACTCACATTTGGTACATTGCCCTTCTCTTCACCCAAATCAATATTTATCTCTATCTATCTAACAGCATTCCCTCCCCTACCCTCCCACCCCTGGTAACCAACAAAGAAAATGTCCTCCAATAGATAAACCTTTCCTTAACTTTTACAATAACGGACTAATACAATATTTGTCCTTTTGTGACTGACTTATTTCGCTCAGCATAATGTCCTCCAAGTTCATCCACGTTATGCGGTGTTTTGCAGATTCTACATTATTCTTTAGCGTTGCATAGTATTCCATTGTGTGAATGTACCAAAGTTTGGTTATCCATTCCTCAGTTGCTGGACATCTAGGTTGTTTCCAAGTTTTGGCTATTGTAAATAGTGCTGCGATGAACATCGGCGTGCATATATCTGTTCTTGTTATGGCTCTCACTTCTTTAGGGTATATACCTAGTAATGGGATGGCTGGGTCAAATGGTATTTGTATTTCCAACTTTTGAAGGAATCGCCATACTGCTTTCCACAATGGTTGTACCATTTTACAGTCCCACCAGCAGTGTATGAGAGTCCCAATCTCTCCACAACCTCGCCAGCATTTGTTATTTTCTGTCTTGTTGAACTTTGCTACTAGTGCTGGAGCAAGATGGTATCTCATTGTTGTTTTGATTTGCATCTCTCTAATAGCTAATGATCGTGAGCATTTCTTCATATGTTTGTTGGCCGCTTGAATTTCCTCCTTGGTGAAGTGTCTATTCATGTCTTCTGCCCATTTTTTAATTGGATTGTTTGTCTTTTTGTTATTGAGGTGTTGGAGTGTTCTATAAATTCTAGAGATAAGTCCCTTGTCAGATATGTTATTACCAAATATTTTTTCCCAATCTGTAGGTTCTCTTTTGACTCTTTTGGAGAAGTCTTTGGAAGCACATAAACATTTAATTTTTAGAAGGTCCCAATCATCTGGCTTCTCTTCTGCTGTTGGTGCATTTTGAATTATGCTTGGTAGTCTATTTATACCAAATATTAGGGCCCTTAAGTTTGAGCCTAAATTTTCCTTGAGAAACTGTATAGTTCTAGGTTTCACATTTAAGTCTTTGATCCATCTGGAGGTTGTTTTTGTGTGTGGTGTGAGGTACAGATCTTGTTTCATTTTTCTGCAAATGGATCTCCATTATTTTATTTCTTGATGCAGATTATAGAGGTAATTGTGAAAGAATTGGACCTTCAAAGGTTGAGCTAAGATTTTTTAAATCATCCTGCAAGTGATGTCTTATTTTCCTGTTCTTTGGTCTCTTTCCTAGTTCAGTTGGGTAGCTGTTTTCCCTTTTTTACTTTTGCCTTGTAACTTTTTTTTGGTTTTAGTACAATCTAAACCAACATCATTTACCCTTAATTTTATTTATTTATGTTTTGGACAACTGCCTAATTTGTTGACAAAAGTTCTGAATTAAGAAATGTATTACAAGCTGTTGTTAACAGCACCTGAAACCCCATCAGCTCTCTAAAGGGTAGTAAAGGATGTGGGTATTAAGGTGTGTGTGCTTTAAGAGTAAGAGTTGGACGTGCTCCCTTAAGGTTTTATGTCAAGTTATTTCTTATTTCTTGGCAGACCTAATAATCTCTATCAAGGGATGGCAGTGGGGAAACAGCCTGATTTATGCCTGCTTTCAGATCTCAGGAGTGAAATGGTCTTTTATAAATGGTAACTGTCTTGAAAGAGAGATTTACCATCAGGTGGTGAAGTGCTCTTGGGATACCTCTTGGCACAGTGGCCTCTTGATCTGCAGAGACTGCCTTCCACCCTCTACCTTCCCCCGTACTTCCTTCTTTTCTCTCCTATCAAAGGGTGTTAGTCTGAGCCTTCCTGGTACTAGATGTACTTAAAGAGATGTATAAGCCAAGTTGTTGTTCAGTGTGACCCTTTCCTAGTATCTATTTATATTTTCTCACACATAAGAATGTATATTTTATAGAGCATGTGTTTGTCTACTTGTTTTTGTCTACTGTAATAATGTCTCCAATAAAGCTAAAATACAATATAATCTTCTTGTCTTTTCTTGTCTAAAGTACAGGAGTGAAACAGTGTGTTTTTAAGTTTGTGGTCCTGTTGAAGGGGTCTCCAAATAGCTGTGCACATTAATACGGGGAGGAGGTGCTCTTCTGCAGTTCCTGCCATGTTTAGAAGCACTGACTGCCCTGAGCGGCCACTGGCCATGCCCTGCAGTTGTGAGCTGCTCCAGGACAGGGACTGTGTGCTCTCTGCTTCCTCCCTCATGGTTTCTGCTGGCGTGCTAGCCAGCTGGCAGGTGCAGAAAAAAAACCACACTAACTGGTTCATTAGGAAACAAGAGTGCCTTCTGTATAGGGAAGAATTTGAAGGGAACATTTTCTAATCTAAGATTTGGTAAATCTAACAATATTTGAAGAATGTCAGTATTCTGGTTAAATTAGGTATTGCCTCATCCTAGGGACTTTTTTTTTTTTTTTTGAGATTGTCAAGTCCTTGAAGGCTAGACTTATGATACCAACCTCATTGTGTACTTCTGCTTTGCTGCACATTGTTACTTTTTTTTTTGGATTGTGGTTTGGATGAAAGTTTACAGAGCAAATTCATTTTCTACACAGCAGTTCACACACATGTTGTTTCATGACATTGATTGCAGTCCCCACAATGTTAATGGCTTTCTTCCCACTTCTTCCTGTGGTTACCTCTTTCCTGTGTCCTTTCCTATGTGTTCCTGCCCCCTGAGCTGTCTCTCTGTGCAACTATTGCCCCTCTGTTCTCCCATGATTGACTGTTCTAAGGGGTGTATCTACTTGATGTAAATGTTCACCCTATATGCCTGTCTGTTGTTTGGTTGGAAGCCCTGGGAGTGAGTTCAATTCCAGGCCTGAAGGGTAACTAGGGGCTGTAGTCTCAAGGATTTCACCAAGTTCTAGCAGACCAGTAACCCTGGTGTTTTTTATGATTTTGAGTTTTGGTCCATATTGTTTTTCCACTCTTATCCAGAATCCCCTGCACAGATCCCTTTCTGAGTGGTTGACAGTGGTAGCTGGGCCCCATCTAGTTCTTCTGGTCTCATGGCCATATAGGCTAAGGTTTGCTGATCCACTACTCCACTGGACTCATTGTTTCCATGCGTCTTTGTTTTTCTTCATTCTTCTCTGCTCAGGACAAGGAGACACCCATTGTTGCATCTAGATGTCCGCTTATAAGCCTTTAAGACCCCAGTCGCTACTCGCAAAGTAGGATGCAGAGCAGTGTTTTTGTGTACTGTGTTATGCCAATTGAGCTTGATGTCCCCTACAACCATGGTCCCAAGCCTACAGGTCCAGCAACTCGCTCCATCCGGGTGGCTGACTGTGCCTAAGAAGTCATCACAACCCTGCCCCTGTTAGTTCTACTTACTGCACATTGCTGTTCTTGATGAGGCACTTCCCATATACATTATCTCATTGTCAACACTCTTATGATGTACCTGAGGAAACTGACGCTATGAGATCATCACTTACCCAATGTTAGAAAGCTCTTAGATAAAGCTAGGACTTCAATCCAAATTTTCTGACTCAGATTCAGTTCTGAGCAGAGTATTTTGTGAAGAGTCTTTAGAAACAGTTGAATAAAGCCCTCAGTACCTTGATTACTGTCCAGTGTAGTGAAAGTTTAGACTAAATGTCCCCTGGAAACTATTTACTAAAATTTCTGATATGAACAGACTATCATTTTCATCTCTTACAGAGAAGAAAGTGGAAAACTGCCATGCTTTATTCTGATTGGTTAAAGTTTTGTATTTTTTGTTTGTTTTGGATTGAGACTTAATCTGGTGGTGTAGTGCCTAAGGCATTTCACTGCTAACCAGAAGGTTGGCGGTTCAAACCCACTAGCCACTCCGCGGAAGAAAGACTGGGCAAACTACTTCCATAAAGATTTACCACCTCAGAAACCCAGAGGGGATCGCTGTGAGTCGGAATCAACTTGATGGCAGTGAGTTTGGTTTTTTGGAGGGCCTAAGTGGTAGCATCCTTCTCAGTTATGGAAGATAATAATTCACACTCAAGAACGTGTGATCCAGTGCTTACGCTATCTGTGATGCAGGGCTAGTTAGCATGAACTACGTAACATTTTTTGTAATGTATAGTAAGCGTGAATTTGTAGAAAAATAAGACAAAATACGGACACAAGAATTTTGTTACAGATTTAACAGACTTAAGATTTATCTGCCAAACTGCTGTTAAGATTTCTGTACTTACTCTGGATTTCTTTACTTAGCTTTGTCATGGACCAGTAATAGATAGTTGGCACAGGTCTGCAGACTGCTTTAGGAGTCAGGCTTCTGTAACCATGTAATGACATGTCATGATGAGGATTGAGTTTTCATTAATTTCTTGGGGTTCCTTTTAATCTTGCTGGTATGGAATGGCCCGAACTGAAGACTGGGCTTTGGTCCAGAGGTCTCCCTGACTAGAAGCTACAATTAAAACACTTCATGTCATCTATCTTTGCCTGCGCTGCAACTCCTTACTTGCTGGGTGAAGTCTTTGTAGTTTGTTTTCCAGCCTCTTGTGTTTCTGTCCGAGAAGCTCTTGTGGCACTGTGATTAAAGGATTGGGCTGTTAACCAAAAGGTTGGTAGTTTGAACCCGCCAGCTGCTCTGAGGGTGCAAAGATGAGACAGTCTGCTTCCATAAAGATTTACAGCCTTGGAAACGCTGTGGGGCAGCTCTACTCTGCCCTGTAAGGTCGCTATGAATCGGAACTGACTTGATGGCAGAGGTGGGTAGGTGTTTTCTGTTCAGCGCCATCTGAGATATGCTGCCTGCGGCTCTTGTTACAAGGGGAATTCTGTAACAAGATTTCATGGTCAAGGGAAGAGGAGGTAGCTGGGTCGTCATACTGGAAGGAGAAAACTGATGCTGTGGAGTCTGACTTGTGGGTAATAGCTACAGGAAGGCTCGACTGGGGATGTTTCATTTGCCACCTCTGCTGCTGTCTTGTTCAGCCAGTCAAGAGATGTTTCTTGAAATCTCTAGGATAGCAGACACTTTATTCATTTAGTTCCAAGAACATGGCCAGGGCAAACTGCCAGAGGACTTTGATAAAAGGAGGTAAATAGAAAGTACCAATCACAGTTACTGCTGGGAAGAACTGAGGCAACGATAGCAAATAGAATCAGCCTATCCCTTTCAGACACTGTTAAGCCCTTCACACATGTGGCATTTTATCCTTATAACAACTCCTTCAAGGGAGATACCCTTACCCCATTTTACAGATTATGAAGCAGAGAAGCTAAGCAACTTGCCCAGATTCTCATAATTAGCAAGCAATAGAACCAGAAGTTGAAATTATGTCTTCATATTTTCAAAGCACAAGCTCTCATACCTATTCCACAGAAAGAGGCAGGGTGGGGGAACCCACAAGAAGCTTTTTATCAAGCTCCAGCTTTATCATTTAGTCTTCCAGCAATCTAGCCAAGTTGGGAGAATTTTCTTCTAATTTTGCAAATAGGGAAAATGGACTGGAGTTACGGGATCTGCCCAATGTCATGTATGCTGAAGCCCATGCTCTTTCTACTGGACCATGCTGTCCTTTGACCCCAGTCAGTTCTTTATACACTGAAAAGCACTGTTGACATATGGTATTGTTCTCAGCACTCTGAGGAGAAACTGGGAATGGAACCCATGAACACACTGGTTGGCTTGCTTGTGGCTCTAATGCACTGCACATCCCAGCTTCACAGACACTCAGACAAAAGGCGTCTGCAGCACTGAAGGATGCTTGCCAGAGAGCCAGAAACTGACATGTCTTTACAGCATAAATGATTGTAAGTTTAGTGCATCTGGGAACAAAGAAGTTATTTGGAGCATTCAAGAGTAAATGCTTTTAAGTTCATTTTATTCTTCCTTCCGAGGGAGAAACCACCTTTTAAATCAATATGTAGAATCCCATCTGTGGAATGACTGCCTGCTCTTGAGTTATACGCAAGATCAAGTAGTTCAATCTTGCCTCCTTTCGTAATGCTCCGTCAAAGCCAACGTGGACTCCTGTCTCAAAAATAGGTGTGTGGTTGTGGTCGGCAGTAAGAGAGGCTAGCTTGAATTATTTATTCTTTTGGGCTTGAGCAAGCTTCAAAGGCAAGTGCATTGGTATATGGTCCCTGCCAGAAGCTGCTAGTGCAGAGAAGTGCAGTTGTCAAACAGTGAATTACTGTTGGCTGCATTGCCTAGTTCTTTATACATGTAACCCGGGGGTGGCTCAGGGACTAACAGATCGGTTCCTACTAAAAAGGAACTTGAGATTCAAGTGTGAGATGATGAGAACTTTAGACTTTTGGAGAAGCACAGCATCATTATAGATTGCAGATTTTGGGGAAAAGCAATGCATCATGTTGACAGGAGTTCTGCCTCCTGGGCCCTGCTTCTCCACAAGCTCCAGCTCTCACACCTTTTCCAGACCTCAGTCACCTGTCTCACCTGCCAAATGTGCAAGACTTCAATACCTGGGGTGATAAGGAAAACTTTGAACACTACCTCCAACACGCCCTCTGTTGAAAGTCTTTGGGCAACTTCGGTTTAGAGAAGACCCACAAGAGCTGGCTGAGCTCATCACTCTTTCCTTGGTCCAGGAAAGAAATTTTGTAAAGAGAAATCCCACTCTACAGAGATGACTATTCTTTTAGCCTGGAAGTCCTTTTTTGTGTCTAATTTAAGTTCTGATGCAAGAGCTGGTTACTGAGGGTGGTGGAAGAATTTAAGAACAGCAGGGAATTGCTTCTGTGACTCTTGAAGGCAGTGTGTAGCTTTTAGAACACTTTGGTTAAGAAAACAAATCTATACTGTTTTTTTCCTCTTGCTGCTAAACTTGTTTTCCTGAATATTTCCTTCTGCACTGCTCTTCCTACCCTTCCCCCATTCTAAACTCCCAAATTGCTCCCCTCTTCTGGCCAGGCAGGAGCTGCCAGTTCTCTGCAAGGACAGCTGACTGGGCACCAGAGGACCCACCCCCACCCCCATGGTCACTGCCAACCCTTGGGTTTGCCTGGGCCCTTCCTTTATCATATGGCTTTAAAATGTCAAGTTATTCACCACACAAACTTTGAGGTGGAACAGAGCTGGGCTCCAATCCTACCTCTGCCTCTTACCAATCATGGTACCATAAGTCAGTTAGTTCCTTAGGTGCTTTTGCCCATTGTCTTTATCTATAAAATGGAAAAAATCAGGTCTACCTGACAATGGTTATTGAGAAGATTAGATGAGCTGATGCACGTGAAATCCTAAGCCCAGTGCCCAGCCGGTGCTCACTCAGATTTGGCTGCTTTCAGCTGTTGTTAATGAGCACTCAGAATGGAACTCTCCTGCCCGCCCCTATTCTGGCACAGCTCGCGGTGGGTTATGGGGGATACCAGCAGCTTCCCCAGAGTGCCACTCTGGAGCAGGCCTGGAAATTCAGATTCTCAGAAACAAGGTACAGTCTCCTGAAACCAGGCTTAAATGAACAGCCTGCTCAGCTAGGAGACTGGACTGGGGTTCTGACCACCTCTGTCTCTCAGTATCCTTGTGCTCTGGGAAAGTCACTTGACTGTGGAGCCTTGATGTCATCTGCCTAGGGAGCGTTTGGACTGTCATTAGATGCTCTTCGAGGCCACTTCCACCTCTGAACTATTGTGCTGCTTCCAGGCATGGTGAGCCATCCCCACCACGTGACCCACTATCTTCCAATTGCTTACTGTGGCTCTTCTTAACCCTCCCAGGAGGAAACTTGTTTTATCAGGGGGACAACAATTACAAACATTTATCTGGGATTTTCTAGGGGACAAAGAACCTATCTGGCTTAAATGAAAGGCATGAAGTAGGAAACAAAGCAGACATCTTTTTGCTTAGTTGAGAGGTTTAGGCCTCCCAGAAAGTGTGTTGCATAAACTTACCTCCAGTGTTGTTGTTGTTGTATGCCGTTGAGTCAGCCCCAACTCATAGCGTAGGTATTATTCCAGAGTAAGGGTCCTCTTTGGCCCCCACACACATTCCACCGTATAGTCCCATTGGTTGTGGAAGAATTCACACAACAATCTGAATTCCTTCTCCCAACATCCTGTTCTGCACTTCATACCAAGAGGGATGGTGGCGTCGGGAACGCAGCAAGTTCTGTGGAACCAGAACACTTGAGCTCAGATCTTGGCTACTCCACTCACAGGCAGATTGAAATATCTTTCAGCCTCTATTTCCTTGCCTGCAAAATAGCAATGATAATAATACTCATTTCACAGGACTGCTGTGGGCACCAAATGAGATTGTTGCCACTGGGGAAAAGTTATTTTGGGGATGGGCAAAAGAAACAACAGCTTCACTTTCTCTATACCCTTTGGCCAGTCACTGGACTGCATTTTATCCCTGAGAACCAAATGTAGCTGTCTCTTAAATTGGCTTTTTAATGGATTCAAACATTACTCTAGGTTTATAAAGGTTTACTCGAAAGGGTAATTGAATTCGTACTAGTCTGAAGAGGGACCAGCAGCTACTTGCATGCAGAGGTGTGTTGTACCTGGGTGGGCAGTTCCTGCAAGAGCTGCACACAACTGCTGCTCCCAAGCAGTGTGAACTGGGATGCTTCGCTGGATAATGAGACCGTGACTATCTTATGTACCTTGTTTTCCTGTTGTACTTAAAAATTAAAAAAGCTGAATAGTAAGAAACTGAGTAATTACTAGTCTAGCAAAGGAATGAATGGGAAAAATCTAAAGAAAGGATTTAAAATAATAGTAACAACTCCTTGCCTCCATTTGGGAACTTGGCTTATTTTTCTTGATACTCTGCTACCAACTGGCTTGGATTTTCTTCAGGCTAAAATAACTTGAGGCTGATTTTGAACTATCGGCGTATCTTTGATGCTTTTGTAGACTCATCTAGCTACTTCTGGAGAAATGGCCCAGGACAAATGTGTGTTGACACTCAGTGTAAGGCTGCCAATTCCAGAATTGTAGGCAGAATCAGCAAACTGTCCCAAAAAGGAGGCCTTAACAAGTCAGTCTTAGAGGAAGTACAGTCAGAATGCTCCTTAGAAGCAAGGATGGTGACACTTTTTGTCTGGCTTACTTTGGGCACATCATCATTTTGGCAAAGCAGAGGGTCTGCAAAAATGAAGGAAACCTACTGTGAGATCAATTCACACAATATCTGCAGCAATGGACTCAGACATACCAATAACTGTGAGGATGGCGCAGGACCAAGCAAAGTCTTGTTCTCTTACACATCAGGTGGCCACAAGTCAGAGCCCACTTGATGGCGGCTCACAACATCCGTTGCAAAACCATTCTGCACTGCCCGGAGAGTCTGAGCCCTGGGGCAGGAGAAGAGGACCATCTGGGTTGGGGTCTGAACAACAGAGCAAACTGAAGGATTGTTTTGGCACATTTGTTCTTTGATCCAGAGTTTAGAGTATGTGAGAAAAATGGCAGCATTCTCTTGCTGATTCCAAGCTACCACGGAAATCCTGGCCCAGTGATGGTGAGAAGCACAGACCTGGAGAGACTGAAGACAGTTCAGCCCTTGAATAGCTCATCTGCAGTCCACAGAGGGGCTGGTGAAGGAACAGATGGCGTCCTTGCAAGGATCTTTTGCCATCTCCTTCTCTTTTGTCCTTTGAATATCTCTTCCTTTTGTTTCTGTGTTCCAGGCACATTTTAAAACATATCCTGCATATTGGTTTGAGCTGAAATTGGCCTCTAGGTGGTGCATCAGCACAGAGAATGGCAGTGGCTGGCGTCACCTCTGGCCAGCATTTCTCAGGGGCACCATTATATAAGGTGATTGGTGGGAAATCAGGCTTCTCTGGCCTTACAACAATAGAGAGAAGGCCTTTGTCTCTGGCCTTCTGGGACCCAGAAGGGGGTCCCAGGGGTGGGAAAGTGCCTGGTCCCAAACAACATAACACAGACTTAAAGTCCCTGCCGTGGTAAGGGCAGCAGCTTTGGGCTTGGCTTGCTGGGAGTGAGCTGAGAGCTTTAGGCTTTGACCCCTTGCAGCCAGGAGGCCTTGCTTAGCCTCACAGCCACAGGCAAACACAAAGCTTGGCCAGCCACCAGCCCAAGGTCTCCCAGACAAGCCACCTTCCCATCCCACACACCTCATTGTCACCGTCTGCTATTTACAAAGCACTTTTCCTTATGTGATCTCATTTGCTGCTAACAACCCCTAGGGAGGAGGGAGGAGGTAGGGGAGGGCACTCACTCTCTGCATAGATACAGTGCAACCTGCCCATCCCTTGAAGTGTCTCTCTACCTCCAGAGATTAAATTCCTTAGGGCAAGTATTATATTCAACATGGTGGTGTCAGAGTTTAGCACAGGGAGCTTGGCACAGAGGTTGTTGTTGGGTGCCATAAAGGCAATTATGACTCATAGCAACCCCTGTGACAGAGGAAAACTGCCCCAGAGGGTTTTTCTTGGCTGTAATCTTTCCAGAAACAGATCTCCAGGTCTTCCTCCTGGGTAAATTTGAACTGGCTTTTGTTTTGCAGTCAAGCACTTAACCATTGCATCACCTGGGCTCCAGAGGTGCTCAGAATTATTTACCACATAAATAATCATTTACAGATTTAACAAATGGAATCAAAAGACAGTAGGCAGTAGACTCCAGTCTATAAATTAGGGCTTCAGACTCCTAGAACATTTCTGCACTAGGTTTTATTACGTCACGTGGTTTTCCAGTCGAAAACACATTTGCTACTACATTAAGAACCAAACTAAACCAAACTCAATGTCATCCAGTCGATTCCTACTCAGAGCAACCCCTCCTTGGGTTTCTGACGTGGTATCACTACGGAAGTAGATTACCAAATCTTCCTTCCAAGGAGTGGCTGGTGGGGTTTGAACCGCCAGCCTTCTGGTTAGCAGTCAAATGCCTTAGGCATTACGCCACGAGAACTCCTACTAAGGCACATAGTAGGTATTTAATAAATGCTTATGGCAGGAATGGAGGGAGGAAGATTCTGCACAGAGGACAACATTAGTACAGAATAGTTTATACAGACATGGTCCCTATGGAATACACGCTTGTCCCCTAAGATCTACTGACTGAGCGTGAAAATCACCAAGGAAATGTGATCAGCTTGGAGAAGGAGAGGGAGGAGGAGGAAAGAAGAAATTGGAGCAGCCTGTTATCTGACCGGACATATCAGTTTTTCCATCACACATGGTTCCATCAGCTCAGGCCAGGTTGAAAACCTTGCCACTGCTCAGGGACATTGAAGGATCTCCAGTTGCTGTTTGCTTCAGAGATCATCCTTCTAGGGGTAGTTTGCATTTGTTTTGTAGCCTCTTGGGTGCCCCTTTTAGGGACCAGCCAGCTCACCAGATACTTCCGTGGGTTTTGGCAGGAGAGAGAGATGGGAGGTGGACAATGCTTCTGAAGGGTTCTTGGTGGAAGCGTTTCTGACCTTGGCAGTCTTACTCCAATTCTTACGCCAAATTAGACTTCTAACAGGTCCTGGTCCACAACCTAGATCCTTTCAGCCTGAAAGGCTTAGAGCAGACAGACTGTAACTAGAGACAATCTGGTTTAAGTTTCCATAAAGAAGGTGAAATTGGAACTCACAGAGCCTTTCTTAGACACATTAGCTATTTAATCAACTAGGTCATGGATGGTAAGTAGGATTGTCTCAAATGGCATGCCAACTCTGGTTGATTGATTGATAATGCCAGCCTAAGGAATTGTGTTGAGAAGGATTCTGAGTCCGTATCATCACATCTGGGTCTTGGGAGAAGTACTGTGATCAGCCAACAATGTCTGTCACAAGTGCAGGAATGGGTAATGACCTCAGAAAAAGTAGATATTTACTTGCTTGAGTTGCTAATGAGAAGGCTGTTTATTTGGAAATTGGGAGAACAAAGATGGTTGAATGGTCATTTGGTTAAATCAAGGTGGGTCTTGAGCAATTCAACCCTCAGGAAAAACTTGGTCCTAGCTTAGTAAAGAAGGCAAAGAAGGAAAAAGGGTGAAGACAGAGTAGTGTTCTGGTTCCATACTCCTGCTGAAGTTTGTCAGTATTCAAGAACAGTCAGATTGAGGGATAGTAGGTATGATGAACCTAGATGTTTGCAGTAGGAGTTTGATTCCTGGGCGGGTCCTAGCACAGTCAAGCCAATAGCAACCAGATCAAAGAGCACAGAGAGTAATTAGAGCTGTGTTTCCCAAACTGAATTCCACGAGTTACTCCATAAATCAAACCAAACCCACTGCCATTGAGTTGATTCAGACTCACAGTGACCCCCATTTCCAAGTTTGTAAATCTTTACGGAAGCAGATTGCCCTACCTTTCTTCCATGGAGCAGCTGGTGGGTTTGAAGCAATGACCTACTAGTTAGCAGCCAAATGCCTTAATCACTGCACCACCAGAGCTCCTTCCATGAATTACTAACATCCATGTAGTGGTACAGGTATTTTTCCACAAAAAAATAGGTAGTTGGTGGGGGATTCCATACTCATTCAAATTATGGAAATCCTGTGAGTCAGAATCGACTCAATGGCAGTGAGTTGTTTTTGTTTTGTTTTGTTTTGGTCAAAAAATTTCAACAAGGTTACCTGTAGCCCAAGGTGGACACTTGGTCAGATGGGGCTTATGGAAGAGAAATGTAATAGACTACAAAAAGTGGACAGTGGAGGGTGGGGTCAGGGTGGGGAGTAGGTTGAATCAGACTCTGAGAAGCCTTGAATGGCAGCCTGAAAAGTTTGGATTTGATGCCTAAACTTCAAGAATTTGTGGGGGATGTGATGCAATCAGAGCTGGGGTTGCAAAGATTATTGTTGATGGAATGAAGAAAAAGAGGAAGACCCTCGACAAGATGGATTGACACATTGGCTGGAACAATAGGCTCAAACATGGCGATTGTGGGGATGGCACAGCAGTGGGCAGTGTTTCGTTCTGTTGTATGTGGGGTCATTATGAGTCGGAACTGACTGGACAGCGTCTGACAACAACAGTATGAGGAAAAGCTTGCAGAGAGGAGAGACTGGAGGTCAGAGGATTAGTTAGGAAGCTGTTATGTGGTCCCACGTAAGAGGTATTAACGGCCTAAAGTAGGGCAGTTGCAGTGGGAATGGAAAAAAGGGCTAGAGTCAAGAGACAGTTCTCAGGAAGAATTGTCAGGATTAGGCTGACTGCAAGCAGCACTCAGGGACAAGAAGGGATGTCTTGAGGGGCTGCTGACCAGCCCTTTTCCACACTGGAGAACAAAGCCAGCTGGGCTAGAGGTAAATTACAGAGATTAGATAGAAAGCATAACTTCCTAACTCTCAAAGTCAAACCAAACTCCCTGCCATGAATTGATTCTGACTCATAGCTACCCCCACTGGGTTTCCAAGGCTATAAATCTTTAAGGAAGCTGACTGCCTCGTCTTTCTCATTTCTCAGCTGAGCAACAGGTGGGTTCAACCACCAACCTTTTTTTTTTTTTGCCTTAACCACAACACACCACTGTTGTTGTTGTTGTTATGTGCCATCGAGTCAGCCCTGACTCATAGCGACCCCTCCTTGGGTTTCCGAGGCAGTATCACTACAGAAGTAGATTGCCCAACCTTCCTTCCGAGGAGTGGCT
>NW_006921597.1:14176319-14180338 GCF_000298275.1 Orycteropus afer afer | reverse complement strand
CTCCTTGGGTTTCTGAGGCAGTATCACTACGGAAGTAGATTGCCTCATCTTCCTTCCGAGGAGTGGCTGGTGGGTTTGAACCGCCAGCCTTCTGGTTAGCAGTCAAGTGCCTTAGCCACTATGCTACCAGAGCTCCCACACACCACTAGAGCACCTTAACTTCCAAACCCTAGGGATGATGAAACCCTAGCAGAGCTGCCGAAGGCACTAGTGCTGCCCTTCTGGAGATCTCTTACAGGAAACCTCTTACAGGAAACCTCCATTTGCCACAAACTCCTGAGGCAAACGACCACTCAAAGCCCCTTCTGCTCTGTGAATCTATAATTATTAACATTACAAATCTGTAATGTTTTCTAAGGAGCTCTGGTGGTACAGTGCTTAAGGCATTGGGCTGTTAACCAGAAGGTTGGCGGTTCAAACCCACCAGCTGCTCCGCGGAAGGATGATGGGGCAATCTACTTCCATGGAGATTTATCACCTCAGAAATCCAGTGGGGGTCCCTGTGAGTCAGAATTGACTGAATGGCAGTGAGTTTGGTTTGAGTTTTGGTAATGTTATCTAGACTGGCTTTCAAACCTGACTGAGTCTCA
The DNA here is from genome assembly GCF_000298275.1 of Orycteropus afer afer. Classification (NCBI taxonomy): domain Eukaryota; kingdom Metazoa; phylum Chordata; class Mammalia; order Tubulidentata; family Orycteropodidae; genus Orycteropus; species Orycteropus afer. The sequence continues at coordinate 14,179,748 of NW_006921597.1, read as the reverse complement.
AGATCTGAGGAGCTCATTTTCGCTTGTTGTTGTTGTTGTTGTCATGTGCTGTGGAGTCGGACCTGACTCATAGCGACCCCTCCGGGTTGCCGAGGCAGTATCACTACGGAAGTAGATTGCCCAACCTTCCTTCCGAGGAGTGGCTGGTGGGTTTGAACCGCCAACCCTTCTGGTTAGCATTTTTGCTTGAGGACCTTATAAGATGCAGATTGTAATGTCCTCAAGTGATTCTGATGTATAGTCTGATTTAGGAATCATTTAGTCCCATCATGTCATTTTATAGGTGAGTAAACTGAGGCCCAGCGAGGAGCAGGGGTTTGTGCAAGGTCACACTGATAAAGGCACCCAGTTAGTGGCAGAGGTAGGAGCAATATTCACATTTAGGACTCCTTCAATATAAAAAACAAAAAATGAAACTTACTGCCATCGAGTTGATTCCAACTCATAGCGACCCCCACTGGGTTTCAGAGGCTGTAAATCTTTATGGAAGTAGATTGCCCCATCTTCCTTCCACAGAGCAGCTGGTGGGTTTGAACTGCTGACCTGGTTAGCAGCCAAGTGCCTTATCCACTGCACCACTAGAGCTCCTTACCTTCAATATATCATGTGCAATGCTTGGCCCCATAGCTCTCCTCTAGGCTGAGGTTACACAGTCATTGAAAAGTTCATTAGACCTTTTCCTGTCACCTCCCTGCGTGCGTGCACACACACACACACACACACACACTGTGAGCCCCTCAAGAAGTTGTGTTATTGTAGAATATACACAGGAGAGTGCTGAAGGCAAAAATAATGACAATAGTTGCTACTATTTACTGTGTGCCAGGCATTGCTCTAGGGAGTTTGGGTGGTCCAAGTAGTTTGCTCTGGACTGCTAATCTAAAGGGTGTTGATTCAAAGCCCACCACGGAAGAAAGGCCTGGTGAACTGCTTCCATAAAGATATAAAACAAACAAACAAACCTAACTCACTGCTGTCGAGTCAGATCCAACTCATAGTGACCCCTCCTTGGGTTTTGGAGGAAGTATCAATACAGAAGTAGATTTCCCAATCTTCCTTTTGAGGAGTGGCTGGTGGGTTTGAACGTCAGCCTTCTTTGTTAGCAGTCAAATGCCTTAGACACTAAGCCACGAGAGCTCCTTAGGGGCTCTAAAACTCACTGGCATCGAGTTGATTCCAACTCATAGTGACCCTATCAGACAGAGTAGAACTGCCCCATAGGATTTCCAATGATGTAAATCTTTATGGAAGCAGACTGCTTCATCTTTCTCCCATGGAGCAGCTGGTGTGTTCAAACTGCCAACCTTTTGGTTAGTAGCTGAATGCTTTAACCATTACACCTCCAGTGCTCCTCACAAGGGCCAAACCAAACTCACTGCTATTGAGTTGATTCTGACTCACAGCGACCCCCATTGGGTTTCTGAGGTGGTAAATCTTTACGGAAGTAGATTGCCCTGTCTTCCTTCTGAGGAGTGGCTGGGGGGTATGAACTTTGTTGTTGTTATGTGCCGTCGAGTCAAACCCGACTCATAGTGACCCCTCCTTGGGTTTCCGAGGCAGTATCACTGCAGAAGTAGGATTGCCCAACCTTCCTTCCGAGGAGTGGCTGGTGGGTTTGAACCGCCAGCCGTCTGGTTAGCAGGCAAGTGTCTTAGCCACTATGCTACCAGAGCTCCCCATAAAGATTACAGCCAAGAAAACCCTATGGAGCAGTTCTACTTTGTAACACATGGAGTTCCATGCCTTGGAACCATGGCAATGGGTTTGTTTTTTGCTTTAGGCTAACCATTACTGTAAGTATTTCATATGCATTAACCCTTTGAATCTTCACAATAATCCCATCACGTCAATATTATCCCCTTTTTGCAGAAAAGGAAATTGAGACACAGAAAGGTTAAGAGGGCAAGGAGCTGCTTTTTTCCATAGATTGTTTTCTGCTTGCTGCTTTCTTTTGCCTTGGGGCACTTCTGAGCCTCTATTCTGTAGTCCTGTCCTTTACTCCACACCCTCATAGCTGGCCCCTTCCACTCCTTACTTCCACACCCAAAGAAAGCTCTTCAAAACCGAGCAGTAGGGGATTTTGGCTCCAGAGTCTCCCCCAGTGCCAAGCCTGCTGGGGTCCCCCTTCTCTGAGGGGCCGGAGCCAGAGAACCGACCCATGAAGACTGTTTAGGCAACTGGCAGCATGTACTCACTGCCAACGCTGCCAGCAAGTCTGGCGCAGATCCGCAGGTCAGCGAGGCAGGTGGTGGAGAGAGGCTGCTTCTCCTGCCAACCCCATTTCCCTGCTAGAAGGCCGGGTATTTCAGGGAATTCATTCTTTGGTGATGGCAAGGATTCCTCTTTAAGGTGCATTCTTGGCCAGAGCAGAGGTGCTAGAATTATGGTGCTTTAAACATGCTTTTATTGCAGTTGGAGATAGAAGAGGCACATATTACATCAGCTTCAGAATTGCTGTTGAAACATTGTCCATTCTGTTATGCAGGGCCTTTGTGTTAGGACTCAGCTGACAAAACTTCCTCTTGGGCTTGTTGTTAGTTGCTGTATAGTTGGCTCCAACTCATTGGTGACCTTATGTGTAACAGAATGAAACCTTGCCCCGTCCTGTACCATCTTTATTATGTTTGGGTTTAGTGCCAGTGCAATAAAGTTTGTCTTTCTTGGCATTCCTGGCAGTGAGTTCTCTTGGCTGTGCTTTCATTTTTGCAGTGGCTGCCAGGAAGCTCGACATTCTGTTTGTTACATAAGTGTACACTCCATCTGATTTTTCAGTTCGTAATAGAATTAACTTTTCCTCTAAATGGTTATTAATCTCTGAATCAATTTAAAATTGCCCAATGGTGTATGTGCTTTTATTTTTTCTTTGAAATAATTGTTTTTATTCAGGTGAAATTGTCATAATATAAAACTAACCATTTTTAAATGAAAAATTCAGTGGGATTCATTTAGTACATTCACAGTGTATGTAACCACTGTTTCTATCAAGTTCCAAAACATCTTTCTTACTGCAGAAGGAAATCCTACAGGGAAGAGGTAACTATGGGGAGGAAGAGGGAAGAGAGCTGTTATGTTGTGGGCATTACAGTCAATGTCATGAGACAAAATGTATTATGAACTGCTGTATGGAAAATGAATTTGCTCTGTAAATTTTGACCCAAATCACAATAAAAATTAGAAGGAAAAAAAAAAAAAAAAGAAATCCTATGTCCATTAGGAAGTCACTCCCAATTCCCCTTCCTTCTAGTCCCTGGAAACCACCAATCTGCATTCTGTCTCTGTTGTTGTTGTTGTTGTTATGTGCCATCGAGTCAGCCCTGACTCATAGCGACCACTCCTTGGGTTTCCGAGGCAGTATCACTATGGAAGTAGGATTGCCCAACCTTCCTTCCGAGGAGTGGCTGGTGGGTTTGAACCGCCAGCCGTCTGGTT
>NW_006921597.1:14169616-14176219 GCF_000298275.1 Orycteropus afer afer | reverse complement strand
TGCCCAACCTTCCTTCCGAGGAGTGGCTGGTGGGTTTGAACCGCCAGCCGTCTGGTTAGCAGGCAAGTGTCTTAGCCACTATGCTACCAGAGCTCCCATTCTGTCTCTAGGAGTCACCTTTTCTGGATATTTCACGTAAATGGAATCATACCATGTGTGACCTTTTGTGTCTGGCTGTGTGCTTTTATTTTAAGCTACCTCAAATAGTTTTCCAGAAATAAGTGGGGCAGAAAATGAATGAATTAAATGTCCTCTTTCTGTACTACAATGAGTATTTATGGAGCAGCCTTTCTGACCATTCATTTCTGCATTCTGGAATAATAACAATAGCTAACATGCCTTGAGTGTATATTATGTCCTAGACACTGTTATAAATGTTTACATGTATTGGCTCTTTTCATCTTCATATCAGTCTTATGAGGCGGGTACTATTATTATCTCTATTTTACAGAGAAGGAAACTGAGGCCCAGATTAGTTAAATAACCTGTCAGTGTTCACATAGCTAGCAAGTAGGAGAGCCAGACCCAATCTCAGAGCCTGTATACCAGTTTTCTCAATAGGAGAGGGGGAAGGTTTTAGATACCAAGGGACATTTGGAAATGTATGGGGACATTTTTTTTCTCTCACAAGTGGGAAGTTGTTATTGGTATGTAGTAGGTAGAGACCAGGGATGATGCTGAATATATATAATGCACAAGACAGCTCCCCAGAACAAAGAATTATCTGGCACTAAATGTCAGTAGTGCTGCTGCTGCTGAGAAACTGCTGTACACCAGCCATTCTATTATCTCCTTAAGCTTCGTGAAAGCTCTTTAGCCTTGTTCTCCATCCTGAATCTCCCTGTATAACTGAAAATGCCCCAGAATGAGCAGGCAGTTGTGTCCCCACTCCCTCAGCATGAGGGAATGCAGGTGTTTCTGAGGACACAGCCTAGTACTCATGTAGCAGTACGAGTAGAAACCTCATGGGCAAGATGCTGCAAGCAGGAAGGAAAAAGAGGAAAGCCTTCATGCCTACTGTTATTTCTGGTCCACAAAAGGGCAGGGCTGTGGAAGGAGTTGAGGGCTTGTTATATCAGGGACAGGTGCTCCATCCCATGACAAGAACCATGCAGAAAACTCCAGGTGACTGAAGCCCCAGTACAAACCCTTCATCTGTCCTTCCACACCTGTGCCTCATCTCATGGATCCCCATTCTCCCAGCTCCCCAAGCACTGACCCCACATACTGTCTGGTCTGTTTCTGAGAGCAGTTCCCTCTTATCCATTCTGTTATGGATTGATTTGTGTCCTCATAAAGATATGTCAGAGTCTTAACCCATGAACGTGATCTTATTTGGAAATAGGGTCTTTGAAGATATTATCAGTTAGACCTCAACATGAGGTCATATTGTAGTAGGATGGGTGCTAATCCTATATGATTTGTATCTTTATAAAAGAGAAGATAGAAGAGACAGAGAGACAGAGACAGACAGCCATGTGACAACAGACACAGATGCAGTTGTAAGCCAAGGAATGCCAAGGATTGCCAGCAGCTACCAAGAAGCTGTGGGAGCTCTGGTAGCATAGCGCCTAAGGCACTAGACTGTTAACCAAGAGGCTGGTGGTTCAAACCCACCAGCCACTCCTTGGAAGGAAGGTTGGGCAATCTACTTCCATAGTGATACTGCCTTGGAAACCCAAGGAGGGGTCACTATGGGTTGGGTCCAATTTGATGGCACATAACAACAACAACAACAAACCAAGAAGCTAGGAACAGTCTTCTCTTTCAGAACCCTCAGAAAGAATCAACACTACTGATACCCTGATTTGGACTTCTAGCCTCCAAAACTGTGAGACAATAACTTTCTGTTCTTATATGACACCTGGTTTGTGGTAATGTAGCAGTCTTATGTGACCGATATACCTTCTACTACTGACTATTGACTACTGACCCAGCCACTGCTGTAAGCTCTCTGGGGCATAAGTCTTGTTTCTATTGTACCCTAGCTGCAAGCATACTATTGTTGCTGTTGTTAGCTGCCACTGAGTTGACTACAACTCATGGCAAGCCCATGGATAATAGTACAAAATGTTTTCTGGTCCTGTGTCATCCTCACAATCACTATCATGTTCAAGTCCATGATGGTTGTTTAGCCAGTCCCTATCACCAAGAACCTCCCTTGTCCTCATGGCCCTCTACTACACCAAACATGACATCCTCCTGATGGTGTGTCTAAAGAAGGGACCCAGACAATGTCCTGTGAGTTATAAGGTTTCTACTGGCTAATTTTCAGAAATAGATGGCCAGGCATTTCTTCCTAGTCTGATCTGGAAATTTCATTTAAACCTGTCTACCATAGGTGACCCTGCTAGTATTTGAAATACCATAGGCATAGCTTCCGGCCTCACAGCAAGTTGCAGGCCAACTCAGTAGAATGAACTGACATGGGTGATAGCCTTACACATTGCAGGCCCCTAATTAGTAAATTTCAGCTGTACTCTCTGTGTCTAGCTTCCCAAAGCACCACTGACAGATGATTCCTCCTCAAACACAGTTTCAGGTGCTGGCAGCTGGGGCACCACGTTGGAAGGCAGTGCTGATGTAGGAAGAACTCTGCACAGGGAATTGGCAGGCCTGGGCTGGGCGATTTGTGAACTCAGGAGCTCTGCAGGGGCTCAATGCAGGCCCGAGTTATACTTGTCTTCTCCACAGTGCCTGGCACAGGGCTTACATAGGACTGGCTGTTATTTGTTGGGTGGAATAAATGCATCTCTGCTTTGCTTTCCTATCTGGGCAGATAGAAACCACCTCCACAATTGGATCCAGGTAGCAGCAGCCGGCCTGCTCCACTACAGAGGATGTAGGATATGAAAGAGGACATAGGATACATGTCAATCCATTGACTTCAAACATACCAGTTCCCTCTTCCTGCTGTGCAGGCTGTGGACACAGTGGTAAGTCTGGTCCCTGGTAGGTGGGTTGTGGGGTTGTCTCAGTCCTCCTGCCTCTTGTTTCACCCTCAACCACATTTATTCTGGCCTAGAGCATCCTTGAGGCAAGAGACTATTAATTAAACTGAGATTTATGAGGGGCCTACACCTAAGGCACTTGATTGCTCACCAGAAGGCTGGCGGTTCAAACCCACCAGCCACTCCTCGGAAGGAAGGTTGGGCAATCCTACTTCCATAGTGATACTGCCTCGGAAACCCAAGGAGGGGTCGCTATGAGTTGGGGCCGACTCCACGGCAAACAACAACAACAACAACTATGTGTTAGGGAGTCCCTGGCTGGTACAAACGGTCTGGCTGCTAATGTTAAGGTTGGGCGTTTGGTCCATCCAGACGTGCCTCTAAAGAAAGTCCCGGTGATCCACTTGGAAAAATGCAGCCATTGAAAACCCTGTGGAGTAAAAGTCTGCTCTGACATGCATGGGGTTGCCATGAGCTGGCATCAACTCAACAGCAAATGGTTGGTCCTCCCCCCTCCCCAAACAGTGCACCAAATATTGACACAACAATTATAAGAAGGACATGGCTCCTGCCTGGGGGGGATTAGAGATTTTGAACTAGTAACTACAAGTGGGATGTGTATAAAGAGTTGCAGGAAAAAGTGGAGAATTATCACCTACCTATAGTCTTGAAACTGCAGATATGCTCATCATCAATAGAATGCATGAACAAACTGCAGTGTAAATTGGATTATAACTCCACAGTGCATAGTATTGCACAAAATTTGAACAGCATAAAATATTGTTGAAATAGAATATTCAACTAAGCAAGCAAGTTGCAAAAGAATATAGTAGGACTGCATTTATAAAAAGTTCAAAGCCATACAGAACTAAGTATATTGTTCAGTATTACAAACATACATGATTAAAATTGAAAAAGAAATTAGAGAATAATAAAAATAAAATTTAGGATAATAGTTATCTCTGCAGAGAGAGGAAAAAGAATGGGATGAGAAAGGGCACAGACAGTTCATCATAAATGATATGATGGTCTTTTTCTTATACTGGGTATTAGGTACCTTGATGTTCATTCGATCATGGTTCTTTCTTCCTTACATGGTTTGTATATGCTATTTTTCTCTATTCAATAGTTAATACAAACTATTTTTAAGCTACAGATGTGTATAGGTACACAGACATGTATGCAAAAGCAAGAAAAAACCTGGAATAATACAAATTTGCCTGCTAGTGGTTTCTTCTCCATGGGGGAAGGAGAACTCTTGTGTTTTATGATAGATACTCCCATGTTGTTTGAATCTGAGACTAATTAAGCAGTTTTTATGAAATTTATAAAATAAATTAGATTTTTCCATTAAAAGTGTAATTATGAAAATGAAACCAATGTTTGTGCGGCTGAATAAAGGATTATATTTACACTGTGAAAAAAAAGGAAATAAAAAGCCAGGTAAATAATTGTTCAGTTGGCCCAATGATATGACAAAAATCATGAAGGTTCTCACAAATGACTGGAGTTTGGGAAATGTTGACCTAATCCACCTCTCCATGTTACTGATGAAGAAACACAGATCCAAAAAGGTCAAGCTTCAAGTTGGCAAGTAACAGATCTGAGATTAGAATTAAGTTCTCTGGAGTTCCAGACAGTGTTCTTTCCAACACCCTAGGCTGACTTCCTCCCTTGAGCTCCTTGTACGAGAAGCTATATTGATTAGAGTTCTATCACGTTTTCATTTTAGTAACACTTTGTGGTTGTCGTTGTTAGGTCCGTCAAGGCAATTCCAACTCACAGTGACCCCATGTACAACAGAACCCCAAACACTACCTGGTCCTGCACCATTCTCACAATCATTGCTGTGTTCCGGCCCATTTGTTGCAGCCACTGTGTCAATCCATCTCATAGAGCGTTTTCCCTTTTTGTGCTGACCCTCTACTTTACCAAGCATGATGTCCTTCTCCAGGGACTGGCCCCTCCTGATAACATGTCCAAAGCACATGGGATGGAGTCTTGTTATCCTTGCTTCTAAGGAGCACTGTGACTGTACGTCTTCCAAGGCAGGATTGTTCATTCTTCTGGCAGTCCACTGTATATTCAATGTTCTTTGCCAACACTGTATTTCAAAGGCATCCATTCTTCTGCAGCCTTCCTTATTCATTGTCCAGCTTTCACATGCATATGAGATGATTAAAAATTCCATGGCTTTGGTCAAGCATACCTTAGTCCTCAAAAGTAATATTTATGTTTCTTAACACTTTGAAGAGGTCTTTTGCAGCAGATTCACCCAATGCAATATGTTATAACAGCTTTAAAAACCAAACTCACTGCCGTCAAGTCGTTTCTGACTCTTAGTGACTCCTCCTTGGGTTTCTGAGACAGTACCTCTATGGAGGTAGATTGCCCAGTCTTCCTTCTGAGGAGTGGCTGGTGGATTTGAACTGCCAGCCTTCTGCTTAGCAGTCAAATTCCTTAGGCACTATGCCACCAGGGCTTCCCATAACAGCTTTATGGAGATATAATTTACATAACATAAAATTCACCTTACAATTCAGCAGATTTTGTATATTCACAGAGTTGAGCAATCATCACCAGAATTTTAGAACATTTTTTTTTTTTATCACCCCAAAAGAAACTCCATACCCATTAGTAGTCACTTCCCTCTTCACCCAACCCTCAGCTCCTGGCAACCACTAATCTACTTTATGTCTCTATGGATTTGCCTATTCTGGGCATTTTATATAAATAGAAACATACAACTTGTACCTTTTGTGTCTAGTGTTTTTCACTTAACATAGTGTCTTCAAGATTCATTCATATTGTAGCATCTATCAATGAAGTATTCTTTTTTATGACTGAATAATATTCCATTATGTGGATAATGCCATATTTTCTTAATTCATTCATCCGTTGATGGACATTGGGTTGTTTACACTTTTTGGATATTCTGAAGAATACTTCTATGAACATTGGTGTTCAAGTTTTTGTGTGGACATACATTATCATTTCTCTTGGGTATATACTTAGGAGTGGAATTTCTGGGTCATATGATATGATTAGGGTTCCTGATATCAAGCAACAGAAAGTGACCTTGGCCCTTTTGAAGAAAGAAGAGATTTACTGGTAGGATAATAGAGGCTTCCAGAATCCATAAGGGAGAGGCTGAAGGGCTGAGCCTGGAAAATGGGGCAGGAGTCACAGGTAGATCAGTACTTGGGCAATGGAGCCACAGGCAGGACCAGCCCATAGAAATGCTTCAAGTGTACAGTTGCAGCCTACACTTCTGGCTCTCACCCAGGTCATCCAAGTGGTTAAATCTGATGTATCCTCTTCCACCTTCCCCACTAGCTCTGGGGCAGGGAAAGGGATCATCTGACCATTATGGCACCATAGCAAAGGGAGCTGTTATGGATTGAATTATGTCCCCCTGGTAATACTGCCTCGGAAACCCAAGGAGGGGTTGCTGTGAGTCGTGTCTGACTTGATGGCACATAACAGCAGCATACCTGTGGTTATGATCTCATTTAGGAAAGGGTTTTCTTTGTTATGTTAATGAGACAGTATTAGTGAATGATATATATATTTTTTAAAATTTTATTTTGATTTGGGTGAAGATTTACAGAGTAAATTCACTTTTCATACAGCAGTTCACATAATATACTTT
>NW_006921597.1:14156186-14164756 GCF_000298275.1 Orycteropus afer afer | reverse complement strand
ATCCTACTTCCGTAGTGATACTGCCTCGGAAACCCAAGGAGGGGTCGCTATGAGTCGGGGCCGACTCGACGGCAAACAACAACAACAACAACAACCTCCTAAATGGTGAGAACGGAAGGAAGGTTGGGCAATCTACTTTCGTAGTGATACAGCCTTGGAAACCCAAGGAATGGTCGCTATGAGTTGGGTCCAACTCGACGGCACATGACAACAACAACAACAACAAATGGTGAGAAAATAAATTTGTTTGTTAAAGCCCCTGTTTTTGTTACCTAATGTCGCTTTGACAGGAATATACCACAGATGGGATGGCTTTAACAAACAGGAGTTTATTCTCTTGAAATTTCAGAGGCTTTAAGTCTGAGTTCAAAGTGCCAGGCTCTAGAGGCTGAGTGAAAGCCCTCAACTTTGGCCTTCAGCTCTGCCTCCAGCTCCCAGCCCACTGGAGCTAGAGGCTTTTCTTTACTCAGACAGCTGCTAACTGCTGCGGCTGACAAGCCCAAGGTTGACAAGTAAAAAGGCACAGTCCTGATATTACAAACTACACGGCAGGCCATTATTCAAATCCATTGAAAGTCCCAAAGTCAGCAAATCTTGGCAGGCTGTTGAACTTGGCTACATGCAAGGTTCAAGCATGCCATAAGCTAGAGACCATTCCCAAAGTGGCTTCCTATATACGGGAAGCAGACCACATCCCTACAGCAGCTACTCAGCTGCTTGTGGTAGATCCCACTATGGAGTTGATTGCCAGTCTCACCCTGGGGAATAACTACCACCAGCTGCCCAGCCACTCAACCAGGTCCAGCCAAGCTGACACACAAACACAACTACCACAGCACCCCCCTCCACTTGTGATATTTCTGTTATAGCTGCACTTGATAACTAAGACAGGGGCGTTATACAACGAGCAATTTCCCTAAAAGGGAAATCAAGACACCAATATGAAGTCGGAGTTTGGGGGAAATTCTGGACACCCAGAAAAGGATAAACATCTGCTACAGCAGAGCCAGATTGTAAGGGGAAAATCCAGACATCATAGAGGATCAGAGCCTAGAAAACTTGGAACAGGAAGAGCAGGATGAGTGACATACAGAAACGGGAGAAGGTAAGCAGAGCAGATAAGATAGGCCTGCTGTAGGATGGCATCTGGTGGGGCCCAGGCTAGTCTGGAAGGAGGTAAGGGCTTCCTGCCTCTCCATTCTTCCCACCTCTGTCTTTCCTGCTCCCTCTGTCCTTTGCTTCTTTTGGCAAGATTTGAAAGACACAGAAAATTGATAGTTACATGGAAGGAATCAACTAGGATGCAAGCTCCATGAATGAGAAGTATTTCAATTTGCCTTCTTCATTACAGTATCCTCAGTGCCTACAACAGCTCCTGGCACATAGTAGATGCTCAATAAAGACTTGAAATCATGATTAAATATGAGTAAAAAAAGTATTTGAGAAAAAAAAAAAACCCACATACAGTAGATTGGGGTATTGATCTCAACTGTTACTCCCTCCCTATTATAGAACTGTACATTCACACTACCCTTTGCCATTTGACCTTGCAGTGCTGCTCACCAGAGTAGTTGAAAAATATTTTCCTGCCCCTGTGATGTTGGGGATGATCATGTGATTTGCTTTGGCCAGTCAATCTGAGTGGATATGATGCCAGCTAAAGTTTAGAGGTGCCTGTGTGATTTGGCTTGGCTTTATGCGCTTTAGTCACCCGCCTGTGAACTTACCCCGAGAAGCCACTGGTCCAAGGAAAATGAGGAGTTTCATGGAGCAAACCGGAACCCAACCTGCAGCTGGAGCCAAGCCCAGAGGATCCCAGCAGAGTCGTAGCTAGCCACAGACTGAGTGAGAAAAATCAATGTTTGTTGTTTTAAGCCACTGAGATTTTGAGGTTAGTTGTCACACAGCAAAAATTGATTATTGTGCCATATAAACTGCATCTTAACATAAAAGTTAAAATGCGTATAGTGTAGAGTAGTTGCCTTTTTTCCCCTTTAGATAAAAGAATGTATTGTGCAGTAGTCAAGGGTATAGATTTTGGAGTTAAACAGACCTTGGTTTGAATTCTAGCTTATTAATTCTGTTGTCTTGTTACTTTAAGTCTGAGTCTATTTCCACATCTGTGAAAACACCTACCTTAAGGAGTCGTCTGAGGGTGAAAGGAAACTGTTACGGATTAAACTGTGTTCTCCAAAAGTATAAGGAGCAAGGAGCTCGGTGATGCAGTGCCTAAGGCATTTGAGTGCTAATCAGAATATTGGCGGTTCAAACCCACCAGGCACTCCACAGAAAGAAGATGGGACAATCTACTTCTGTAAAGATTTGCCGCCTCAGAAACCCAGTGGGGGTCACTATGAGTCAGGATTGAGTAGATGGCAGTGAGTTTGGTTTGGTTTTGGCTCCAAAATATGTGTTGAAATCTCAACCCCCATGCCTGTGGATGAAGGAGCTCTGGTAGCGTAGTGCCTAAGGCATTTGACTGCTAACCAGAAGGCTGGCGGTTCAAAGCCATCAGCCACTCCTCAGAAGGAAGGTTGGGCAGTCTATTTCTGTAAAGATTTACCGCCTTGGAAACCCAGTGGGGGTCGCTATGAGTTGGAATCGACTGGATGGCAGTGGGTTTGATGTAATCTCATTTGGGAATAGGACTCTTTGTTATGTTAATGACTCCATATCAGTGTAGGGTCTGTTTTAAGCCAGTCACTTTTGATATATACAAAGAGCAGAACAGGCATAGAGACAAGCAAGCACAATCAAGGGAGGGTAGATGCCACCTGAAGATGGTCACCAACTTGACCAAGGATGGCCAGCTACTAGAGGCTAAAAGAACACCCTCCCCCACCTCTCCCTAAAGTCGCACTCTGAATTTGTACTCTGGTAGCATAGTGCCTAAAGCATTTGACTGTTAACCAGAAAGCTGGCAGTTCAAACACACCAGCCACTCCTCGGAAGGAAGGTTGGGCAATCTACTTCCGTAGTGATAATGCCTCAGAAACCCAAGGAGGGGTCACTGCTAGTCGGACCCACCTCAACGGCAGTGAGTTTGGTTTTGTTTTGGAACCTCTTGAAGCGAGGATGGTGAGACTTCATCTCACATACTTCGGATGTGTTCTCAGTAGAGAGCAGTCCCTGGAAAAGGACAGCATGCTTGGTAGAGGGTCAGTGAAAAAGAGGAAAACCCTCCATGGTATGGATTGACAGACACAGTGGCTGCAACAATGGGATCAAACGTAGCTACGACTGTGAAGATGGTGCAGGACTGGGCAGTGTTGTGTTCTGTTGGACACAGGGCTGGAATTGACCTGATGGCACTGACAGCAACAGCAGGCCTCCTGAACTACAAAACATTTCTGCTCTTTAAACCACCCACTTGTGTTTCTGTTACAGCAGCACAAGGAAACTAGGACAGAAGGCAAGTATGTAAAGTGGTTAGCCTCAGAGCCTCACACGCAGCAGGACTTGGGAGACATTGTCAGCTGCCGCAAAGCATCCATTCCCACTTTCTCATACTACACCAAGTTTTATTGGTTTCCCATTATGTCCCCCTATGCTTTCTGGGAAGCTGACCCTACCCTGAACTTCTCAGATGATCTCAGGTGGTTTAAGGGCAATCTCAACTCTCTTGCCACCATTATTGGCTCCAGAACTTAGGTCCTACATGGGTCAGCAGAGGGAGTGCCTCCAGCCCCAGCCTTGTGCTCAAGAACAGGCGTGTGAATCAGTCAGTGTTCTTAGCTGCAACCACAGAAGCTGACTCTGAATGATTCAGCACTTCAAAAGTTTATTAAAAGGACAGTGGGTGGCTCACAAGATCATAGGGAGGGCTGGAGAGTGGGGCTCCTGGCCAAGCTGGCCCAAAGCATTCCACAGGTCAGATCTGAAGAGAAGACTGCCATTGCCACTCAGTTGTGGATGCAGGTGCTACATACAGGTTGTACCCCTGCTGTTCTGTGCCAGGAGCTTGACTTTACTGCAACTGCCAATACCCCCAGAGAGAGAAAAAGAGGGGCAAGAGGGAAAAGAGACAGAAAGAGAGAAATGCTTTGAACCTTCCTTCTTGTATCACCAACTCCTGACAAGTCCATGTCCGTGGTTTGACCGCAAGGGAAGCTGGGACTGTAAAATCTGGCTTCTGTCTTGGGGGGGTTGTGACTTATAATTTCAAATTTATCTTAACAAGGGATGAATGTTCAAAAGAGCCAGAGTGACCACAGTCATGACAGATGTCTATCACAAGATTTGTTGCAATTTTAAGAAAATGAGGCACAAGGGGGTGATTTGTTGGGACTTCTTACAATCTTCCTTATTCAGATGAGAGACGCAAGAAGAGTCATTCTTTCTCTCTGGACATTGTAGTGTGTTGGTGTGAGTGAAGGAGCTTGGAAGTGCTATAAATCATTTTGTCAGCATGAGGGAAGCCAGCCTGAGAATGAAGCCAACATTCAGACGAGGGAAAAAGCAAGCAAGTTGATTCTGAAGCCACCTAACCTCTGGATTTCCAGTTACACGAGCCAGTGCGACTTGGATTTTCTGTGCTTACAGCCAAACGCATCCTAACATGTAGTGGAAATTTACCTAAAAATCAGCTTGATGTATGTACATCACTATAACACAACACAACAAAACAAAGGTGAAATAAAGACTCTTTCCACCGAACCTTTGCCCACAACACGCCCCAAAACAAAAAATAACTAAGGTAGGGAAACGAGTAAGAAGACCAACCTGGATGCTAGTCACACTGTGTGCCTCCTTAGTCAAAGCATTTAATATTTAAACCTCAGTTTCTTCTTTTCTTCAGATTCATTGTGAAATGAAATGAAGGATGAAAGAGAGTTTTGTGTTGTTGGCAATGGCTGTCAAGTTGAGTACTTACTCCTGGGGAACCCATGCATAATGGGATTGGTTTGTTGTGATCCATGGGGTTTTCATTGGCTGATTTTTGGAAGTAGATCACCAGGCCTTTCTTCCTAGGCCATCTTGGTCTGGAAGCTGCACTGAAAGCTGCTCAGCACCATAGCAACACGCTAGCCTGTGCTGACTGGGAATCGAACCCAAGTCTCCTGCATGAAGGGCCAGAGTTCTATCACCACTACCCGCAAGAGCCCTGTTCGTGGGCTAGTCTAGGATGCGAAGAATCATCCTTCTTCCCCACAGGCTCTTGTTATCAAAAGAGACAGGAACAGAAACATAGTAATAAATGAGCAAACAAACAGCTGTTTTCTCAAAGGTTTTAACATTCCAGGTTCTCATTCGGCCTAAGTTTTCATGTATTCTATATACTTGGCAGCTGGGTGGGAGGTCGTGGGAGGTAGGAAAGAGAAGGAGATGCTTTGAAGCAGAATTAGGTCAAAGCTGATCATTAAACAGCATGTAGATTTTGGGAGTTCGTTTTGCTTTTCTCTGCGTTGCTAAAGAAGCACAGGGGGAACTGTAAGGTTCGGAAGGGAGAAAGAACCAGGCCAATGCAGATGTTTTACCACATTCTCTTATTTTATCCTTAAAACAACCCTTGGAGGTAGGGATGACGGCCTCCATTTTTAAGAAGAGCAAACAGTTTAGAGAAGGGAGTCACCTGCTCTAGGTATGACTTGGAACTCAGGCCCATCGGAGTCCACACCCCAGGCACTTTGCAGTACTCCTCTCACCACCTCCCAGGAAAGTATAATAACGTATTCTGTTTGGTATTTCAGTTCCAAAGGTTTAGAGAGGGCTGAGGGAAGGCATTGTTTACCTCAGCTTAACATCAAACATCCTTTTTCTTAAGGGAGGCCAAAGAACACGGTCATGTTTGTAAATACCAAGGATATCTTTGAAGGACACTTAAGAAACTGGTCACAGTAGGTGATTTGAGGGTGGCAGGAAAGGGAACTGTGTCACTTAGGGAAAAGAAGAGACAGAAACTTATTTTTCATTGTTAACCATCTTTTCTTTTTAAAATGTCCTCAGTACATAGTCCTTGGGTAGTGCAAACAGTTAACGTGCTCAGCTTTAGAAGTTCAAGTCCACCTGCAGGGCCTCACAAGGAAGACCTGGTGATCTACTTCATTGGAAGAATCAACCATTGAAAACCTTGTGGAGCCCAGTTCTAGTCTGACATACATAGGGTCATCATGGAGTCGGAATTGACTTGGTAACAACTTCTTTATTTTTTCATTTTTTTTCTATATCCATGTATTACGTACTCAAAAAATTAAACTAAATTATTTTTGTGTTTGGGTCTTAGGTTTACTGCTTCCCAATAGTGACCTGGGCTAGTCATTCTTTAAATGTTTTCTCATTTGCAAAATAAGGCTAAAAATGCCTGCCTGTTAAGCCTGCTCAAAGGGTTTAATCAGAATGCACATTAAAGGGTTTGGCACTTAGTAAATGCTCAATGAATGGTAGCTATTTGCCCAAACTGCAAAGTTCTAGCCATATGAAAGCTATAATTAATATCATACAGCTTGTCTTCCAAGGGACTTATAATTTTAGGATTCTAAGATTAGGATAGTTTAATTTTCAACATGTTCTACTTCTTAGACGTAAAAAAAAAAAAGTTTGGTAAGTTCACCACAGGAATATGCCATATACTCCAGGGAGAACACAAGCATGGAGTCACACAGATCAGACTTTAAAATCTAAGGCTGTTCCAGGAGCCCACAAACACATGAAAAGATGTTCACTATCATTAGCCATTCCCACTGCCATCAAGTCGATTCCTACTCATAATGACCTTATAAGACAGAATAGAACTGCCCCATAGAGTTTCCAAGGCTGTAAATCTTTACAGAAACAGACTGTCTCATCTTTCCCTCAAGGAGTGGCTGATGGATTTGAACTGCTGAACTTTTTGTTCATAGAATGCTTTCACCACTGTACCACCAGAGTTCCTTCATTGGACATTGTTGTTGTTGTTGTTGTTATGTGCCGTCGAGTCAGCCCTGACTCATAGCGACCCCTCCTTGGGTTTCCGAGGCAGTATCACTACGGAAGTAGGATTGCCCAACCTTCCTTCCGAGGAGTGGCTGGTGGGTTTGAACCGCCAGCCTTCTGGTTAGCAGTCAAGTACCTTAGCCACTATGCTACCAGAGCTCCCTCATTGGACATTAGAGAGATGCAAATCAAAACTACAATGAGATAGTATTTTAACCCAGCTAATATGGAATTAGGAGCTCTGGTAGCATAGTGCCTAAGGCACTTGGCTGCTAACCAGAAGGCTGGCGGTTCAAACCCACCAGCCACTCCTCGGAAGGAAGGTTGGGCAATCTACTTCTGTAGTGATACTGCCTCAGCAACCCAAGGAGGGGTCACTATGAGTCGGGTCCAACTTGACAGCACATAACAACAACAACAACAACCAGCAATTCCATGCCAAGTATACCCTAGAGAAGACCTAATAGATGTGATACAGACATATGTACACTTATGTTCATTGCAATATTATTCACAATAGCCAAAAAATAGAAACAACCTAAGTGCCTATCAACAGAAGAATGGATAAACAAAATGTGACATACACATACAGTGGAATACATACTATGCATCCTAAAGAATGATGATGAGTCCGTGAAGCATATGAAGACATGGATGGACCTGGAGGACATACTGTTAAGGGAAGTAAGTCAATCACATAAGGGCAAATATTGTATGATCCCACTTTTATAAGACAAGAATAGATATATACATAGAGACCAGTGTTCATTGATGATTACCAGGGAGGGGTGCAGAGTGGAGGTGGAATAACGCTGTAGATCATAGATACTTGTTATTTTTGTTGATGGGAAAAGTAGCACCAAATGTTGGTGCAGTGAGCACAGCTTGACCAGAGTAAACAATGTCACTAAGAAATGTTCAGGAGAAAAGGATACTTGTACTAAAGAATTTGATATATGTGTAATTTGGCAACAACACAAACAATGACCAAAAAAATGAGTGTATGGTCACATATATATATGTGCATGCATATAAGTGTATGAGTAAGTACAGGTGTATACATATATGTGCACAGATAGAAGTATATATATATGTGTGTATGTGTACAGGTATGTGTGTGCAGCCACATATATTTATAGAAGACACAACTACAAATACTTCTCAGATATAACCAAACATGTTATGAGATTGGTTTTCTCGATTTGAAGGCTTAGGACCCTAGTCTTATGGGACAACTCAGTCAAGTGGCATAATATAGTTCACAAAGTTCCTGGTTTGCATCCTAGTGAGGTGAGTAGCATCTGAGGTCTTAAAAGCTTGTGAGCAGCCATCTAAAATACAACTATTGGTCTCTACTCATCAGAGGCAAAAAAGTAAGTAGGGAACCAAAATCTCAGAGAAGAAATAAGTCCGACATGAGCCATAGCCTCAACTACACTAAGAGCAGAAGAACTAGAGGGTGCCTGGCTACCTACCACTACTGACCATTCCAACCAGAGTCACAAATGGTTCCAGACAGAATGAAAGAAAAATCCAGAACAAAGCTCAAATTCTTAAAAAGGCCAGACTTGGAGTTCCGGCAAGATGGCAGACTAGGCAGAAGGATTGCACAGACCCTCTTCAACAAAGAAAAGGGAAACCAATTAACACAGACACAG
>NW_006921597.1:14149498-14152395 GCF_000298275.1 Orycteropus afer afer | reverse complement strand
TGGACCAGTTGAGACCAGAGGACTCCCTGAGACTATTGCCCTGAGATACACTTTCAACCTTGAACCAAAATTATCCCCTAAACTCCCTTTTAGCAAAATAACAGAGAGGCACACAAAATAAAGGATATTGCCTGTAAGTATGGTGCTCTATTAAAACACCATCTATATGAGACTGAAGAGTCAACATTTACTCTAAAGCAAAGAGGAGATGATAGGGTGTCTGGGAAACTGGGGTACTGGAAACAGAACACCAGAGCACAAAGAGAATTGATACCTCAGTGAAAAATGCAACTAATGTCACTGAACTATCTGTATAGAAATCGTCAAGTGGGAATCTAATCTAACGCCCACACACCACATAATAGAAACTAAACCAAATTCTCCATCAGACATTGTCTTCTCCTCCCATCCCAATTCCTCTTTCCTACCAATCATCTCTCTCTCCCCTTCTTTTGACCTCCTTCTGTTGTTCCGAACAACTCATCTCTGCCCTCAGTTTGTGAATTCCACTCAGCAAATCAAAGACCCAGTAGCCGCCACTTTCCTGGTGTCTCGAGTGTGTTTCTTTGGAGGTGAGGCAGGGGCGGTTTCAGTCCATCCTGCCTGGTAAGCCAGGGATAATACTTACCTTGCAAGCCTGTCATGAGAATGAAAGAGCAAAAAATTCAGGTCCAAGTTTTCTGACCTCAAGTTCAGTGTGCTTTCCAATATGCCATAGCTACCTTAGGACAACAGAATATTATAGAATCTCAATTACTAGAAGCTCGCTTCTCCTGAACCCTCAATTTAAGTGGATATTTTGTTACAGTCAACTTTCAGAAGATAGACAAAGAGTTAGTCAAGAATGTGATAAAAAAAAAAAAAAAAAATTCAATTTCCAGGATATGTACTGGGGTCATCCTAACATCTGCTTCTTTCTATATCTGTGATGTCAGTTGATGAGACTTGAATTTAGAGTGATGACTTCTGAGGCAGAGTGACATCCTCCACCATCGAAGAGCAAACTTATTATGTTCACTGACCTCTGCTTAGACAAGAACATAGACTGAGAGATTTCAAACTATCAACTGCACCACTTCAAAGGAGACGAGGTTTTGTTTTAAGCCTTACTTCCCATTTCCTAAGCCTTCTAGTGTGTCAGGATTTCACAGTATAACCTCCCAGGAAGTGAAGTGCCTATCAATAGGGTTTGCAAAGGAGGCAAGCTAGCTGAGGCAGTAAGTAGCAGGACTGGGAGTGGAGTGCTCTTCCTACCTTCCAGGAGTCCCTGGATGGTGCAAACAGTTAATACTCTCAGCTGCTAATCAAAGGGTTGACAGTTCAAGTCCACCCAGAGGCACCTCAGAAGAAAGTCCTGGCAATCCACTTCTAAAAAATCAGCCATTGAAAATCTTAGGGAGCCTAATTCTACTCTGGCAGACATGGGATAACCATGAGTTGGGGTCATCTTGATGGTACTGGTTGGTTTCCTACCTTCTGAGTTTGTCAGCAGCAAATATCTGCTGAAATGGCTCAACAATTAGGGCACAGTTAGGGGTGACTGAAAGAGGAAGGTGAGAAGATGAATCTGTAGGGTAGCAACTTCCACATTTCCAAGAGTGGGGTAATGGAGACCTTGGGTGCCAACCCAATCCTTCAACTCCTCCCTCTCCCAGCCCTGGCAGAGGCACGTTTTCAAAATGGATATTGGAAGTTCAGGATACTTTGCAAGTTTTAACCTGACCCATAACTCAAAAATAAATCCTGGGAAATTGTCCTGTTCATCATTTATAAGGTGTAGTTTTATGTGATGGTGAACGTCCCCTTTCCAGGTAGATGTGCCTGTAATTCATGCCAGTATTTGAGAGATCTCCCAGAATCTTTCTCAGATTTATTATTGAATAACAGTTCTGAAAAATGGCCTTGGATGCTGACTCAGGCCTGGCAGGGAGAGTTGCCACTGGCTCTGAGCTCTGGCATCGATCTGTGACCTACCAGCGGGAGAACCTCAGGGGTGGAAGCCCTAGGATGACCACCCCTATCCAGCCTGCCAGCCCAGATCAGTGCCACCAGCCAAGGCTCAGCCTTGCTGTGCTCAGGGGCTGTGAGGAAAACTTGGCAAAATTTTAATTAACTGAAGATAAACATACATAGGGAGCCTGAGTCCATTAGCTGGCTCCACCACCCAGAGAGAAAAGGCCTCACTAATCACACGCCGCAGCAGGTAAAATGACCTGCAGACTGACAGTGTCCATTTGCTTTCAAATTAAAAAACATATTTTCAAAATAAATATGCGTGGAGTCCTTGTTTGTCATGTTGTTTCTCCTGAGAAACAGGGGAGCTGGGATGTTAATGAGCAACTGTTTTCAATATTTCAGCCTAGGAAAGCTGAAAACACAAAGGTAGCAAAACAAGGCTGGAACTGGCATTCCCTTTAAGGAGGGAGGGATGCCATTCAGGAGGCAAAAGCAAGGCAATCAGAAACTGAGGACCTACCCCATGGAATAAACAAAAAAACCATTTGGCCTGGGCTGGAGCTACTAAATCTAGAGGTATGGGCAGAGGTATGCTGTTGAGGAGTCAGCAAGGTGAGGTCTTGAGATGGGTCTGCACCTCACCAACTGTGTTTTGGATACCAAGATGGTCAAGGGACAGGGCTGGAGTTTCAGCTTATAATATTCTACAAGGAAGATTTTATACTATTTTAGAATCTGGTTAGAAAGTGGATCCTTTATTCATCCATTAAAATAATATTCAGTATTTACTGTGTAGGAGCTCTGGTAGCATAGTGCCTAAGGCACTTGCCTGCTAACCAGACGGCTGGCGGTTCAAACCCACCAGCTACTCCTCGGAAGGAAGGTTGGGCAATCCTACTTCCGTAGTGATACTGCCTCGGAAACCCAAGGAGGGGTCGCTA
>NW_006921597.1:14142541-14149398 GCF_000298275.1 Orycteropus afer afer | reverse complement strand
AAGGTTGGGCAATCCTACTTCCGTAGTGATACTGCCTCGGAAACCCAAGGAGGGGTCGCTATGAGTCGGGGCCGACTCGATGGCAAATAACAACAACATTTACTGTGTAACAAGTGCTGCTCCAGGTCTGGGAATATAACAGTGAATGAGACTTGACAAATTCTACTTTGCTCTCCTGAAGCTTGTGTTCTATCAAAGGGAGACAGTAAATAAATAAGACAGTAAATAAGACAGACAATAAACAAGAAAATATCAGGTGATGGTTAAGTGTAGAGACCTGAATGACAAGAGAGAGCTGACTGCAAAGATCGGGAGGGTGGGAGGCATTTCAGGAAGAGGGACCAGCAAGTGCAAAGGCCTTGAAGAAAGCAGAAGCTTTGCCTGTTGGAGGAATGAGAAGAGGCTGGTGTCATTAGAGTTCAATGAGAAAGGAGATGAGTAATAGAAGAAAAAAGTTTGGATTTTCCTCCAAATGTAATTCTTTCTAATTGTTTATATAAAATCTGTTTTTCCCACTAAATTACAACCTTCAAGAGGGCAGGGATTATATCTATCTTGCTCATTCAATGTCTAATTTGCATTCCAAAACCATGTGTTGGCTGCCTTTTCTTTTTCTTTGTTATTATTAATCTTAGTATTACAGATATGTAAGTTTTCTCTCCCCAACTAGGTTGTAAACTATTGATGGCTTGAGACTAGTCTTCTTCTAAATCTTGTATAGTGTGGTGGCCATCCTCCAATGTGACTTCCAATGATTCTTGCCTCCTGTGTTGTCCCCTTTCACACTGAATCAGGGCAGGCCCTGTGTGACTAATAGAACAAGGTAGAAGTGATTAGTACATAACTTTCAAGGTTAGGCCTTAGAAGCCATTGCAGCATCTGACTTGGTCTCTTGCTCTGGGGAAAACTAGCCACAATGTCAGTAGGTTCCTCAAGCAGCAACCTAGAGAGGCCCACATGGAAAAAGATTTGTAGTCCTGGCCAAGAGCCAGCAACTAACTTGCCAGTGATGTGAGTGAGTCACCTTGACAGTGGATCCTCCCGCCCCAGTCAAGGCTTCACATGATTGTAGCCCCCACTGGCAAGTGACTGCAACTACATGAAAGACTAAGTCAGAATTGCCCAGCTGAGCCCTTCCCAAATTCCTGACCAGCAGAAACTGTGACAGATAATGAATGAATGTTATTTTAAGCTGTTAAGCTAGTATGCATAGCATAAGGTCATGCATGCAATAGTGGAATGAATACACAACCATGAGGAAGTCCTCAAAAGGAGCCCTTTTTATATGTGCCAAAGAGTCCGAGAACACCTGAAGCAAGGGGAAGGCTAATGTTTTGCCTTGAGGGCAAAGAGTCATGTCTGAAAAAAGAGACCATTGATGAGTCTCATATTTAAGAATAATTGTAGGGAAACAACCAAACACCTCATGGGATTAGATTCCTTGGGTAGGAGAATTAAGATCATGGCTTCAGGGGACAGCCCAGTTAACTGGGCTAATAACGTACTTCTGTTCCACCTGCTAGTTCATTGAATTGTGCCTGGGTTCTTAAAAGCTTGGAAGCAGCCATTCAAGGTACAACAATTAGTCTCTATTCATCTGGAGAAACAGAGGAAGAAGGAGAGTAAGGAATAGGAGGAGAATATGGAATATCAGGGTAAGTGTCTCCATGAATACCTGCTTCCTTTGCTGTGAGACCAGAGGACCTGGATGGTGCCTGGTTATGATTGTTCAAATGAGATTTGATCAAAGATTCTATAAAAGAATCCTGTTCTAAAGGGGGGAAATGCAAAACATAATTTCAAATACTCATGGAATCCAGATTTTCTGGAGCCTTGGAGGCTGGATGAACTCCTGAAACTATTGCCCTGAGATAATCTTTAAACGTTAAACCAAAAATATCCCCTGAAGTCTTCTTAAAATTTAACAGTAGTTTAGCCTAACTAGTAAAAAATTTCCACTTTGAGCCTTATGCTCTTTTAAGATGGCAGTGAGTTTCCGACTCATAGTGAGGGTTTCCGAGGCAGTATCACTATGGAAGTAGATTGCCCAACCTTCCTTCCGAGGAGTGGCTGGTGGGTTTGAACCACCAGCCTTCTGGTTAGCAGTCAAATGCCTTAGGCACTATGCCACCAGAGCTCCTAATGAGGGAGCAACAACTCAGAAAAAGAGAATGGTTGTACAGCCTGAAGAATGTAATCAATATAACTGAATTATACACGTAGAAACTGTAGATTTGGTGTATGTTCTACTGTGTATATTCTCAACCACTACAACAAAAAAGAATAAATGTTGAGGGAAGAATTGGTCAGTTACTATCTCCTATGAAGGAGACAAGGGAGCTCTGGTAGCATAGTGCCTAAAGCACTTGACTGCTAACCAGAGGGCGGGTGGTTCAAACCCACCAGCCACTCCTCAGAAGGAAGGTGGGGCAATCTACTTCCATAGTGATACCATTTTGAACAACAACAACAACATGAAGGAGACAAAAGTCATGAAGGAGGCAAAAGCCAGCCAGGGGATTCAGGCAAAATTTACTTGCAAGTAGAACCTGTGTAACTTCCCCAAAATTTGTTGGTTTTACCACCCTGGGTCTAGTTCTCCAGAGTGAAAAGCTTGAGTATTTGTTTATAGTAACAAAGAAGAGGGGAAGAGGGGCTGAGGAGAGACATTGTCCCACTCTAAAGCTACTTTGAAGTTGACAGGATTTCAGGAGGCAGCAGCTACCAGGAGGGAAGGAAAGCAGGCTGAGGCCCTGGGATCTGCCAAGGGAATCAAGTTGAGGACAGAGAGCCCAGCTGTGCCTGAGTCAGGTCCCCAGGGCTTAATAGTTGAAAGTCCACTGAACATACTTATTGAATGAGATGAGAAAGTTTCAGAAATTTCCTGGGGCATAGGCACAGCTGCTTTCTAAATTGGCCCTCTTCCTGAGACTGATTTGCCTTTGTCAGAGCCAGTACTTCACAGGTGAAAGTGTGGCGTCATCTTAATTAGCTGTGTAAGGTGTCTACCCAGCAAATTATTTATTCTCAAACAACTCCCTCTGACACATTTGTCTGGTCTACTTCTATCCATAATTAATTGATGTCATTCAATTAAAATCTGTTGAATTCTTATTTTGAAATAAATTTGATCCAAAATTTTCCCACTAAACCAACAAAACCAGTGCTGTTCCAGTAAGGTAGGAATTAGGAGAGGTACTGAGCCCTGCCCCCTCAACTTTCCCCTCATCCCACCTTCAGTGTCCTTGAGAACTTTTTTAGGAACACTAGTGTTCTGAAGATCATAGTTTGAAAACTATAGATTGAGTTCTGGGTCCAAGATGGTGGACTAGGCAGACACACTATCCAGATGCTCTACAACAAGGCTTGAAAAAACAAGGGAAACAGCTACAGATAACTATCCTGGATCCCAGAGCTTTAAAGAAAAGGATGAAGAAGTAGAGCAAATACTGATGAA
This sequence comes from Orycteropus afer afer, assembly GCF_000298275.1. Lineage (NCBI taxonomy): Eukaryota > Metazoa > Chordata > Mammalia > Tubulidentata > Orycteropodidae > Orycteropus > Orycteropus afer. Next base: position 14,145,941 of record NW_006921597.1, on the reverse strand, counting down.
AGTAAAAGACTGAATGAAAACTGAACAAGGAGCAGTAACTTGCTAACTGGCACATGTGGCCATTTTGAGTTATTACCAACAGCATTCTGATTGGTGGAGTAACCAGGTAACTGGCTTCACTTGTCCAGGAGTGCACTGGTACCAAAATCAGCGATCAGGCAACTAGACAGTTGGGAGCCAGTGACCCTACCCAACCATACCCAACCATACCTGCTACCCCACCCACTGGGCAAGTGTCACCAGTACTTCAGCACTACTGGGCCAATGACACACCCAGCCTGCCCTCAGCTCCTCTGTATGATCAATGATCAGAGACTTATGCCCACACTCCCACCTAATACCAAATCTGCCCAGATACAGGTGGGGAGTGACCTTAAAACCAAACTCACTGCCATCGAGTCAATTCAACTCATAATGATCCCCATTGGGTTTTCAAGGCTGTAAATCTTTATGGAAGCAGACTACCTCATCTTTCTTCTATGGAGCAGCTAATGGTTTTGAACCACTGACCTTTTGGTTAACAGCCAAATCCCTTAATCATTATACCACCAGAGTTCCTTTCAGGGAGTGCCCTTGTGCTGCCAAGCTAGTGACAAGACTAACATGACTGCCCTGTTACCTGGATATATTAAAACAGAACAAAACAAAACAAAACAGGCAAAAAATTAGGATGAAGCAAAACAACAATAATCAACAAATTAATATAATAACATTACAATGTCTCAAAGACAACAGACCACTTCAAATTACGCACAAATACAGGACATGATGCCTCAAGCAAAGGAGCAAAGTACAGGGCCAGAAAATCTTCCACAGGAAGATATGCTAGTGGAATTCCCTGATAAAGGATTAAAAATGATTATATTTAGGGACCTTTGATGGATTGAGAAAAAGCTCAAGGAAACCACAGACAAAGTCAAAGAAGATACAGGCAAAAGTCTAGAAGAATTAAAAAAAAAAAAAAACCACAAAGAAACCTGAACAAATTGACAAAACAAATAAAAAATTAGAAACCATACAAAAACAGAAAATAGAAATCCAAAAAATTAATACTAAAATTTCAGAAATGGATAACACATTGGAAGGACAATGGAGTAGAATTGAATGAATGGAACACAGAATTAGCAGGATTGAAGATAAATCTCTCAACATCAATCTGTTGGAGGAACAATCACAAAAACAAATTAAACCAAATGAAGAAAATTGAAGATTCATTTGGGACACCATGAAGAGGAATAATTTACATGTGGTTGGAATTCCAGAATAGGAAGAAAGAAACAAACAAAAGCATCAAGAAAACTGTTGAAGATTTGTTGAAAGAAGACTTCCCTAATATCATGAAAGACAAGAAGATATGCATTCAAGCAGCTAAACGTACACCAAATGCAATAGACCCCAAAAGTAAATCATCAAGACTTATCATAATCAAACTTTCCAAAATCATAGACAAAGAAAGAATCTTGAAAGCAGCTCAGGAAAAATGAAAAGTCACTACAAAAGAGAACATATAAGACATAGCTCTTATTTCTTGACAGATATGCAGGCAAGAAGGCAATGGGATGACATATATAAAACCAAAAGAAAAGATTGTCAACAAAGAATTATCCAGCAAAATTGTCTTTCAAATATGATGGTGAAATTAGGACATTCTCAGATAATGAGAAATTAAGAGCATTTGCAAAAACCAAACTAACTTTACAAGAAATGCTAAAGGGAATCCTCTGGACACAAAACTACTAATGATAGACAATACCTGAAGGTTAAAATATACAGCATCACCTGGAAATCAACCCAGAAGTAGAAGTATCAAGAATAAAATAATCCTACAAGACAGAGAATAGGGACGCAGAGACACCAATTTGTAAATGGTGATAACTACAAAGCAAAAAGAGGGAATAAATGTTGTAGCTACAGAACTTCCAAATGGAGAGGAAGTCAAAACGATATCAAGATAGAATGAACTGCTTTAAACTTGGGAAGATAAACAACAAACTACAGTGTAGATAAACTACACTATAGTAGATAAACTGTCTACCACTTCAGATAAACTACAGTGAAACCTACAAGAATATTAATAAAACTTCATACCAAAATAAAAAAGAAGAAAATCATTAAGTCTCAGAAAACACTAAAACAATAGCAACAAAGGAAATGATAAAATCCATAAACAGTATGTGTTCAGCACAGAAAAATACAGGGAACACAGAAACCATCAACACCACACACACACACACACACACACACACATACAAAAACCCCAGCAAAATGGCAGTAGTAAATACCTATTGTGATAGCTGGAGCTGTGTGTCAACTTGGCTAGACCACAATTCTGTGTGGTTTAAGCAATTGTGATGTGGGTTGTTCCAATGATGGGATCAGATGTATATGTTTTGAGCAGCCAATCCATTGAAAGGAAATTTCCCTAGGGGTGTAGCCTGCTTCCAGTATATTTATGGACATCCTGGGAAAAGAGACAATCTTCTCTGGATTGGGATTCTGCCTACAGCTGTCTGTGAGCGACCAATCTACCAATCGGCCTGGAGATCTTGGATTCATCATTCGTTGGAGTCAACAGCCAGTATACTGCCTGCTAACCTTAAGCTCCTCAGCCTCTGCAGCTGCATGAGTCGGGAAAAGCCTCCAGCTTGACATTTGATCCAAGAACTTGGGACTCGCCAGTTTCTATAAGTGTGTGAGCCATTTTCCTAAGATAAATTTCTCTTTCTCTCTCTCTCTAAGCTTTACTCGTTTTGTTTCTCTAGAGAACCCAGTATAACACACCTATCAATAATTACATTGAATGTAAATGGATTATATGCACTGTCAAGAGACAGAGAGTAGAAGAATGGCTAAAAAAAAAAAAATGACCCATCAATATGTAATCTAAAAGAGACACACCTTAGACATAAAGACAAAAATAAGCTAAAAATCAATGGGTGAGAAAAACATATCAAGCAAATGGCAACCAAAAGAAATAAAAAAGCTGGAGTGGCAATATTAATTTCTGATAAAATAGACTGTAAGGCAAAAGCCAGCAAGAGACAAGGAAAGACATACAAGGATTAAACATTCAATGCAACAAGAGGACATGACCATAATAAATATCTAAGAACCCAATGAAAGAGCCCCAATGTACACATATCAAACTTTAACAGAATTGAAAGGAGAAGTAGAAAACTCCACAATAATACTAAAACTAAACCAAACTCACTGCCATCAAGTCAATTCAGACTCATAGCGACCCCCTTTGGGTTTCTGAGGCAATTCATTTTTTTTTTAAATTTAATTTTATTTTTTTAATTTAATTTTGATTTGGGTGAAGATTTACAGAGTAAATTCATTTTTCATACAGCAGTTCACATATACTTTGTCTCATGTCATTGACCAAAATTTACAATGC
>NW_006921597.1:14140205-14142207 GCF_000298275.1 Orycteropus afer afer | reverse complement strand
TTGAACCACCAGCCTTCTGGTTAGCAGTCAAGTGCCTTAGGCACTATGCCACCAGAGCTCCCCATAATACACCACTTTCAATGAAGGAAAGAAATAGGAAGAAGCTAAATAAATATACAGAAGATCTAAACAATATAATAAACCAACTAGACCTCATAGATGTATACAGAACATTCCACCCAACAATAGCACAATATACATTCTTTTCCAGTGCACATGGAACTTTATCCACAATAGACCATATGTTAGACCACAAAGCAAGCCTCAATACATTTAAAAACATCAAAATACTACAGAGCATCTTCTCAGATCATAATGCTATAAAATAAGAAATCAACAACAGAAAGATCAAGGGAAAAAGTCAAATACATGGAAACTGAATAACACCCTGCTTAAAAACTACTAGATAATAGAAAAAAACCAAACCAAACTCACTGCTGTCAAGTCAGATCTGACTCATAGTAACCATTCCTTGGGTTTCCGAGGCAGTTTCACTATGGAAGTAGATTGCCCATCTTCCTTCTGAAGCTCCTGGTAATAGAAAAAAGGAAATAAAAAAAATTCCATGAATCAAAGGAGAATGAAAATACAGCCTTCTGAAATATTTGGGACACAGCAAATGCAGAGGACAATTTATAGCAATAGATGTACACATCAAAAGAGAAGAAAAATCAAAATTGACACCTTAACCAAACATCTCCAAATATTAGAAAAAGAATGGCAAAAAACACCCTACAGTCACCAGAAGAAAGGAAATAATAAAGATTGGAGCATAAATAAATAAAACAGAAAAACAATAGAAACAATCAACAAGACTAGAAGTTGATTATTTGAAAAGATTAATAAAATTGACAAACCATTGGCAAATTTAATAAAGGAAAAGAAGGAGAAGATGGTAATAACACAAATAAGAAATGAGGTAGGTGATGTTGCAACAGAATGTACTGAAATAAAATGATGATAAGAGAATATTATGAAGAACTGTAGTCCAACATATTTGAAAATCTAGAAGATATGCAGAAATTTATAGAAAGACACTACCTACCCAAACTAACACAATCCGAGGTAAAAAATTTGAATAAACTCTTTACAAAAGAAGAAATTGAACAAGTCATTAAAAAACTCCAAAAAAAGTCCTGGCCCAGACAGCTTCACTGGTAAATTCTACCAAACATTTCAGAGAAAAGCTGACACCAATTTTACTCAATTCAAGAACATAGAAAAGGATGGAATACTATCTAACTAATTCTATGAAGCATGCATAACCCTAATACCAAAACCAGGCAAAGATATCCTTAAAAAAGAAAATTATATAGACCAATATCCCCCATGAACATTGACATAAAAATTGTCAACAAAATCCTAACCAATAGACTCCAACAAAATATCAAAAAAAATATACATCATGATCAAGTGAGATTCATATCATATCCTTACATGAGGATGGTTCAACATTAGAAAACAATAAAAGTAATCCACCCCATAAATAAAACAGAGGAAAAAAAAACACATGATCATATCAATAGATGCAGAAAAGCCATTTGACAAAATCTAACACTCATTCTTGATAAACTCAGCAAAATAGGAATAGAGGGAAAATTCCTCAACATAATTAAGGGCCTGTACACAAAGCCAATGGTCAATATTATTCTCAATAGACAAAGACTGAAAACATTCCCCTTGCAAACAGGAACCAGACAAGGATACCTTTTATCATCACTCCTATTCAATTTTGTGTTATAAGTCCATGCCAGAGCAATAAGGCAAGGAAAATAAAAGACATCCAAATTGGGAAAGAAGAAGGAAAACTATCTCTATTTGCAGGTGATATGATCCCAGCACCCCAGGGATACAGGTGAGGAGAGATAACTCAGGGACGCCCAAAGCAGCAGGCCGGAAGAGCAGGAGAAAGGGGATTAAAAGCCAGGAAGCCAGAGACAAGAGCAATCAGCCGAAGGGATTAGGTGAGGAGAGGAAACTCAGGCCCGCCCAAAGCAGCAGG
>NW_006921597.1:14120168-14129341 GCF_000298275.1 Orycteropus afer afer | reverse complement strand
GCTAAAAGAACTAACAGATCTGTCCTGGAGGAAGTGCAGCCAGAATGCTCCTTGGAAGCAAGAATGGCCAGACTTCCTCTCACCTATTTTGGTCATGTTGCCAGAAGGGACCATTCCCTGGAGAAGGATGTCATGCTTGGTAGGGTGGAGGGTCGATGAAAGGGGGGGAGGCCTTCAACGAGATGGATTGACACAGTGGCTGCGATGATGGGCTCAAGTATAGCAGGGATTGTGGGGCTGGCACAGGATTGGGCAGTGTTTCGTTCTGCTGTGCATGGTGTCGCTATGAGTCGGAAACGACTCGACGGCACTTAACAACAACAACAACATGATCCTATACATAGAAAATCCTAGATACTCAACAAGAAAACTACTGGAACTAAGAGAAGGCTTCAGCAAAGTGACAGGGTACAAGATCAACATACACAAATCAGTTAGATTCCTCTACACTAACAAAGAGAACTCTGAGAAGAAAATCAGGAAAACAATACCATTTTTAATAGCCATATACTTAGGCATAAATATAACCAGAGATACAAAAGACCTATACAAAGAAAACTACAAAACACTACTACAAGAAACCAAGAGACCTACATAAATGGAAGAATATACCATGCTTATGAATGTTGTTGTTGTTATGTGCCATCGAGTCGAACCTGACTCATAGGGGCCCCTCCTTGGATTTCTGAGGCAGTGTCACTACAGAAGTAGATTGCCCAACCTTCCTTCCGAGGAGTGGCTGGTAGGTTTGAACCGCCAGCCTTCTGGTTAGCAGTCAAGTGCTTTAGGCACTATGCTACCAGAGCTCCCAATGCTCATGAATAGGAAGGCTTAACATTGTAAAAATGACAATACTACCCAAAGCAATCTACAGATACAATGCAATCCCAATGAAGATTCCATCATCATACTTAAAGAGATGTAAAACCTAATTACCAACTTTATATGGAAAAGAGACCTTATTAGCCATTACCAGAAAACCAAAACCAAACTCACTGCCATTGAGTTGAGTCCAGCTCATAGCGACCCCCTTTGGGCTTCCAAGGTGGTAAATCTTTACGGAAGTAGATTACTCAGTCTTCCTTCCACAGAGTGGCTGGTGGGTTTGAACCACCAACTTTCTGGTTAGCAGTCAAATGGCTTAAGCATTATACCACCAAACCAAACCAAACTTATTGCCATCAAGTTGATTCTGACTCATAGTGACCCCCTTTCAGTTTCCAAGGCAGTAAATCTTTATGGAAATAGATAACCCAGTCTTCCTTCCATGGAATGGCCAGTGGGTTTGAATCATCATCCTTCTGGTTAGCAGTCATATGCCTTAGACACTATGCCACTAGAGCTCCTATATAGCCTAGAGTGATGCAAATCAAAACATAAATGAAATATCATCTCACCCCAGCATTAATAACTTTTAAAAACAACAACAACAATGAAAAAAAACCTCACTGCCATAGAGTCAATTCAACTCATAGCGACCCCTTCTTGGGTTTCTGAGGTGGTATCTCTACAAAAGTAGATTGCCCAATCTTCCTTCCGAGGAGTGGCTGGTGGGTTTGAACCACCAGCCTTCTGGGTAGCAGTCAAATGCTTTACGTACTACACCACCAGAGCTCCCTCAGCATTAATAGTAAAGTTAAAAAAAAACAAACAGAAAACAACAAATGCTGGTGAGGGTGTGGAGAGACTGGAACACTCATACACTGATAGTAGGACTGTAAAATGATACAACTACTGTGGCAAATGGTATGGCACTTCCTTAAGAAGTTGGAAATAGAAATACTGTAAAATCCATCAATCCCACTACTAGATATACATCCTATGGAAATAAGAGCCATGGAAAGATACATACAAATCCATGTTCATCTCAGCATTATTCACAATAGCAAAAAGATTGAAGCAAGATAACTGTCCATCAACAGATGAGTGGATAAACAAACTATGGTACATACACACAATTGAATGCTATGCAATGTTAAAGAATAATGATTAGTCTGCAAAATACTTCACAACATGGATGAACCTAGATGATACTAGGCTGAGTGAAATTAGTCAATCACAAAAGGGCAGTTATTATTATTTTCTTAAATACTACTGACAGTTAAGAAAAGATTTACACACAGAAATAATTGTTCTTTGAAGATTACCAGGGGTTGGAGGGGACGGGAGGAATAATCACCAACTAGAGAGGAGAAAAGTATTAACTTGGGTGAGACAAATACAGGTTTGGCAGAGGCTATCTCTACTTATATATTTATATGTGCTGCAAGTATATCCATGAATGTAGCAGAGCATACAGGGAACAAAGTTATGAAAACATCTCAGTCGTAACCAAACACCTTGAGTGAATGAGTTGCTGGGTATGGAGGCTCAGAACCATCATCTTAGGGGACACTAAGATCAACTGGCATAACAGTCCACAAAGACAATGTTCTGCATCCCACTTTGGTGAGTCGTGACTGGAGTCTTAAAAGCTTGCCATCTAAGGTGCAACTATCGGCCTCTCCCCATTCAGATCAAAGAAGAGTGAAGAGAAAGATGCAGGAAATAGTCCAAAGGACAATTGGAACATGTGAATCTCAGCCTCCACAATCCTGAGACCACAAGAAATAGATGGTGCCCAGCTACCACTGCTGACCACTCTGAAAGAGGTCACAATAAGAGGTCTCAGATAGAGTGGAGTAAAATATGGAACAAAACCCACAATCATAAAAAGACCAGGCCTATAGTCTGATGAAGACTAGTGGAACCCCTGAAACTATGACCTTTCTTGTTATTACATGCCGTTGAGTTGTCTCTGACTCATAGCAACCCCTCCTTGGATTTCCAAGGCAGTATCTCTACAGAATTAGATTGCCCAATCTTCCTTCAGAGGAGTGGCTGGTGGGTTTGAACCATCAACCTTCTGGTTAGTAGTCCAGTGCCGTAAGCATTACGCCATCAGAGCTCCTTTCTAAACTCACTGCCACTGAGTCAGACCTGACTCATAGTGACCCCTCCTTGGGTTTCCAAGGTGGTATCACTACAGAAGTAAATTGCCCAACCTTCCTTCTGAGGAGTGGCTGGTGGGTTTGAACCTCCAGTCTTCTGATTAGCAGTCAAATGCATTGGGCACCACACCACCAGAGGTCCTTTAGACACCCTTAGAAGAAAGAAAGAAAGAAAGAAGACTATGGATTGAAGGTATTCTGGAGACTGACACATAATTTGATGTGGTTTTAGGTGCCATTGGTTCTGTCTCGTAGCAACCCTATGTACAAAACACTGCCCAGTCTTGTGCCATCCTCATAATCATTGTTATGTTTGAGCTCATTGTTGCAGTACTGGGTCAATCCATCTCGTTGAGGGCCTTCCTCTTTTTCACTGACCCTCTACCAAGCATTATGCCCTTCTCCAGGTACTTGTCCCTTCTGATACCATGTCCAAACTATATGAGATGAAGTCCCATCATCCTCATTTCTAAGGAGCATCATGGCTGTACTTCATCCAAGACATATTTGTTAATTCTCCCGGCAATCCATTGTATATTAAATATTCTTCTACAACACCATATTTCAAAGGCGTCAATTTTACTTCAGTCTTTCTTATTCATTTGTCCAGTTTTTACATGCATGAGGTGATTGACAATACCATGACTAGGGTCAGGCACATCTTAGTCTTGAAAGTTAATCTTTACTCTTTAACACTTTTGTGACAGATGTTGCTTTGATTCATTGTTTGATATCTTGATATGTTAGATGCTGCTTCTATGGGCATTGAGTGTGGATTGAAGTAAAATGAAATCCTTGACAAATTCAATCTTTTCTCCATTTATCATGATGTTGCTTATAGGTCCAGTTGTGAGGAATTTTGTTTTCCTTATGTTGAGGTGTAATCCGTACCAAAAACTGTGATCTTAGATCTTCATTAGTAAGTGCTTCAAGTCCTCTTCACTTTCAGCAAGCAAGATTGTGTCATCTCATATTGCAAGCTGTTAATTAGTCTTCCTGTAATTCTGATGCTGTGTTCTTCATATAGTCCAGCTTCTAGGATTGTTTGCTCCACACATAAATTGAATAAAGTGGTGAAAGGATACAAGCCTGACTCTCAGCTTTCCTGATTTTAAATTAGTCTGTATCCCATTGTTCTGTTTGAACAACTGCCTCTTGGTCTATTTACAGGTTCCACATGAGCACAATGAAGTGTTCTGGAATTCCCATTCTTTGAAATGTTACCTGTAAGTTGTATGATCTACACAGTTGAATGTCTTTGCATGGTCAATAAAATACAGTAAACATCTTTCTGGTATTCTCAGCTTTCAGCCAATATCCAGCTGATATCAGGAATGATATCCCTTGTTCCATGTCCACATAACTTTATACTAATCTGTTTAAGGGTCAAACAACTGATACGGATAATGAATGCCAATGAAACTACTGAGAAGAAAAAGTTCAAAGCTGGGAAAGAAATCCAAGAATGTGTGTGTGTGTGTGTTGATGGAGATGATGTTGTTCAAGGGGGAGGAACACTTGGACTTCCACTATTTCCCTCCATTATTGCAGATAAATATATTAATCAGAAGCTGTCTCATCACACACACTTCCCTGCTTAACTCAGTTAGTGTGATCCTGCTTTTCAGAAGGTAAAGTCAACTTCTTTCTCTCAGCCTTGTCTCAGCACCCTGGACACCAACCACCCTCTCCAGTGGACTATCTTCTCACTGTCCCCAAAAGTGCTCAGGGGACCCCCACCCAGGCCCTGCATTTGCATTTCCTCATCTGGAACACTATCTCCTGCATGCACTCACACATACATTCTTTGGCTTTCTCTTAGTCACAGGGACTTTTTCTCCTCAGCATTGTAGTTAGCATTCACTATCTGTACCATTCGTTTGACCCTTAAAATGACAGTGGCTCAAAAGTCATAGAAACATGAGGACTGGAGGAGACTTGAGAGGTAGTCTAACTCAAGTCCTCATTTTATAAATGAGAAGACTGAGGCCTGAGAGTTGAAATAACTTGCTCACACAGCTAATTAGTGCCGAAGCCAAGAGTAGAGTCCAGTTCTCCAGGCAGGGTAACTACTCTGGGAGCTTCTTAAACGCTTTATATCTTTCTGAATTCTTACATGTAGTAGATGTTTAATATTTATTGAATCATTGATCAGTTGGTGGTGGTGAGGAGCAGCAATGAATTCTTTGCTTTTGAGGTTTAACAAAGCCAGTACTGACAATGAAGGCTGCTGGAATAATTTCTTGCAGAAGGATCAACACAAAGCTGGTTCCTATGAGATGGAGGTTAAAGACGTTCCAAATGTCCAACTTCTCCAAACTTCTGTACCACTCCATCATTTTTAACATCAATTGTTCCTCTTCCCCTCAGTACTCTCCCTCCCATCTTATGGTTCCATCTTTTGCTGTACTGTCTCACAGAACTCATGAACTGCCAAGGGAATGGCTCACACAGCTGTGGAGGCTGGCAAGTCCCAGATCTGTGGGTCGGGGGTTGGTCTGGAGGATTTTCCTCACTCACATGGTTACAGGGGCTGACGAACCCAAATCAGCAGGTCAGACAACTGGCTGCTGCCTCAAGCCCCAAGAAGTGGAGATGACGACGAACCAGATGTGAGATCCAGAGCAAAGCAGTGAACTTTGTCAGAGCATTCATGTACATACCCTCAATGAAAATAAGGGTGGTGATTTGAGTGACACCCTCTAGTAGTGTGGGACTCAATATACATTCCACCCATATCCTGCCTCATTAACATAACAGACAGTTCACTCCAACATGGGACCATAACCACAGGCATAGAGGCTAGGATTTACAATACATCATAAAATGGAGGACTATGGCAAGAAGGGGCATATGAAGTAATTCACTGCATTGCAGGCTGCCCCTTGACTCCTTTACCATTGGCCCTTTCATACTTGAAGGATTAACTTGCCCCTCCCAATAATTTTACCAGTCCCAAAGAGTCATTAACAATTCTGCAGTAGGACAGTCCTAAGGGTGAGGTTACTCAGGTACCAGCCATTCAGGTCTGCTGCAGTTATCCATCTAATCTGATTAGGGATCCAAAAGTTTGTCTTGTCTTCACCCTTTCTGGCCTCTGATAAAATTTAACAGAGAAGATTATTCTCTTGCTCTAAGTCCTCTTTGTTGTTGTTGTTTGCCCAACTCTTAGCAACCCCTCCTTGGGTTTCCCAGGAGGTATCACTACAAAAGTAGATTGCACAATCTTCCTTCTGAGGCATGGCTGGTGGGTTTGAACCGCCAGTCTTCTGGTTAGCAGTCAAGTGCCTTAGGCACTATGCCACCTGAGCTCCTAAGTCTCTCTTTAGTTATCAGCATAAGATTTCCCCTGCTGCATAACCCATGTATTCATTCCTTTCCCTTCAACTATTATTTCTCCTTCCTTCCATTTGTCATTTATTTTCCACCCAAACTTTTCCACCTTGGGAAGAGACTTCAGGTTCAGCTGTTGTGCCAGTCCAGATTGCTGGTAGAAAAACCAGTCTAGCAAGTGCTTCCCCCTCAGTCCACTCCCAATTACATTGGTTAGGGTTACATAGGTACAATACTAGTGGGCTTTCTCAGTCACTAGGCAATATGGCAATATTCACTGTCAACCCCAATTTTGCCAGAAAGGGGGAAGGTATAATCTATCCTATCAGGTCCTTGGGAATTGTGGAGCATAAATTCAAGGGTATAGTTACAGTCTCTTGCTTTAGGGATCACCCCTGCCTCCAGCATCTGCAACTGCATTCCTGGGACTGCAGCTTGTGGCAGGAAAAAAGCAATGTCAGGTGATATAGGGAAGAATTGTACAGTGGTACCAGCATTCTCCCCCACTCCTTCTTCCCCAGCTTCCGCAGAGAAACAGGAATCTGTCCAGTGGTGATCCTCCCCTCACTCCTCTCATGTTGAGTGTGAGCACTCATGAAGGCATGGGAGCCAGCCCTTCATGCCTTTATCTCCCTCCATTTTAGATAACAAATGTTTCAATTGCCCATTCCAATTCTCTATGAAACCATCACTCTGAAGATGGTATGCAATGTGGTATGTCCATTTAATATGATGTTTCTTGGCTCGTTGCTGCACCCTATGGGCTGTAAAGTATATTCCTTGGTGTGAGGAAATAGAACTTGGTGCCTCAAATTGGTACAGTATCTTTTGTTCCAATCATTTAATGGTGTTTTTGGCATTTGTGTCTGTCACAGGATAGGAAAAGCCCAGACCAGAATAAGTACCTATTCCTATTGAAGATTCATTTCTAGCCATTTTGTACCATTGGTGTTATTGATCCAATTTAATCAACTTGCCAACTGTGTGCAGGGCCATCCCCTCAGGGAATCTGCCCCATAGCCGTCTGCACCCTCTGTCTTTCTTGTTGACAGACAGAGCAGTCCTTATGAGCATTTTGTGCTCAGAGGGTGCAAAAGGGATGTGTGTAGATTGAGCTCATCTCTGCATTGCTGCAGCACCCCCATGTCTACTTATTTCATGGACCCAATTGACCACCTTAAGAGAATGTACCAACATATCCACTTGCTGATTCCAACCACCTTTCAATCTAGGAAAGGAACTCTGGTGGTACAGTGCCTAAGGCACTTGACTGCTAACCAGAAGGTTGAATTCAAACCCACCAGCCACTCCTTAGAAGGAAGATGAGGCAATCTATTTCCATAAAGATTTATCACCTCAGAAATCCAGTGGGGTTCACTATGAGTTGGAATCAACTTGATGTCAGTGGATTTGGTTTTTCAGTCTAGGCAGGAGATTCTTCTGATGGGCATCAACATGGCCTACTCTGATGTGCTCTCTAAATTCACAGAGTGCTTTCCATAGATCCATGCCCCACATGGGTATGCCCTTAATTTTCCATCACCCATTTGACTGACCATATACCCAGGCCATTGGCCACTGCCCTTGAGTCAGTAAAAATCCAAACATATGGGTTCTCACCCATTGCCCAGTTCTTCCACCACAGCTAGGAAGACTTCATGCAGTTCAGCCTATTGGGCGGACCTGTTCTTACCTTCTTCAGTCAAGATCTTTCCAGCTGCTGGTCTTAAAATACCATCTTTCAACATCAAATGTTGTCCATGTATCCTGGAGCTGCTGTCTGTGAGCCCAGAGGCCTTCTGCTGGTCAGCAGAAAGTTGTTCCTAGGGCACTATCCATATGGCAATGGGCTCTGGCAGCTTATTTCATGGCTCCAGGGTAGGACCTATGGGAAAAGAGACTATTTGCTCATGGGTACAGTGAATGCTTCCCTGCATTCCTGCAGTAGCTTATTTCCATTTTATTATGGACCTATTTTGGACACCACCTTCCTTATTAGGATTTTCTTTGACATAACCCAAGACATTATGGGTATTTCAGGTCTCTTGATGAGCCCACCAGTCACTCCTTGGAAGGAAGATGAGGCAATCTACTTCCATAGTGATACCACCTTGGAAACGAATGAGGGGTTGCTATGAGTCAGATCTGACTTGATAGCACACAACAACAACAACAGCAACAACAACAACAACATTACTGAGGCAGTCTCAATCAACACCCAATAGCAGGGGAGTAATTGCTTTTCAAAAGGCTGTGTAACTTTCTAGTCCAGAATCCCAGTGGTCGCCATTGGGTGGTTGTGTTAGACTGGGTTCTCTAGAGAAACAAAAACCAGTAAAGCTTATATATATGTTTTTATATATAGAAATTTATCTTAGGAAAATGGCTCACACACTTATAGAAGCTGGCAAGTCCAAAGTTCCTGGATCAAACATCAAGCTGGAGGCTTTTCCTGGCTCTTACAACTGCAGGGGCTGAGGAGCTCAAGGCTGGCAGGCAGTACACTGTCTGTTGACTTCAACGAATGATGAATCCAAGATCTCAAGGCCGAATGGTGGACTTTTCACTCACGGACAGTTGTAGGCAGCACAACAGAATCCCGATCCACAGAAGAATATCTCTCTTCCCAGGATGTCCTTGGATATACTGGAAGCAGGCCATACCCCTAGAGAAACTCCCTTTCAACAGATTGGCCACTGAGAACATAGTCATCTGATCCCATCTTGGGAACAACCACACCACAACAGCTCAAACCACACAGAATTGTGGTCCAGCCAAGTTGACACATAGCTCCAACTATCAGTCCACCCCTTGTCAACTTGGCAGTTGTACACATCTTCTTAACCATAT
>NW_006921597.1:14087972-14119578 GCF_000298275.1 Orycteropus afer afer | reverse complement strand
GTTGATCCAGAGGCATGAGGAAGCCAAAATGGCCAGGTGGCATTCTTAATTTCCAGTTCAATGCAATCAGTATTGTGTCTCCAGGTGGGAATGTTCCTCCCTTTGGGACTAAGATCTCCAGACCCACAGAGCATAGGGTAGCAGGGACAGAAAGCAAAATTTTTTGAGTGGGTCACTAGGGGTAATAGTGAGTGGTACCACTCCTATTTCCACCCCTTGGTTCCTGGACCTATTGGAGAAACAGAACCATATATTGGACACTGGTTTAGAGCACCTACAGTCTCCTGGAGAACATTGCCCCAACACATCAAGGTATTGACACCTAGCTGGCATCGTATTTGTGTTTTTAAGAGGCCATTCCATTGTTCTATCAAGCCAGCTGCTTCAGGATGATGGGGAACATGGTAAGACCAGTGAATTCCATGAGCATAAGCTCATTGCTGCACTTCATTTGCTGTGAAATGAGTCCCTTGATCCAAAGCAATGCTGTGTGGGATACCATGATGGTGGATAAGGCATTCTGTAAGTCCACGGATGGTAGTTTTAGCAGAAGAATTGCATGCAGGGAAGGCAAATCCATATCCTGAATAAGTATCTATTCCAGTAAGAACAAAACGCTGTCCTTTCCGTGATGGAAGTGGTCCAATGTAATCAACCTGCCACCAGGTTGCTGGCTGATCACCCTGAGGAATGGTTCCATATTGCAGACTCAGTGTTAGTCTCTGCTGTTGGCAGATTGGACACTCAGCAGTGGCAGTAGCCAAATCCATCTTTGTAAGTGGGAGTTCATGTTGCTGACCCCATGCATAACTTCCATCCCTGCCACCATGGCCACTTTGTTCATGAGCCCATTGAGCAATGACAGGAGTACCTGGGGATAAACGATGGCTGGTTTCCACTGAACGTGTCATCGTCATCCTATCCACCTGATTGCTAAAGTCCTCCTCTGCCGAGGTCACCTTTTGGTGGGCATTCACATGAGACATAAATACCTTTACTCCTTTGGCCCATTCAGAGAGATCTATCCACATTCCTCTTCCCCATACATCCTTATCACCAATCTTCTAATCATGCTCCTTCCAAGTCCCAGACCATCCAGCTAAGCCGTTAGCCACAGCCCATGAATCTGTATATAATCACACATCTGGCCATTTCTTATTCCATGCAAAGTGAACACCCATATGCATGGCTCAAAGTTCTTCCCATTGGGAGGATTTCCCTTCACCACTGTACATTAAGGAAGTCCCAGAAAGGGGCTGCAGTGCCACTGCTGTCCACTTTCGAGTGGTGCCTGTGTATCGCGCAGAACCATCTGTAAACCAGGCACGAGTTTCTCTTCCTCAGTCAACTGATCATAAGGAACTCCCCATGATGCCATAGGTACAGAGTGGGACAGGGAAGGTAATGTGACTGGAGTGGAGACCATAGGCATTTGGGCCACTTCCTCATGCAACTTACTTGTGCCTTCAGGTCCTGCTCGAGCCCGATCTCTGATATACCACTTCCATTTAATGATGGAGTGGTGCTGTGCACGTCCAACTTTATGACTCTGTGGGTCAGACAACACCCAGTTCATGATGGGCAGCTCAGGCCTCATGGTGACTTGGTGGCCCATGGTTAGGCGTTCAGTCTCTACTAAAGCCCAGTAATAAGCCAAAAGCTGTATTTCAAAAGGAGAGTAGTTATCTGCAGAGGATGGCAGGGCTTTGCTCCAAAACCCCAAGGGTCTGTGTTGCGATTCACCAATAGGAACCTGCCAAAGTCTCCAAACAGCATCTCCATCTACTACAGACACTTTAAGCACCATTGGATCAGCCGGATCACATGGCCCAATTGGCAGAGCAGCCTGCACGGGAGCCTGAACCTGTTGCAGAGCCTTCTGTTGTTCTGGGCCCCACTCTAGAGAGACAAAATCATAAGGATGGGCTTCCTAAATTGGTTCTCCAGTTGAAGACACTAGTGACCCTGTGTCTGTTAGTAAAGAGGGCCCTGCTAATCAATGGCATGAGGTGGCAACATTAATATGGGAAATAGCACCACCAATAGATCAAGTACTTGTGAGAAGTGACACTCTGGGTGATCAGATATTTGATACTTTTCTGCAATTTTGTCAGCATGAGGAGTATAAGGAAGCTGGTTGGTTGGTCCTACTTACACTAGACAAAGTGGTGAAAGAGCAAGATGAGCTCAGAGCTGCTGAGTCTTGGTTTAAGTGCCACATAAAAGACCTTAGTGCTTCCAGTTGTGCTCTGAAAGAAAGCCTTATATCTTTTTTTTTTTTTTTTTTTAGGATTTGGGTGAAGATTTAAAAAGCCTTATATCTTCTAGTAACAGAGCTAATATTGCTGAAAACGAAACCCAGAGTCTTATTGTAAGGGTGGCTGAATTACAATGCCAATTGAATTGCCAATCCAGAATGGTGTCTGACGTTAAAGTGAGGGCATTGATTGGAAAAATATGGGATCCTGAAACCTGGAATGGGGACATATGGACATATAATCAGGAAGATCAGGATATGAAGCCTGTAAATTCTGTTGAATCCCTCCCATCTGAACGGATTACTGTAAAACCATTATCCCCTCCCCCTCAGTTTGATGGGACTAGCCAAACTGGTCCTGCTGGGTCATTGCCTGAGGTAGAGGCCATGGAAGACATTCCTGAATGCTCTCAGGAACTACCTCAACCACCCATTGAAGATCTGTACAGGTGCCAAGTTGACAAGGGGTGGAATTGTGATGGTTATGTTTGTATGTCAACTTGGCTAGGCCTGGTTGAGTGGCTGGGCAGCTGGATGTAGTATTCCTCATGATGAGAATCAACTCCATGGTGGAATCTACTATGAGCAGCTGAGTAGCTGCCTTTGGGTATGTGGTCTGCTTCCTGTATATAAGGAGAAGCCTTTGGGAATGGTCTCTAGTTTATGGCACACTTGGACCTTGCATGTAGCCGTGTCATTGTTCAGCAGCCTGCTATGCTCTGCCAACTTTGGGACTTACAATGGACTTAACTTAATGGCTTGCTGTGTGGTTTGGTAACATTGGGACTGTGCCTTTTGACTTGTGAACCTTGGGGTTTCTCAGCCTCAGCAGCCCGAATGAAAAAACGCCTCTAGCCCCAGTGGGCCGGGAGCAGGAGGCAGAGCTGGACCCCAAGGTTGAGGGGCTTTCACCCAGCCCCTAGAGCTTGGCACTTTGAACTTAGACTTAAAGCCTCCAAATTGTAAGAATAAACTCCTGCTTGTTAAGGATGTCCCATTTGTGGTATATTTCTTGTCAGAGAGGCACTAGGTAACCAGAACAGTGGTGTTCTCAGGTTTTTGCCATAAGCTCCTGTCTGCACAAGCATGTGTGGCAGACACCAAAATTGTATTTGAACGCAGATCATAAAGGCTTAAAGGAGAGTTAGACTGCGTTCTGTAATTCAGACATAGCCTGCTGTTGCTCAGGCCCCCATTCTAATATGGTATTTTCCCTAGAGGTTTTATGGATGACAGCCAGCAATATCCCCACATGTGGATTATACGCTATCCAAAATCCAAATAAACCAATCAAACTTTGGGCCTCCTGCTTAGTTTTGGGGAGAGGCAGCAAAAGCAACTTATGCTTGGTTGCCCGTGGAATGTCACAGGAGGTTCCTGCCCAAATTATTCCCAAGAATTTCACCATTTGGGCAGGGCCTTGGATTTTTGCTGGATTTATTAACCAGCCTCTCTTGGTTATATGGGCCACCACCATTTTCAAATCTGTCATAGGTTTTCCATTTTTTGATATTAGCATAATATTATCAATGTAACGTGTCACCATACTGGAGATCTGCAAGTCTCTTCTAACCAAGTCCAAGTCTCTTCTAACCAAACCATGACATAAGCTGGTAAATTCGAATAAAACAAGCAAAGTACATTGAAATCCTTCCCACATGAAGGCAAACTGTGATTCCAAGATTGGGATCAAGAAAAAGGTATTTGCCAGATCAATCACTGTGAAAAGGACATGGTGGCAGCATTGTCTGACCCCCTCTAACTCCACAGGGGAAGACAGGAAGACAGAATCACCATCAGCAGCATCAGCCCATGGCTGATTCCTAAAGGTGGAGGACAGACATGCACAACCTTTCAACCTTTTTATCAATTCTGACACCAACCATCCCTTCCACAGTTCTCTCTACCTCTCTGCTGGATTCCATAATTTGTTGCAATGGCTACACAGAAGTCAAAATACTCATGATTATGGGGTTTATTAGGGAAAGAAAAGGTTACAATTCAGGTTCAGGAGCACTCAGGATACAAGTCTTCAGCCAGGGCATCTTCCCTTCAGTCATGGTCACAGGCACACCTCTCTTTGGCCTCTAGGCCTGTCCTCTGCCCTGCTTGTGTAAATGTCACAAAGCTCTTTTAGCTCTGCCAATAGGTGCATCCCATTCTGCCAGTCTGTTTCATGCCAATTTCTTGGTTCCGCTACCTCTGTTGCTCCCTTTTCTCTGCTGTCTCAGCATAGAAATCTCAGGTGCAAGGGCATGCTCCACTCCTGACTTCTTCTCTCTTGATGGCAGTAACATCCTCCCTTTCCACCTCTGGGATGGCTCATTTTAAGCTTAGCAAGATGGCAAAATTGTCCAATCCCCACCTTATTTCCATAGTCCCACCCCCACAAGAGTGCCATGTACCTTATTTACATTATTGGCAAACTACCCAATCCCTTTGGTGAGCCACAAGCAACTCATATTTGCCTAGTCCCACCCAGTCATCCAGTGGGTGTCACAAAGACCATGGCTAGAAGAGCCAAATGAAGTAATACACAGCACAACAGACCACCCCCTGGCTCTTCTAGCTATTGGCCCTTTCATACTTGAAAGATTAACTTCCCCTTCCCATGCTTTCAGCACATAAGTCAGCCACTTCATGACTCTATCATCCCTGGTTTTAGATAGCCAATGTCTCAATCACTATCAAACCAGTATTCTGAGGACACAAACATGAGATGTTTCTTGATCTGAAGAATCTTCTGTTCTGGTTGAAACTTTCAGCATTTATCCATAATAAGCACAGTGCAGAGCAAGCCATTAAATTACAGGATTTACATTAGCTCACAATGTCAAACATCTTTCTCTTCATTCAGTTGGAGTCTGGTCAGCTCGTCCTTAGCCATTCAAGCTAGGTTAGGAGTGCCAGCTGCAAGCAAGCTTGGGAGTTCACACACCTCCCTGCACTTCAAACCAGCCAGCCCTTCCTTTCTCATCCCTAGCCTCTGTGGGCTAGTCAACAGATACCAAACTCAGCCATTTCTTCACTGCTGCACCTCCCCCATGTCTACTCATCAAATGGAGTCAGGTGGCCACTACAAGCAAGCATACCAGGCTGTCTACTCACCAGCTCCCTTTAACTTCCAGTCCTGGAAGGGATTTTTCTGATGGGCATCTGTCATTTTCCTGCCTCAGTGAACCTGAAAACAAACCTCAACATTCAAAAAGCCAAAGTTATTATTTTTTATTTGCAGGTCTTCCTTCAAATGCAAATCTGCTGTTTTCTCAACAGTTCTGGATGTATATTCATTTCTTTTCAAATGCAAATCTTCTGACTCTGAATGTTTGGTTGAGGTGTAGGTTTTCAACCTAAGCCCCCAATACTCTATACACAGGACTACAGCATTGAAACAAAAAGCCTGTGTTTCTTCCAGGCAAATTCTAGTTACCTTTTAGCATATCCAATCCAGTATTGGCTGAAGGTGGAGTTACATACTCTCTGTAATCATACCCAATATTCATTTTTAACATACAACTAAGTAAAAGAAACATTCAATATCCATAGTACATTCAGATAAACATATAACCCAAAACACATAACCCTTGTTAAAACATTCTAGTTTCATCTTCTCTTCTCCACACCTTGACTATCTTCCCATCCTCTGCATATAGCCTTGGGCTTCTGGCTGGGTAGAACCAGAAGACCCTGGTCCCCTATCAATCATCTTATTTAATCAGTCTAGCTATTGCCCTAAGCCATTCCAGGTGTGGCTTTCTCCTGCTAGCTGCAGCACAGTATCTCCTACATTCCTTTCAGCTATTATAGGTAACAACAACAAAAATAACCATCTAAGAATCAAAATTTCATTCCCATGTCCCTTTCTTCTTTTTCTCACAAAGTCTCATGCTTTCATGAGTCTGGAGCCTACAGTGAATCTCACTTCTGACACCAATTGCCAAAAGGGCAGGGGGCAGTATCTTTGGACCTCTTCAAACTTCACTAGGGGGAAGCCGAATCATAGCCCAAGGCTGATTCCTATGAGGTAAAGGTCAGATATGCCACCACTCTCCAACCTTTTTTTTTTTTTTACCAATTCTAACACCAATCATCCTTCCTATAGCATTCTTTACTTCTCTTCTGGGTTCAATAATTCCTTGCAATGGACACACAGAACTCACAGACAATATTCACAATTACAGGGTTTATTAGGAAGTAACAGTTTATAATTCAGGTTCAGGAATGCTTAGGATACAATTCTTCAAGCAGGAGAGACTCCCCTCAGCTGTGCCTGAAGGCAGTTCTCTCTTCGGCTCTTAGCCTCTTGACCTGGCCTTTGCCTTGCTTGGGCAAGTGTTACAAAGCTCTCTTAACTCTCCC
The DNA here is from genome assembly GCF_000298275.1 of Orycteropus afer afer. Lineage (NCBI taxonomy): Eukaryota > Metazoa > Chordata > Mammalia > Tubulidentata > Orycteropodidae > Orycteropus > Orycteropus afer. The sequence continues at coordinate 14,112,962 of NW_006921597.1, read as the reverse complement.
AATAGGTGTACCTCTCTACCAGCAAGCTTTTTGCCCAAAGACACTCAGCTTTCTTGCTCCATGGGCTCGCCAGCCTGCTGCTCTGTCTCTTGCTCATCTTTTGATTCTACTGCTGCTGCTACTTGCTGCTGCCATCTCTCTGCCATCTCAGCACGTGGATCTTGGGTCCAAGGATATGCTCTACTCCTGGCTCTTCTCCCTTGATGGCAGTTAGATCCTACCCTTTCTGCCTATGGAATGGTTCATTTTCAGCCTTGTGAGATGGCAAAAGTGACCAATCCCCACGTTAGAGTTCCTCATGCCTTATTTCCATGGTCTCACCCCTACAAGGGTACTATGTACCTTATTTATATTATTAGTAAGCTACCTAATCCCCTTGGTAGGCCACAAGCACCTCTCATTGAATAGTCCCATTCAGTCATCTGGTGAGAGTCAAAAAGACCATGACTAGAAGAGTTATATTAAGCAATTCACTGTACCACAAGCACTGAGTACCAGTGTCCTTTAGCCTGCTGTATTTTCTGCACCTTTGATACCATGTCTGGAACAGATGAAGTCACTGGTGGCACTACTTTATTTAAGCCTTGGTAGTCTACTGTCAGCCTCCATGAGCCAACTGCCTTTTTCACAGGCCATACAGGCTGTTATACAGAGAATTTGTTGACATTGATTTGTTGGCAGCCTTTAGTTGTCTTTAATCAAACAAGTAATCTTTTGTCCACCAGGTATCCTATACTTTTTCAAATTAACAACTTGAGTGCATTCAGACAATTGTAATGGTTCCCATTTAGTATGTCCAATCAATACTGGCCTAAGGGCAGACCTACATTCCTTCAGTTTTGCAATATCAGTTAGAGGGAGTATTTCCCAATTAGACATAATATTCATACCAAGAATGTGTTCAGGTAAGGGACATGCAACTACTTCATACAATATCTGTTTAAATCTTCCAATTATTATCTAAACTTTTACCTTAGTCCCATCAACTGTTGCATCCCCTCATCCCCCCAGTCTAAACTTAGGCCCCTTCAAGATTTCATTGACAGGTTTTGGGATGACTGTATATTGGGCTCCTGTGTCCAGGTGCCTCCAGAAAGTCTCTTTCTCACCCTTGGGCCATTTTACCCACAAATGCATAGGCCTTGGAGCCCCTTATCTTCATCAACTAGCTGAGCCTCTGCTTCAAATAAATGGTCCCAGGTGGGACTTCCCATCATTAAATTCCTCCTGATTGGAGTGAATAGAATGGACTTGGTCAGGCCTCTTTACTTTGGGGGCCCAGCAGGGGTTTCCCTTGGTCCACTCAATTTCCTATAATGTTACAGCATTAACATTAGCACATTTGTCTCAACTCCATCAATGTCCACTATATTCATCTCCTTTCTTAGTAACAGCTAAAAATGTCTGACCTGCTGAGGTAAGTTCTTTCCTCATTGCCTCTTTCCATTCTCCTATGAATCACCCTTATCTTGCATCTGTAAGACCCATGCAGGGAAGCTGTGCCCACAGGTCCAACATGGCTTCTCAGATTGTTGCTTTGTTTCACAGTAATACGGTTACATGGGTGCCCATGTAGGAGGGACTCTCTTGATTACTATATCTGCCAAGACTTGTGTAAGGGACATACTTATTGGGTGAATATCCTGATCACCATAAAGCCAGCATGACTTGCATAAACAACACATTAGCTCCTTCCTCTGGAATGTTCCATGGGATATTTAGAAGGGGAGAGGAGCAATTTCCCTTCTCAGAGTAAACAAACCTCACTGCAAATTTTACCCAGTACACTAGGTGGGCCATTCCCTCCGAGTTAACTTGTTGTGTAACTAGATCTTGTATCATCATTTGTGACTGTTCCATAGTGAGTTGTGGATCTTGCATCAGCCCGAACATACTTTTCCATTCTGTAGCATTCAAAACTAAAGACACTGCCCCCTACATTAGTTGCTCTCACAATCCATTTTAATAAAGGTTCCTCAGAAAGCTGATGATACTGATCTACAAATTCAAACAACTCTTTACACTGTACCCACTAGTTTCAGTAGTTTCTTGGTTTTGCCCCTTCCCTTCCCAGACTACCTTCTTGGTGACCATCGGTCCTAGGGACACTTCCTGTTGTTGCAACAAGATTTTCCTTTCCAGGTAGGCCCTGAGTCTGACCAGATCAGATCTGGGCACGGTTCAATGTGTCCCTACATTCTTTTCCCAGAAAATTGCAGTTTTTACAGATTACAGCAACCAAGGAATTGTAAGTCTCGCCCTTTCCTTATCACTCTGTATTTCCATTGTATGCAACTAGCCAATTCCTCTGGAATTAGATCCCATAAATAGCTTTTGCCTTGGGTAACTGATTGCAACATAACAGCTGCTTCAATCCACGGGTGTTTAGTGTCCCATCTAAGAACCAAAGGTTTCTCATTCTCCCTTTTTTTTCCCCCAAACCACATATTTCAGTGAGTCTGCACCATTGCAGTGAACCCCATCATTCTGACACCAACTGCTGGAATAATTTCTTGTAGAAGGATTAGCACAAGGCTGGTCCTTATGAGATGGAGGTTAAAGATGTCCCAAATGTCCAACTTTTCCAAACTGCTGTACCACTCCATCATCTCTAACATCAGCAACTCCTCCTCCCCTCAGTACTCTCCCTCCTGTCTTAGGGTTCGTATTTCACCATAATGTTTCACAGAACTCACAGACTGCCAAGGAAATGGTTCACACAGTTGTGGAGGCTGGGAAGTCCCAAATCTGTGGGCCAGGAGGGTGTTCTTCGCTCATGCGATTGCAGGGGCTCTAGAGCAGTCATATATATACCCTCAATGAAACTAAGGGTGGTGACATGAGTGACACCCTCAATAAGGTAGAGCTCACAATACATCCCACGCTAATCCTGCCTCATTAACCCCAACATGGGACCATAACCACAGGCATCGAGGCTAGGATTTACAATACATCACAAGATGGAGGACTATGGCTAGAAGGGGCATATTAAGTAATTCACTGCATTGCAATTGCCATGAGTCAAACTGACTTGACAGAAATTCACAACATTTTAAAAAATCTATCATTCAATTTATCTTTACATTTTACTATGAAAATTTTCAAATACACAGCAAAGGGGAAACAATTTTATAGTTAAGAATTGTATATTCACTATCTAGATTCTGCCATTAACATTTTACTAAGATGGCTTTTTCATATGTCTATCTCTCCATCCCTCTATACATCCATGTGTCTGTCTTATTTTAGTGATGCCTTTCAAACTCCAATCATCATTACACTCCCCCCTAAACACATCAGCATGCTTATCATGAACTAGAGCTCAAAATATTTGTTTACATTTTTGTCATTTGATGTAAAATTTAGATACAATGAAACACACAGGGTTTTGAGAAAGGCAAACACCTGTGTGATGCTGGCTGCAAAATCAAGTCCCAGTTCTCTGCTGCATCTGCTGTGCTGGCCAATCCAAATCAGTTCAGTATCAGTTTGAGTCCCCTCTGTTCCCCTTCTGTTCTGACACCAGCTGCATGCGCATCACTTCCTCCTCTCACCCTAACCACCTGGAGTGAGGTCAGAGCTCACAGATTAAAGGACATTGTAGTGCCTAAGGCATTTGACTGCTAATCAATCAGAAAGCAGCGATTCAAACCCACCAGCCACTCCTTGGAAGGAAGATTGGGCAATCTACTTCCATAGAGATACTACCTCAGAAACCCAAGGAGGGGTTGCTATGAGTCCAATCAATTAGAGAGCAGCGAGTTTGGTTTGGTTTTTGTCCTCCACACAGCCCAAGACTTCAGATGTCTTTCTCAAGCTTGAGAGTCCCCAAGACAGTCTCAGTTCTGACCTGCTGGCTCCAAGTTGGGGGTTTTCTCACTATCCCTTCAGAAGCAGCTGTAAGCTCCCCACCCCCAGCTCCCTCACTGATTGCTGGCTACAAACTGGGGCGAGGGGTTCCTTCTACCCCTTCAGGATGCTAGCATAAGTATGAGTCCCCAGGACCCTCCTCACTTCTGACTGCCTGGCTCCTGATACTCTCTTGGGATTGATAATTCACTAGAATGACTCACAGAACTCAGGAAGTTTCCTACTTACAATTACAGTTTTATTATAGGAAAAAGGGTACAGGTGAAGAGATACATAAAGTGAGATCAGGGAGGGTTCCCAATGTGAAGTTTCCGTGTCCTGAAAGGGAACATGCTATCCTCCCATGTACGTGACTGTCTTTCATCAGTATCAGTTTGATGATGTCTAGAGCCTTTATTGGGGCCCATTTGGTTTGGTTAATATCAAGAATGATTTTTGTGGCCTGGTCAGCCCCCATTTGATTCACCTCCCTGGTGTAAACTCTCAGGTGTGGCCTGGAGACCTGCAGATAACAACAACAACAACAAAAATCCACTGTCATGGAGTCCAGTCTGACTCATAGTGATCCCATAAGACAGAGTAGAACTGCCCCACAGGGTGTCCAAGGCTGTAAATCTTCATAGAAGCAGACTGCCTCATCTTAAGGGAAGAGTTGGTGGATTTGAACCACTGACCTTTTGGTTAGCAGCCAAATGCTTTAACCACTAGGCCACCAGAGTTCCTAGAGATAACAAAAACCAAACCAAACTCACTGCCATCGAGTAGATTCTGACTCACAGCAACCCCCATTGGGTTTCTGAGGCAGTAGATCTTTAAGGAAGTAGACTGTGCCATCTGCCTTCCATGGAGTGGCTGGTGGGTTTGAACCATCAACCTTCTGATTAGCAGTTAAATGCCTTAGGCATTGCACCAACAGAGCTCCTTTAGAGATAACAAAGACACCTCAATTACTCAGGAAATTTCAAGGGTTTAGAGTTATTGCTCAGGAACCAAGGACAAAGATCAAATTCTTCAGGTAAAATTAACCCAAAAATGCCATCAAGATGTATAAAACATTTCCATCCCTGCAGAAAATTCTTTCATAACCCTTCATATTCCCTCTCTACTTCTAGCCTTAAAGGCAAACACTGTTTGGAATTTTTTCAACGTAGATGACCTACTACAGAATATCAGGTCAATAGAATCATACAGTATGTACTCTGTTATGTAAGGTTCCTTTCACTCAGTAGAGTGTTGTTGAAATTCATCCGTGTTGTTTCATGATCCATCATTTATTGCTGACAGCATCTAACAATAATATAGTAATTCTATATTCACCTTTTTGAGGAACCACCAAACTGCTTTCACAGTAGCTATATCCAGCTTTCATTTTTAATGACAAATGCTAGTTTCTCCCTCCTTTCCTTATAGTAGATCATCACCAACAAATCCACCACCACAAAACTCAACCAAAATGGAATTGGCATCTCTGAGGCAGTAAAAGGTCCAGACCAGAAGGAGCTGCTCCTCACAGGGCTCTTCTTTTCCTAGCTTAAATCAGGCCATAGATACAGCATCATTTTGATAGAAAATGATATTGTAATTTCCTCCAGGGAGATCCCTCACCCTGCCTTATTTTTATTCAGTATATTTTTCCTCTGGCTTCCTCCACCACGAAATGACTTGGAGCCAATTAAGAGCCTTCTGCTTCCTCATCAGTGATATTTATGACTATGGAAATATTTATGAGGCATGGAGAGGGCTGGGGTCAGGGAGGAGACCTAGCTTCTGCTGTCCTTGTAAATGGGGTTTGTCTCCTGCTTGTTTTTGCCAGGGTTATAAAAAGGAAGAGTGCACCTCATATAGTTTAGGGCTGCCTATTTTTTTTTCTTTTCTTCATCTAACCTTTTCATTCAGGCTGTGGATTAATTGGTGATAAGTGTTCTTTTATTACTGACCTTTGGGCTTGGAACAAAACGAGTTTTGGTTTTCTGGACACTTTGGTAACATTATTTTTTTTTTCTCTGAGCCTGTCTTTAAATGCCTTGTCCAGGCTAGTGCTATAATGTTCTAGGGTAGGCATTTTCATCTAATGACAGAAATGTCTACACTCTACATGAGGCTCAAGAGCTGCTGGGATATGGGAGGTATCTCAAGACACCTAAATGCCTCTGCATAAATGAGAAAGGGTCAGAGTCATTTCATGTCTTTGGTAAAATGGCTTTCACCTCAAAACTGTTTTGCTTCATCCTCCCTGCATGCCTTCATTCCTATCTCCAAAGAATGTCCTTCTTCCTTACGAAGTCCAAGGCCTCCACCTAGACTTCGATCTCATTCCCTCCCACCCAGACCTGGCTCATCTTCATCCTCAAATATTCCATTGCAAACGTTTCCTCCATTTCTGTTCGCAAACTGGGTTTAGATCCTTCCTGTAATATTCAAGCATAGAGTGAATTTATATAAACATGTTTTATTTATATATAATCATTTAGTAAATACATTAAATGCTTCATAAACACTGTTGTTGTTTCCTTGTGCCAACCAATTTATTCTGACTCATGCAGACCCTATGTGTTACACAGTCAAACTGCTCCATAGGGTTTCTTGGCTGTAATCTTTTTTTGTGTGTGTGTGTGATTTGGGTGAAAATTTACAGAGCAAATTCATTTTCCATACAGCATTTCACATACACTTTGTCTCATGGCATTGACTACAATTTACCCTAATGCAACAACTCCCCTCCCACTTCCTCTCAACAGTTACCTCTTTCCTGTGTCCATCCCTCCATGCACTCCTGCCCCCTGAGCTGTCTCCTGGTGCATAAACAGCCCTTCTTTCTCCCATGATTGTTCTCTCCAAGGAGTGTATCTACCTCAGGTAAATGTTCAACTCCCATGCCTGTCTTTTGTTTGGCTGGAAGCCACAGGTGTGGGTTCAATTCCAGACCTGAAGAGCAGCTAGGGGCCAAAGTCTTAGTGGTTCCTCTGGGCTCTATCAGACCAGCAAACCTGGTGCTCCCCCACTTTTTTTTTTTTCCCAAATGATGTTGAATTTTGTTCCACATTGTTCTCCCTCTCTATCCAGAATCTCCTACAAAGATCCCCCTCTGAGTGATTGACAGTGGTAGCCGGGCACCATCTAGTTCTGGTCTCACAGTCATATAGGCTACGGATCGCATGGTGTATCAGTTGCTAGGACTAATTGTTTCCCTGAATCTTTGGTTTTCTTCATTCTTCTTTGCTCTGGACAAGAAGACACCCATTGTTGCATCTAGATGGCTGCTTGCAAGCTTTTAAGATCCCAGTCACTACTCGCCAAAGTAAGACGTGGAACAATGTTTTGTGTAGTATGCTATGCCAGTTGAGCTTGTTGTCCCCTGCAACTATGGTCCCAAGTCTTGGCTGTAATCTTTATGGAAGCAGATCACCAGGACTTTTCTTCCATGATGCTGCCTGGGTGGGTTCAAACTGCCAACCTTTTGGTTACCAGCTGAGCACAAACCATTTGTCTATGGAACCTAGTTATGTTGATAAGTGAGGACTGGGTATAATGCAAACACTGTCCTAAAGGTCCTACCAGTGTAGGATGGATCTGAAACCTAATCCCTTTTGAGTTATATGAAGAGAAGCATAGACACAGAGACATGTGTGCACACACTGGGCACATACTTGGGTATGTAGATGCCATATGAAGATCACCAAGGAATGCCCAAGGCTACCAAAAAGGAAGGGATCAGCTCAGCCTTATTTGGACTTCGAGGCTCTATAACTGTGAGAAAATACATTTCTGTTCTTTAAAGCCATGCTCTGCTCATGTGATATTCCTATTACGGCAGCACTAAGAAACTAAGACATCAGCTTTATCTCTTCCTTGATGCAAAAAACATGGTTTCTGCCCTCTGGGAGCTTATAATTTAGTCAGAGGCACAATATGCAGATTTTGAAATTGCCTGTAACAAACTCTGAGAGTTAATTAATATGAAATGAGAGCATGTAATGAGAGTCATACTATATGACAAATGTTAAATGAGTCATATAAATCATATCTTTGCTTTCTCTGAGTAGGAGAAGCTGTGGGCTACAACACCCAGAGAAGGCCCTGTGGAACCTGGACAGAAAGTCCAAAAGAGATGGACAGAGGGGGCGCATTTATTCCAGACATACAGAACAGGATAGGTAGGACCATTCACAGTACATTCTTCCAACCTGCACTTAATCACACAAGTCACGATGCTTCCAGATCTGAAAGAGTACTGCCCTCCAGGGAGATATTGGAAGCATTTTGCTTTTGGTTGTCTCAATGCCTCCAGGGTGCTGTTAGCATTTAGTACCTGGAAGTAAGAAATGAAAAATAATATCCTGCAGTGAGTGGGATGTTCTTGTAGTTGTTGTGTGCCATCAAGTCAATTTGACTTATGTTGTTATGTGCCATCAAGTCGGACCGACTCATAGCGACCCCTCCTTGGGTTCCTGAGGCGATATCACTACAGAAGTAGATTGCCCACCCTTCCTTCTGAGGAGTGGCTGGTGAGTTTGAACTGCCAGCCTTCTGGTTAGCAGTCAAATTCCTTAGGCACTATGCTACCAGAGATCCTATTTGACTTATAGAGACCCTATATGAGAGTAGAACTGCCCTCATAGGATTTCCTAGGCTGTAATCTTCACAGGAGCAGACCTTAAGTCTTCTCTTCTGTGGGTTCACCGCACTAGGGGTCCTCACAAATGAGATAGTCCCATGCAAGGAATTGTCCTAAGAGTAGTGCTCAGGCTGAAAAAAAAAAAAAAAAAAAAAACTGCATGTAGTGGCAATAGGGAATACACTCTCCTTTGCCACCTCCATTCCCCTGCCCCAGAAAACTCCTAAAAAGGATTATCCAACTTCCCCCCACCCAACTCTGCCAAGTCAAACTGGTAAATCCGTACATAATGAACGGTATTACCCTTGTATCAAGTTAACTAGTGCCCAATTGAACAGAACAAGGGGATACTGCATGGTTTAAAATCAGGAAGGGAGTGCATCAATGTTGTATCTTTTCACCATACTCATTCAATCTATATGCTGAGCAAATAATCCGAGAAGCTAGACTATATGAAGAACGTGGCATCAGAATTGGAGGAAAACTCATTAACAACTTGTGATATGCAGACGACACAACTTTGCTTGCTGAAAGTGAGGATGACTTAAAGCACTTACTGATGAAGATTGAAGACTACAGTCTGCAGTATGGATTACACCTCAATATAAAGAAAAGAAAAATTCTCACAACTGGACCAATAAGCAGCATCACGATAAATGGAGAAAAGATTGAAGTTGTCAAAGGCTTCATATTACTTGGTTCTACAATCATGACTAATGGAAGCAGCAGTCAAAACATCAGATGACATTGCATTGGGCAAATCTGCTGCAAAAGACCTCTTTCAAGAGCAAAGATGTCTCCTTGAAGACTAAGGTGTGCCTAACCCAAGATTGATATTTTCAATCACCTCATATGCATGTGAGAGCTGGACAATGAAAGAGGAGGATCGAAGAAAATTTGATGCTTTTGGGTTGTGGTGTTGATGAAGAATACTGAAAGTACCATGGACTGCTAAAAGAACTAACAAACCTGTTCTGGAAAAAGTGCAGCTGGAATGCTCCTTGGAAGAGATAACAGCCAGACTTCATCTCACCTACTTTGGTCATGTTGTCAGAAGGGACCATTCTCTGGAGAAGGATATCATGCTTGGTAAAGTGGAGGGTCAATGAAAGAGGGGAAGGCCCTTAACAAGATGGATTGACACGGTGGCTGCAATGATGGGCTCAGGTATAGCAAGGATTATGAGGCTGGTGCAGGACCAGGCAGTGTTTCGTTCCGTTGTACATAAGGTCACTATACGTTGGAGACGACTTGCTGGCACCTAACAACAACAGTGTCCAATTGATAAACTAAGGATTTGCTTGTGACATGAACTAAACAGGAACATAACACACATATAGAAACTGAGAGACAGAAAGAAGGAAATTTTTGCAGGCAGAAAATAATAGAAAGTTGCTTTTTTTTTTGATTGTTACCACTTTTTTTTTTCATTGTGGTAAAAATAAATATAACAAAACATTTGCCATTTTAACATTGTTTACATGTACAATTCAGTGACATTAAGTTCATCATGTTCAACCATTGCCAATATCTGTTTCCAAATTTTCCCCTATAGTTTTGAAATATTTTTTCTTTAGCTCTAGTAATACAGATTATCTTAAAGTTTACTTTGTCTAATATTAAAATAGCACTGCCAACTTTGTTTTCATTAATTGCTGCATAATATATATTTTGTCTTCTTAATGTTAATGCTTCTGTATCTTTAAAAAAATTTTTTTTCTTCTCCCCCTTTTTTTAACTTCATTTTTGCAATGTTTCTTCCCCCGCCCTCTCACCCCTGGTTCTTTTTTAAAATTTTTATTTATTTTGTTGTTTTTGTTGAGACTATGCACAGCAAAACATAACAAATCCAACAATTTCTACATGTACAATTCAGTGACATCGATTAAGCTGACCCACTTTTGGAGCTCTGGCAGAGCAGAGGGTAAAGCATTCAGCTGCTTATCAAAAGGTCAGGAGTTTGAACCCACCAGATGCTCTGAGGGAACAAGATGTGGCAGTCTGCTTCCATAAAGATTTACAGCCCTCTATGGGGGCAGGTCTACTGTCTTCTGTGGGGTCACTATGAGTGAGAATTGACTCAATGATAGTGAGTTTTTTTTTTTTTTTTTTGACCCACTTTAAATGATGCTAAGATTGATCGTTGGGTTCAGGTGTTCAGCCTGATCCATCTATTTAAAAATTCCCCATGAGCACTTCTCCTAATGGTATTAGCATCATTGATGATCATTAACTAGATTCACTGATTAGAAGTTGCATATTATTTCTTCTGTATTTATTAGTTGGGATTCTTCTATAAAGGAAAATGTCCTTTCATCAATTCTATGTTGTTGTTAGGTGTCCTTGAGTCAACTCCAGAAAGTTGCTTTTTTAAGTTTTAGTATAAATTTATTTTTAGATCAATCAATAAATAAAATTTGATTTTAAATTTTATGTAAAGTTAGTCCCTGTAAACTTGTCAAGTGCTTAAGGTCAATAAAGACATTAATTGGGCTTTGGAAATATCCCAAAAAATTACTACAAATATGTGGCTAAGGAGTTGCTGGAAATATTCATGATGCCAAGAGGTTCATCTCAGAGAGGGAAGACTAAAAGGATTGTAATTAAGAAATCTGAAGACTAATCAATAGTACTATATTTTGTCTAGGGAAAAGATTGTAAATAGATGGTAGAAGCCAGTTCTAATCTGTTGGTCAACAAATACTTATCCAGTAACTATTATGTCCAGACTCCCTGGGTGGTGCGAATGGTTAAGGAACTTGGTTACTAAAAGATTGGAGGTTGGACTCCACCCAGAGGTGCCTGAGAAGATAGGCCTAACAATCTACTGAAAACTTAGCCATTAAAACCCTTTGGAGCACCGTTCTACCCTGGGACACTTGAGGTCACCATGAGTCGGACTTAACTTGACAGGGACAGGTTTGGGGTTTTGTTACTTCCCAGGTACCATGCTAGGCAGTAGGGTACAGCAGTGAACTAGTCAATGTCTCTGCACTCAAAGTGTTTACTTTCGGGGGTGGCTGTTGGGGAAACAGATGATAAGGACATAAATAATAGAAATATAGAAACATACATACATATGCTTAGATGGACATGAAGAAGGTAATTACAGGTCCCCAGGAAGTTTAGAGAAACGTGAGTTGGAGAATAACAATTTCTAAGTTTATATAGAGCTCTTAGGGGTGGCAAGATACTGGTCTCTGGTCACGTGATGACTGGTTCCTGAGGTCTCACCTTGGCTGGATACAATGATCATTGAGGCGACCCACCCACCTCCCCTGACCCTGTCCCTGCACACTCTATCTCAGCCCATGAGGCTGAACTGGGCAATGGATCCTGTCTGGGATAGGTGAGGAGCAAAGCGCTAGGAAAACTCAAGTCTAGGGGGAAAAGAGCACTTTTAATGATGCTAAGATTGATCATTGGGTTCAGGTGTTACCACCCTGATCCATTTATTTTAAAAGGGAGAAAAAGAGGAGCAGGAAGATTCTGGTTGGTCACTAGGAAAAAGGTTGAAGTGAGTGTTCTTTGCCTTTATTGACTGTCAGGCTTGTGAGGACATGGTCTGATTTGTAGAAACAAGGTCAGGGCAAGTAAATTTTGGTGCATAATTCAGCCTGGTGTCAGAAGAGGGTGTGTATCAGGCATCCTTTAAACAAGAAACAGATGACACACTCATTAGAATAACTCAAGGAAGATGAACTTACAAAGGTGTGGGTGAACAGTGGGGGAACCATAGAGATGATGGGGTGATTCTGCAGCTTGTCAGCAGAACTGTAACCCTACTGTTATTGTTAGGTGCTGTCAGTTGATTCCAATTTATAGCGACTCCATGTGACAGAGTAGAATTTCTCCCATAGGATTTTCTTGGCTGTAATCTTTAAGGAAGAACATGGCCAGGTGTTCCTCTTGTGAAGCTGCTGTGTGGGTTTGAACTGCCAACCTTTTGGTTAGCAGGCCAGCACTTAACCATGTGTGCCATCAGGGCTCCTTGTAACTAGAGCATACTGAAACCAGGAAGGAGAAAAGTCCTATATAGAGGGCAGAGATGACAATGTTGTCTTGAGAGAGATTGAGGGACATAGCCATCCTGAGAGCACCTCACAGGGAGGCACTGGGGAATAAATATTGTGACCTTATTCTTCTGCCCTACTGTCTTCTGTTGATTCCCTATTGGCCAAACCCAACGAGAAGTCAAAGGACAGAGAACAAAGTTGAGAGCATACCTGGAGGATGAACAGATCTGAAGCACAGGCTGACAGTGACCAAGGATGCAGGCAATCCCATTAATGGAAAGAATCACCCTCCATTGTAAAGCAAGAACCCAGTCTCCCCAGAGGTTTGCTATCTTCATGAAGGAAGAGGAATTAAGAATCAGACTGGTGCCTGAAGAATGCTCCTGACTTGATCTTGTATCTTGCCTATGTAACTGCATCAAGTACCATAATGTCCCTCTCTGGATGGGTCTACATCTCCCCATCCCCACCACCACTACCTCTGGCCACCACTTTCTCTTGCCTTCATTTCTCTTGCAGCTCCATGACTGCTTTTTCTGCCTTGCCCCCTCATCCAGTTCTCTCTTGACTCTGCAACCAGATATTTCCAGTGTGTTGATCTGAGCATGTCATTTCCATTCCTGAAAACACTTCACTACAACATCCAACATAAAGTTCAAACAACTTACATGGCTATGAGGCCCTTCACAGTCTGGCCCTGGTTTATATTCCCAGTCCCATTTCTTGCCAGTTCTACCTCAATTCTCTCCCCCTTTCCCTTTCAATCTTTCCTCAACCCAACCTTTCTTCTACCCCAAATCCTGCCTGTGAACTGGTCCAGCCATACAGAACTGCTCTCTGATCTCTCTCTGACCTCAGGACTTTTGTACCTGCAGTTTCTCCTCCTGGAAGTCAGGATTTCAGTCCTAACCTGGCTAACTCTTTCTCATTCTTTTTTCCTTCATTCCTATCTGTCCTAGGCAAGAGCTGGGTGCCCCTTCTATATGCTCCCAAAGCACCTGGCCCTGTCCAAATCATATTATTTTTTTTATTCATTCAACAAATATTTACTGAGTGTCTGTTATGCACCAAGGCCTTCCTTCCTCAGGGCCTTCACTCAAGGTGCTCTTTCTGCTTGCAGTGTTCTTCCTTACTTCTTCATCTGGCTAGCTCTTACTTATCCTTCAGGCCTCAGCCAAAATAGTATTTCCTAAGAGAGGTTCCCCTCTTTTATTCTCTCCTGCAGCATTCTGTATCTCTACAAGTATAATGTGGTTTATTTGAAGTCTTTCTCCCTCTCCTAGGTGTACTTTCTCCACAACTGTACTCCCATTCTAGCTTGTGGGCTGGCACACATCGAGCACTGAACATACATGTGGAGAGGGGAGGGAGGCAATAGGTTCTCCTGTCAGACTGTGACAGGGAATAAGGGACTACTTATGCCATGGGTGAACCCAGGTTTTGTGGGGCCTGAAGCTTAGATAATTTAGAAGTCCCTCTTTAAGTAAAGGAGCTCAGGTGGTGCAGAGTCTAAGACATTTGACTGTTAATCAGAAGGCTGATGGTTCAAACTTACCAGTCACTCTACAGAAGGAAGATGGGGCAATCTACTTTAAAAATTTTACTTTATTTAAGAAAAATAGAAAACCACAAAAACAAAATTAACGTATGAAAATGAGCCTTTATTTAGGTTGAGAAAAGAAATAACAAATTTTTTAAAGTTGAAAAAACCACAGCATCACAAAATACAGAAGAATAACATCGTATTTTTAAGCAAATAACATGCATGTTATACGTATTTTGCAAACCACACAACTTCCTCATGCATTAGTTTCTATGAGTTCTATGTGTGTTACATGTGTGTACACATAATTTTTGTGAGCTCATTATATGCGGGAAAATAGCAGTAATGTTGGGGCTCATGCTTCCACACAGACTCTTGTCCCTTGGGCCAGGACACTGATGTCCCAAGCCTGCAGGCAACACCTCCAAGACCACGAGAGGAGAGAGGCCAACTCTCCTCAGCTCTCTAATAAAGCTATTTGTCTAATGGAAAACAAAACAAAACATAATGCTTTCAGTAATTAACTACATAATACACTGCTATGACACTTTTCTTCTCTGCATTTTTTGGCTGCATACTATTTTATCACCTTTTCATACGACAATAATTTTGTCCTATTTTCTACAAATGGTAAGGAAAAAGAGTTATATCCTTCCTCTGGCATAATAAAAAATTACATTTATTATTGATGGTTGGGATGCACAAAACATATGCATTCACAACCATACATTCTTCCTGTTTATAGGACTGCTATAGGTTTGTGCTCTACAGAATCCTGGTAAATCCTATTTGGTGTAATTTCCATCAAAAAAGAAAAAACCTATATAGCATATAGTTGTATCACTACACCATTAAATACATTTCTAGTATGTGTGACTAGGCATTGGTGAGAACTGAAGCCTGCCCTCACAATTTTACACACTTGATGATTGGAAGAAGGTTTCACAGACTAGCTTTTGGCTCAATGCAGTTCCGATCTTGTTTCTCCTCTGCCCACATACTTCTAGTGTCGGGTTCCATAAAACACTCTCAAATTTGATATGACTTTTGGCCCTGCCTCTTTGTGTCACAGTGCTGGGTGAGTGGCCAACAAACCACATTAGTATATCCCATAAAACTCAAACCCAAATATATATATATACCAACTTTCCCTTAGCCAGTTTCACAAAATGCCCACAGCCACTTCAAGTGCCACCCATCACCAGGGGAAGTGTGACAGAGAGGAGGCAGTCTGAGTGGACAGAGACAGCAGTCTTAACTGAGTGTGGTTAGAACCAATTGCAGCTGAGCCAGTCCTGACTCGTGGCAACCCCATCCGTGTCAGAGTAGATCTGTACTTTATAGGGTTTTCATTGGTTGATTTTTTGGAAGGAGCCAGGCCTTTCTTCTGAGTTGCTCCTTGGTGGACTCAAACCGCCAACTTTTTGGTTAGCAGCTGAGCACATTAATTGTTTGTACCACCCAAGGATTCCTTAAAGTATTTTACTTCTACAAATTTTATAAAAATATGTGACCACATGAACACATTGCAAGGGTCCCTCTCAGGACTTGTGCTTATGAGAGATCCTAAAGCTTAAGCTTCATTAGATTCATAGTAAATTTGCCTCTGTCTGTATCATATTATCCCATGCTGCCCCTGGCACCGTGGCTGACACATAATAAGTGCTTAATAAACATGCTAAGTGAGGGAAAGTATTGCTTACCGAATAGATCTCATTGCCTTGATTTAAAGTTGACATTCACAGAATGGCAGAATCAAATTATTTGAGGCAATGGGAGAGGGGAGAAAGAAGACTGCTTGGTGGGATAAGCTCTCTCATACCTCATCGCTGGGCAAATATGCCACTGCCAACATGTCAGCTGCCCTCATTAACACTGAAACTGCCCTGGCTGCCCTTTCCAGGTAATTCTAATTGGCTCCAATCAGGGAGAGCTGGACCTGGCTCCACAGTGACGGCCGTTCTACCATTAGAAGAGCCGGTAGAAAGGTCACATTGGACACACTATTTCCAAGCACAGAGTAATTACCGACAGAAATCATTTCTGACTTCCACAGTGGATACTGAGGAATCTTTATTTATCCAGCCCTGCTGAGGCGGGCGTGGGGTGAGGGGGTGGGGGTAGGGGTGGGGAGGGAGGCTTCTGGTTTCCAGCTTCTATTTTCTTCCTGTTTTGAGAAGTGTTGAGTGTAAAGGGTCTCACACACATTTTTCCTTGTGGCCTGGGATCCAGCAAGCACAAAAAGTCTGGATTTCCAAGGAGCGATAGGAGCTGAGGGAGTCCTTGGGTGGCACAAACCGTTAAGCACTCCGCTACTAACCAAAAGGTAGGTGGTTCAATTCCACCCAGAGGTGCCTTGAAGAAAAGTCCCGGTGCTTTCCTTTTGAAACGTCAGCCATTGAATATTTTATGGAGCACTGTTGTACTCTGACACATACACATATGGGGTCCCCATGAGTTGTAATTGACTCCATGGCAACTGGTTCAGTATTTTTAAAATAGAGGCTGACAGTGCTGAGAGTCTAGAACTCCAGGCTAAGGAGAGTAGGTTACATTTCTAGACAAGAGGAAATCATCTAAGACTGGTGGTTTAAATGTATGTACTGGTGAATGCAGGCATGAATTACCCAGTAAGCGCGGTACACATGGGTTTACTTGTGCTAATTTACTAATCTGTAGTGAATAGTTTCACACAGCATGCCACAGGGGGTTAAATTTGGCCTTTGGACTCAAACTGGTTCAGATTCCGGCTCCACCACTATGTTAATTAGGATTAAGTTTGAGTGTAAAGGACAGAAAACCCAAAACAATAATGGCATAAGCAAGTTAGATATTTATTTCTTTTTCACATATATGTCTAAAGTGGGTCACCTCAGGACTGCTGAGTTAGCTCTGCTCCATTGAGTCCTCAAGGACCCAGGCTTCTTCTACCTTGTGGCTCTGCTGTTGGGGACCTTGGTCATGTCATGCTTCAAGAAGACACACCTCTTGATGAATATGGTGACATTGAGGAAAAGGAAGACATAGAGAGTGCATGGGAGGCACAGACAACAAAGATAAACCCTTTGGCACATACAGTACTGCATTGTCAGTGAAGGCAAACATTGATCTACAAGTGGATAGATGGGTAGACAGGCTGAACTATTAGATATATCTATGCAGGGGGGAGTGTGCCCAAGACTATGTATAGGATTGGCAGACAATGTTTATAGAAGTGTATTTGTATGTTCTGTAAGAATTCCCAGGTATATAGTAGAGCTCACAAGATGCAAGGTTGTAGTCACTTCTTGGCCACAGCCAGCTACCCAGAAGGAGCGAGTAGTTGGGCCTGTGGGCTTGGGACCATAGTCGCAGGGGACATCAAGTTCAATTGGCATAACATACTACCAAAAACATTGTTCCACATCCTACTTTGGTACGTAGTGACTGGGATCTTAAAACCTTGCAAACTGCCATCTAGATGCAATGGTGGGTCTCTCCTTGTCCAGAGCAAAGAAGAATGAAGAAAACCAAAGACACATGGAAACAATTAGTCCAAGTGATTGGTACACCATGAGATCCTCAGCCTATATGACTATGAGACCAGAAGAACTAGATAGTGCCCTGCTACCACTGTCAACCCCTTGGGAGAGCAATGTGGAACAAAACTCAAAATCATTGAAAACAAAACAAAACAAAAGGACCAATTTTGCTGGTCTGATGGAGCCTGATGGAACCACTGAGACTATGGCCCCTAGCTGCCCTCCAGGTCTGGAATTGAACCCACTCCTGTGGCTTCCAGCCAAACAAAAGACAGGCATATAAGCTGAACATTTACATTGGGTAGATAGACTCCTTGAAGAGATCAATCATGGGAGAATAGATAGGCTGTATGCACAGGGAGATAGCTTGGGGGACAGGAGTACAGGGGAGGGATGGACACAGGGGAGAGGTAACTAAGGAGAGGAAGTGGGAGGGGAGCTGTTGCATTGTGGGAAACTGTAGGCAATGTCATGAGACAAAGTGTATGTGAGCTGCTATATAGAAAGAGAATTTGCTCTGTAAACTTTCACCCAAATCACAATAAAATTAAAAAAAAAAAAAAAGAAGAAGACACACCTCCAGCTCCAGCTAACACTTCCACATTCTACAAGAAGGAAGGAGGAGAGCAGTCCCAAGCTTCCAGAGTTGTTCCCAAGTTGTGCATATTTTTGTTTGCATACTATTACTCACAATTTATTCACATGGATGCACTTAGCTTCAAAAAAGGCTAGAAAATGTAGTCTCCATTCTAGAAGGCACGTGCTTAGCTTAAACTTGGAGATCTGTTACTATACCCACCAAACCAACCCATGGCTGATTTTGACTCATAGCAATCCCCATTGGGTTTCCAAGGCTGTAAATCTGTATGGAAGTAGATTGACTCACCTTGCCCTCATGGAGCAGTTCATGAGTTTGAACAGCTTGCCTAATGGTTAGCAGCCAAATGTTTGACACACTATGCCACCAGAGCTTCCTCTATTACTATACAACAAGAAGAAATTGGATCTTAGAGGAAAATAATTTCTGCCATACTCACTAGCTAGGTAACTTTGAACAAGTGGATCAACCTCTCTGATTCCGTTTCCTCACTCAACAGTTATAGGAATGCATGCAAATGCCTTAGCAAAGTGTCTGGCATTTACTAAGTGTTCATCTATTATTATTATTATTACTGTGGCTGTGGAAAGCTGGGGTGGATTACCCAAAAAGCAAAGTGAGCACAGGCTTACTTGTACCAATCACTTACTACTCTGTAGTGAACAATACCCACCAGACTCTGTGAGAGAAAGATGTGGCAGTCTGCTTTCCTAAACATTTATAGCCTTGGAAACCCTACAGGGCAATTCTACTTTGTCCTATAAGGTTGCTATGAGCTGTAATCGAGTCCACAACAGCGGGCTTGGGTTTTGTAATCTTTATGTTGCTGCTGGGTAGGTTCAAAATGCCAGTCTTTTGGTTAACAGCCAAGAGCTTAATCACTGAGCCACCAGGGCTCTTTTTCTCATGTATAGAATGGGGTAATGACGATCAGAGGTGTATCTAAGGTGTGGCAGGTATGGCATGCCACTTGAAGTGAGGTGCCTCAGAACAGTTTCTATTAATCAGTACATCCTAGATGTAGACATCCAGAGGCATAAGCAGAGGGGGTGTGGGGGATAGAGGGGTAGGAGTGGTGAGAGGGTAGGGGTGTGGGGGGAACTGAGGGGACACTTGTCCCTCAGCACAAGTCCAAGGGACACCAGATGAGGTATGGTATGACATTCTGAGGTATGAAAATAAAAGGTGCTTGACTGAGGAAGCTGGACAAGAGGGGAAGTGTTTCTGCTGATATGTTGCCACTATCAGCATCTATTCATCTTGAAGTTGGGAGGGGGGTGTACAATTTAGAGGTTGCCCAGGGTACTCATTACCTTCACTATACCCCTGATGACAATCTTTTCATCATGTTGTTGCTGTTGTTATGTGCCATCGAGTAGGACCTGACTCATAGTGACCCCTCCTTGGATTTTCGAGGCAGTATCACTACGGAAGTAGATTGCCTCATCTTCCTTCTGAGGAGTGGCTGGCGGGTTTGAACTGCGAGCCTTCTGGTTAGCAGTCCAGTGCCTTAGGCACTACCACTACGCTATCAGAGCTCCAAAGAGATGGCCCGGCTACCTGGGGGGAGCAGTTGGTGAATCTGAACTGCCAGCCTTGGGTGTGGCAGGCGACAGCCTTAGGCCTGAGGCCATCCCCTACACCCTTTTCATCATAGAGTTGTGATAGTTATTGAAGATAATGTATGTAACGCATTTAGCATGATATAGAGCATGCAAGTGTTGGCTCCTGTTATTTCTAGTCAAGACCAGCCCTGGATGACCTTGAGATTGACAATGCAGTAGATAAAATGGAGAAGGTTTTGTAGGATTCTGCCCAGCCACCAGTCTCTAAAACTTAACTCATTCCAAGGGGTGGGACCAATGCTGTAAGCAGGAGACAATAAATTAACTTGGCCCACAGTGACTGCATTAGTAGTACGCTTGCATTTTGAATTCTCTCCAAATGAAGGTAACCTTAAATGCAAAGGAAGCATCCTCTGCCTTCCTGCGTGTTTTCATTCCCCAAAGCTGTCAGCAATTTTCTTCTACAGTGTGCTTTTCCCAAAGGGGTCAGTCAAGAAGCTCCAGGACCAG
Organism: Orycteropus afer afer; assembly: GCF_000298275.1. Taxonomy (NCBI): domain Eukaryota; kingdom Metazoa; phylum Chordata; class Mammalia; order Tubulidentata; family Orycteropodidae; genus Orycteropus; species Orycteropus afer. The sequence goes on along the minus strand of NW_006921597.1, from coordinate 14,092,724 downwards.
GAGTCTGAAGAGCCAGAATTTCTGGCTCCAGCAGGCCCTGGAGCGCTGTGCCCAGGCTGCTGTTTGGGCTGGGACTGCCTGTCCCCTCAGGCATAAGGAGCAGGGGAGCAGAAAATATGCCAAGATCAGGTCAACTAGCCTGCAGCTTGATGAAACAAGCAAAACAGACCATTTCTCTTCTGCTCAGGGCTCCTGGGATTAGTGGCTAGGTCCACAGAACGTTTGTTCTCAGGAGGCCCAAGGCTCCAAGTAATGGGAAAAGTTGGAGGCACTGTACCTCTCTAGGTATCTTGTCATGGGTTCTGCCAAGAACCAAGTTGGGACCCTCTGCCATTTACCCTCTGTGCTCCCACCTCAGCACCAGCCTAGCAGCTGCCAGGGGTCCCTTAGGGACCGGAGAGAAGGGGTGAGAAAGCAGATGATCACTGTTGGGCTTGCTGGGGCTGAGATCCCTCCCAGCTAGCTACCTGGCTCCTGGGGCGTCTTTCCTACTCAGCCTTCCCGCCACACTGACTCCTCCATCAATCAGTGGCCACAGCCGCAGGGTGACTCCTGGACAGCCCACCTATAAACGAGCCACTGTTTGAATCCAGAAAACTCCCAGCTAAATCAAGAATCTGGCTGTTTCTCAGCGTCTGCAAGAGAATGTATCACTTGAAGCGAAAAATTGGAAACAACCTAAATGCCTAACGGAAGGAGAAGGGATGTGCAAATGATGGTTCCATTACTGCAAGCGATATTATGTGGCCATTAAAAATGTGACTTAGAAAAATTATGTTAAATGAAAATACACAAAAATATATACATTTTGCCATGAGTTTAAATGTAAAAATTATGTGTGCCTCTGGACATAAGCCAAGGAACAGCAAAAAAAGAAAAAAATGAGGTAGTAAGATTGTGGGTAAAATTTTCTCTTTTTTAAAATTTATTCTGATACCTATCCTGGCTCTTTGTGCGTTAAATAAGACAAACATTATCAAATCCTTGCAGCGTAGTGCCTAAGGCACTTGACTGGTAACCAGAAGGCTGGCGGTTCAAACCCACCAGCCGCTCTTCGGAAAGAAGATTTACTTCTGTAGTGATACTGCCTCAGAAACCCAAGGAGGGGTCGCTATGAGTCAGTCCGACTCAACTGCACATAACAACAACAACAACAACAACCCTCTGATGCATCTCCGTCTCCCAAAAAAGGAAAAAGAAACGGAACAACTGTAATTTGCTCGTCTGGCTCCTTTGCTGGTTTGATATCAACTTCTCAATCAATAAAGATGTCCTGGTGGCACAGTAGTTAAAGCACTTAGCTGTTAACCAAAAGGTCAGCGGTTCAAATTCACCAGCTACTCCTCAGTAGAAAGATGAGGCACTCTGCTTTCATCAAGATTATAGCCTTGGTAACCCTATGAGGCAGTTCTTTTCTTTCCTATAGGGGCAATATCGAATTGATGACAGTGGGTTTGGTTTGGTTTCTCAATCAATAGTCTCAGGAAATGGCACACTATTTTAAGTCAATTCCCTGACCAATTCTCCTCCCAGTAGGTGGTGACTGATGAAAGCAGCCCCTTAAGGGCTGAGTCAATCTCCCCTCTGCAATGAAGCCTGTAAACAACACAGATTCCTTCAGGCACTCAATGTCATAAATCCCACATGCCTATAGCTGGCTTACTTGAGGCAAACATTAAGGGTGGGGCTGTTTATCATTCTGCACATGGAACAAAGCCACCTGAAAGCTCTTCACTCTTTGGATTTGGCTGAATGAACAGGAGAAATAAGAAATCATCACTTAGCAATGACCCAGAATTTAGGAGCCACTTTAATACCCTGCCTGTCACCATGTAAACTGGAGCAAATCCCTCAACCACTCTCTCGATTAAGGGAACCGATTGTAATTTGTAACTTGTCTCTAAATGACTAATGGGCAGAAGAATGAAGGAAAACAATGGTTGAGCACTTTGCAAATAGCAGAGTCATTAGGAAAAAGTGCAAAATCTGGAGTCAGAAGGTCTGCATTCAAGCCAAGGCTCTGCCACTCATGAACAGTGTCACGCTAGGCTATCAGCTTCTTTATCGATGAAATGGGGATTTTACTATCTACTCAATTGGATTGGAGTGAATATTAAGCGAAGTCAGTTATGTGAAAACCAAAAAAATACAATAAAAGCCCCAAACCCCTTGCCACTGAGTTAATTCTGATTTATGGTGACCCAATGTGCTTCAGAGTAGAACTACTCCATCCCCATAGGGTTTTCTTGGCTGTAATGTTACAGAAGCAGATTGCCAGCCCTTTCTTCTATGACACCACTGGACTTTTTTTTTTTTTTTTTAATTTTACTGTAATTTGGGCTTGAAATCACAAATTTGAATGGTGAATTGTGATTGAAATTAAACTGAAAGTTTACAGAGCAAATTCATTTTCCATACTACTGGAGAATTTTTAAACTGCTAACTCTGGTAGCATAGTGCCTAAGGCATTTGACTGCTCACCAGAAGGCTGGCGGTTCAAACCCACCAGCCACTCCTTGGAAGGAAGGTTGGGCAATCCTACTTCCGTAGTGATACTGCCTCGGAAACCCAAGGAGGGGTCGCTATGAGTTGGGGCTGACTCGACAAAACAACAACAACAACCTTTCAGTGAGAAGCCAAGAGCAAACTGTTTGCACTACCAGGTATAGGAAAAAGTGTGGTAAATTGTAAAATATAATATAAATAATTTTTTTTCTGACTTATTCAGGACTGCTGTGATGGGCAGTTAGAACTCAATAGACAGCAGCCTTGCTGACCGTTTTCCACTACAGCGTCTTGGAAGAGGCAGTGGGGAGATAAACTGTAAAAATTCTGAGCATATTCCCTGCTGCCTGGTGCTGTGGGGCTGGGATTTTCTGAGGTTGTATATCTGCTGTTGCTCCAGAATTTTTTCAGTAAACAAATGAGCTGTTTCTTTTTTTAGTTAGAAATAGTTTTTTTTTTTTTTTTTTTTTTTGTAGGAAAGGAGTTGTCAGATACTTATTAACTCAGACCAAGAGGCAGTCATTTGAACAGAACAGGGAGCTACTGCGTGGTTTACAATCAGGAAAGATGTGGGTCAGGGTTGTTTGTATCCTTTCACTATGTTTATTCAATCTATATGCTGAGCAAATAATCCGAGAAGCTGGACTATATGAAGAAGAACCCAGCATCAGGACTGGAGGAAGAGTCATTAACAACCTGTAGTACGCAGACAACACAACACTGCTTGCTGAAAGTGAAGAGGACTGGAAGCACTAACTGATGAAGATCAAAGACTTCAGTCTTCAGTATGGATTAGACCTCAGAATAAAGAATACAAAATACCTCACAACTGAACAAACAAGCAACATCATGATAAATGGAGAAAAGATTGAAATTGTCAAGGATTTCATTTTACTTGGATCCACGGTCAACGACCATGGAAACAGCAGTCGAGAAATCAAATGATTTATTATATGGAGCAAATCTGCTGCAATAGTCTCCTTTACAGCATTAAAAAGCAAAGATGTCACTTTAAGGACTAAGGTGCTCCTGACCCAAGCCATGGTATTTTCAATAGCCTCATATGCATGAGAAAGCTGGACAATGAATAAGGAAGACTGAAGAAAAATTGATGCCTTTGAATGATGGTGTTGGCAAAGAATATTGAATATACCAAGGATTGCTAGAACAAACAAATCTGTCTTGGAAGAAGTACAGGCAGAATGTGCCTTAGAAGGAAGGATGGGGAGACTCCATCTCACTTACTTTGCCCGTTTTATCAGGGGAACCAGTCTCTGGAGAAGGACATCATCCGTAGAAGAGGGTCAGTAAAAAAGAGGAAGGCCCTCAATGAGAGGGATTGACACAGTGACTGCAACAATGGGCTCAAACATAGCCAAGATTGTCAGGATGGCACAGGACTGGGCAGTGTTTCATTCTATTGCACATTATTGGGTCACTTTGAGTTGGAACCAACTTGGCACCTTACAACAATATCATTAACTCAGTGAGAAATAGGTGTGGATGGGGCTGTACATGTTTGTATATCTTTGGTTACATGTGTGAGTATCTTCTTAAACATCCTATCCAGATCTATAAGGAACTCTTATCATGTAAAAGAGAAACTGAGAATCGGGAGGACAAGTCACCTTTCCTTCAAATTCTTCCCAAAGTATTTACTTTTATCTGCTAGGAAGGGGCCTCAACAAACTTTTATTAAGGACTTCTTTGATGCCTGGGACTGTGCTAGGGAATGAAAGGAATGTAGTGATTCATCAGCCCATTTAGTAAATAGACACTGCCTGACCCAGAGGAGGAGAGAGAGCCTGGGGCATCAGAAGTCAGGAATGTAGTTCTGCTGGCACTGTGATCAGAGCAGAGGAGTGCCCTCATGAGGAAGTCAGCTGCCTGGGCCTAATATGATATTTTGGTTCTTTATGGATACAAGATAAGCCTTGTCCAGTTACCTGCAGGGCATCCTTGAGAGTCACAGAAGCCCATTCTCTCAACACTGCAGACACTCTGGGTCTCAAAGCTTCCAAGATGAGATGAAGAAAGGGTTCAGTAATCTTTAACTTTTATGGGGTTACAAAGTAGGGCCATTAGATTCATCTTCTTTCCAAATACCTAAGTTTCATTCTAGCAGAGATGAGATCTAACTGTATCAATTTGCCCTCTTCCAAAATAGAACACTCCTACTGGCCAGACGGCTCCCTTGTTACTCTCCCGAGAGGGGCTGGGTCTCCGGGAGCAAGGTAAGCATGGGCG
>NW_006921597.1:14008221-14084708 GCF_000298275.1 Orycteropus afer afer | reverse complement strand
AGAAGAGACCATTCCCTGGAGAAGGATGTCATGCTTGGTAGGGTGGAGGGTCGACGAAAGAGGGGGAGGCCTTCAAGGAGTTGGATTGATACGGTGGCTGCGACGATGATGGGATCAAGTATAGCGCGGATTGTGGGGCTGGCGTGGGATTGGGCAGTGTTTTGTTCTGCTGTGCATGGGGTTGCTATGAGTCGGAAACGACTCGACGGCACTTAACAACAACAACAACAACACTGGCCAGATGTAGAGGATGTAGAGGGCATTTGTTTTTCCTGATGAGTTTCTCTCCCTGCTTCTGGAAATAAAACTCCAAACCCTCTGGGCAGTTCTACTGTGTCCTATAGAGCGGCTATGCGTCTGAATAGACTTGATGGCAGTGAGTTGTGGGGTTTATTTTTTTTGTTCCTTTGATGAACTCATTCCATGTGGTTCAGGTAGGGCTGACTTACCCTCCCCAAATGCAGGGAGGGTACTAATTCTCTGTCTGTCCAATGAGAATAGCCCTCTAGCCCACCACGCAGTGATTGGCACAGAGTTGAGCACAGGACCCAAGCACAGACAATCAGAGTCTGCTTCAGGCATTGCCATGGAAGCCAGAAGAACAAGCTCTAAGGATGGTTTTGGAGTGCCTTGCAGTCATATTATCCGTTTGTACAGAGGCACAGAGGAAGCCATTATCATCTGCAGAAAATGAATCCAATGGGCAAGAGAAGCAGAGCTGAGAGGTGGGAAGTTAAAGAGAACCTTAAAGACAATATTGGACCCTCTGGATCCAACTCTTCATAAACCAAAAAACCCATTGCCATCAAGTCAATTCTGACTCATAGTGAACCTATAGGACAGAGTAGAACTGCCCCATATTGTTTCCTAGGCTGTAAATCTTTATGGAAGCAGACTGCCACATCTTTCTCCTGAGGAGTTCAAACTGTCAAACTTTTGGTTAGCAGCCACATATCTTAACCACTGCACCCAAGCTCCCCATTTCTTCATATGAGCCAATATAAATTACTTTGAGCTGGGTTTCTGTCACTTGCAATGGGAAGAATCCTGACAGTTCTAGCAGGGTTTGTAACAAGTCTCCTTGGAGATAGTCGGTCTTCTTCATGCTTAACACATCGTGTACATCCTTAGCTGGAGCCCTGATTTTTATAAAACTAATTATGGGCAGAGTATAGGGAAAATTCACTCAGGGGCCAAGGCACAAGGCATTGCAACTTTATGCAGAAATTACTGCTTAGGAGTAATAGTCATGAGAACCATGGAACACTTGAATCCCTCCATCTATGCCATTGACCATTAAACTCTGAGTTGTATTTCTAACTTTCTGAATATATATTTTCAAAACACTTCTTGGAGCCTCCAGAGTATCCCAGGCACTGTATCAAACAGAGGAAGCCAGTTTTGCTTCAAACTTATCACAAATGGTTAAGCGCTCAACTATTGGACAAAAGGTTGGGCGTTCAAACTCACTTATAGGCCTCTCAGAAAAAATGTCTAGCAATTTGCTTCTGAAAGGTCACAACCTTGAAAACCCTATGGAGCAACTCTACTCTGCATGTGTAGGTCTTCATGAGTTGAAATTGACTGGACGGCAAACACCACCACCACCAACATCTAGATTTCAGATTACAACAGACTAGGAAGAAAAGCCTGGTGATCTACTTCTGAAAATTAGCCAAGGAAAACCTTGTGCATCACAACAAAACATTGACTGTCTTTCTTTGGACATGTCATCAGGAAGGATCAATTGTTAGAGCAGGACATTATATTTAGTGAATTAAAGAGCATACGAGTATAAGGGAGACTCTCAGTGAGATGGATTGGTACAGTAGCCACAATGACGGACACAAACATGCGAACATGTTTGAACACAGGACTGAGCATTGTTTAGTTCTGTTGTACATAAAGTTGCCATGAGTTAGAGTCGACTTGACAGCTGCTATCTATCTGGATTCCTATGGCTCTTTAAAGGAGCTGTAGTAGTACAGATGATTAAGGTCTTGGCTGCTAACTGAAAGGTTGGTGGTTTGATTCCTCCGTACAGTGGCTCTGTGGGAGAAAGTTCTGGCAGTCTGCTCCCATACAGATTATAGCCAAGAAAACCCGTAGGACAGCTTTACATTGTCACATGGGGTTTCTGTGAGTTAGAATTCACCCAGCAGCACTCAACAACAACAATATGATTTTCTGGGCTGCAGAGGAGTAATGCATTGCTCTTAGAAGGGTGGATGGTAGGCAGAGGTGGAATGGGGGTCGCTGGCAGTGTAACTTGTCTCCATAACCCTGGCAATCAGGATTCCCCAATCCAACTTACTATCAACCTAGCCCATATCCTTCCAATTACCCTGTGGTCCATTGGCCATTTCACATGCCATTCTAGCCTCAAAACCACGCAAACTTCCTTTCTCCTAATGTCTCCATGTCCACAAGGATCTAAACGCAGGGGAGTCGATTGGATTATCTTCCAGAGACAATAACAGTTTACATTTGGCTTTGTTTTGGGACTAGGACTCAAGATCCACTGAAGGGAAAAGCGTCTCTTCCAATTTTCACTTTCATTTAGGCTTCCAAAATGAGAGCTTGTTCTGACTTCAAAGCCTTAATAAAGCTGTTTTAACTCAATTTTCAGAGGTAATAACAGCGTCATCCTGTGAACATTCAATCTACAGTAGTCTCTGTTTCCTTTTGCACGAAATACTTGAATTATTTCTCCTCCACTATGTAAGTCTGACAGTTTGGGTTTCTCTCCCTGCTATGGGACACAGCACAAGGGCGTGGACAGGAACCTGAATAACAGTCTTTCCTTAATATTTTTGTTTGTATTACTGTTGAATTGCATTTTTTAAAAGGCTGTGTATTACTCTTTCTTAGAAACAGATAGGGGGCAAAAAAAAAAAAAAAAAAAGGAAAACGTGGCCATGTGTCTTCAGCCTTATCTCTATAAAATGCTTTATTATTGATGAGGATATACTATTCCAAGATACTCACCTACATATGCGGGTCAAGAGCTGGGAACCTTTCTCTAGGCTTTGTTCAGCCCCACAGTGATGTGAATACAAAATAGCTTTCACTGCAGCTGTTCAGCACACAGGCCATAACCTAAGCTCAGTGTATGGCAGGTAGCAAGAAGAGGTTCTTTTTCTGGTTTAGTTTCTGGGAGTCTAACTAACCCAGAGAAGGAGCACCAGCGACGGGATCCAAGATTAGGAATCCCTGCATTCTACCCTCTTTCTCCTAAGATTAATAATGATTATAATTTATTGAAGACCTATTAAGATGCTTGCAGGTTCCTGGGTGGCACAAACAGTGTGCACTTGACTACTAACCTAGACGTTGGTGGTTCAAACCCACCCAGAAGCACCATAGAACAAAGCCCTAGCAATCTGCTTCTGTAAAGATTACAGCCCAGAAAACCCTATGGAGCAGTTCTACGCTGTAACATGTAGGATCACTATCAGTCGAAACTGACTCAACAGCAATGGGTTTGGTTTTGGTGTATTAATATGCTTGACCTGTTATCTCAACTAAACCTCAAAAGAATCTTATGGAGTAGGGGGTAATTCCCATTTTATAAATGAACAAACTCAGAGGTGTTGAGAGAATGCCTGAGAGAAATTAAAAGGCCCTGCCCCTCACAGCTTTGGGCATCAGTCCCATCTGCCTGGCACACCTTAACAGCAGCCCCACATTCTGGAACCAAGATCCACCCTACACTAATCTGCCTCATTAACATAACAGAGACAACACAGACATAGAGATTAGGAATTATAACATATAGTTTTGAAGGACACAATTTGACCCACAACAGAGAGGCCACTCAGGCCACCTTCCTGGAATCTGTCCCAGGAGCATTGTTTCCTAACTCCTGAGGGTCTGCCAGTCTCTTAGCAGCTCCCTCCTGTGTGCTGGTCACTTGCCAACTCTCAAAAGCTCAGGGCTCCTGGCTTCACATACTTATTCCTAGATATTATACATACTAAACAATGCAAAATATTTATAAAATTCTTACAGGAAGCAGAGTAGTCACAGTTGTGCTAGAGCTTAAATTCTAAAGCACATTGGTTGTGGAAGGCTACAGTCTACAGCAGGAGTCCTAGTAAGTCTTGACAAGTTTAGATTCCATTTGAGTTCTTTCTGATCATTAAACCAGCAATGTGGCTATGCATAGACAGGTTCTAGGACAAACCTAGGGAGGGGCAGTTTGCCCTCAGGAAGAGTGCGGTTGAAAGTCTGACTATGCTCAGGCAGAGAACTAGGGAATTTACCCAAGTGTGTCCTTATCTGATTTAAATTAAGGTTGGAGTTCTAGTATTGTCTTGTATCCAACTTATGGCTATGACTCCAGGCCACATAATCATAAGTCACTCCTAGAATACCATGTAGCCAGTTGGTCAAGACCCAGAACAAGTCCTATAAGTCTTTTTAATCTTCAATTATGTGCATATCTATCCTGAAGTACAATGTTATCAGTGATAGGATAATATCTATATGTCTACAAGGAAGACCAGTTAATACTATTATTATTCAAATTGAAGAACCAATCACTAAAGCCAACCCTGAAGAAATTGAAGACTTTACCAACTTCTGCAGTCTGAAATTGATTAAACATTCAATCAAGATGTATTGATTATTACTGGTGATTGGAATGCAAAAGTTGGAAACAAAGAAGAAGCATTGGTAGTTGGAAAATATGGCCTTGGTGATAGAAACGATGCTGCAGATCTCATGATAGAATTTTGCTAGACCAACAACTTATTCATTGCAAATAATTTTTTTCAATGACATAAATGGCAGCTCTACCCATGGACCTTGCCAGATGGAATACACAGGAATCAGAAGGACTACATCTGTGGAAAGAAGTGATGGAGAAGCTCAATATCATCAGTTAAAATAAGACCAGGAGCTGACTATGGAACAGACCATCAATTGCTCACATGCAAGTTCAAGTTGAAGCTGAAGAAAATTAAAACAAGTCCACAGAGCCAGCATACAACCTTGATTATATCCCACCTGAATATAGACACCATCTGAAGAATAGATTTAATGCGTTGAACACCAATGACCAAAGACATTGTGGGGTGACATCAAGAATATCATACATGAAGAAGGCAAAATGTCATTAAAAAGACAGAAAAGGATGAGAAGATCAAACTAGATGTCAGAAGAGATTCTGCAACTTGCTCTTGAATGAAGAGTAACTAAAGTGAATGGAAGAAATGATGAAATAAAAGAGCTGAACAGAAGATTTCCAAGGGCAGCTTGAGAAGACAAAGAAAAGTGTTATAATAAAATGTGCAAAGGCCTGGAGTTAGAAAACCAAAAGGAAAGAAATGCTCGGTATTTCTCAAGCTGAAAGAACTGAAGAAAAAATTCAAGTTTCATGTTGCAATATTGAAGGATTCTATGGGCAAAATATTGAATGATGCAGGAAGCAAACATCAAAAGAAGTTCAGAAGGGCAGTATTTTCACAGGGAGATAGCTCAGAGGGCAGGAATGCATAGGAAAGAAGGACATAGGGATAAGGTAAACACAGGGAAGAAGTGGGAAGAGAGCTGTTGCATTATGGGGATTACAGTCAATGTCATGAAACAAAATGTGTATGAACTGTTGTATGGAAAATGAATTTGTTCTCTAAACTTTCACTCAAATCACAATTAAAAAAAAAAAAAAAATTAAGCACTACAGCCAAAAAACAGAAGATGAAAGGAATACACAGCGTCATTGTACCAAAAGGAATTGGTCACTGTTCAACTATCTCAGGAGGTAGCATATGGTTAAGAACCAATGGTATTGAAGGAAGAAGTCTAATGTGCACTGAAGGAATTGGTGAAAAAGGCCCCAGGACGGACAGAATACTCACAGAAATTTTTCAACAAATGGATGCAGGGCTGGAGACACTTATTTATGCCAAGAAATTTAGAAGGCAGCTACCTGACCAACTGACTGGAAGAGATCTATATTTGTACCCATTCCAAAGAAAGGAGATCCAACAGAATGTGGAAATTATCAAACAATATCATTAATATCACACAGACGTAAAATTTTGCTAAAGACAATTAAAAAATGGTTGCATACCATATACTGACATACATATATTGACAGAAGGAAGGTTGGGCAATCTACTTCTGTAGTGATACTGCCTCAGAAATCCAAGGAGGGGTCGCTATGAGTCAGATCTGACTCCACAGCAGTGAGTTTGGTTTAGTAGTTTTGTTAGTTTATTGACAGGGAGATGTCAGAAATTCAAGCTGGATTCAAAGAGGATGTGGAATGAGAGATATCATTGCTGATGTCAGATGGATCTTAGCTGAAAGCAAAGAATACTAAAAAGATGTTTACCTGTGTTTTATTGACTGTGAGAAGGCATTTGACAGTGTGGATCCTAACAAGTTTTGTATAACACTGAGAAGAATGGGAATTCCAGAACACTTAATTGTGCTCATGAGGAGCCTGTACATAGACCAAAAGACTGTCATTCAAACAGAACAAATCAGAAAGGTTTAAAATCAGAAAGGTTGTGTGTCAGGGTTGAATCCTTTCACCATACTTATTCCATTTGTACACTAAGCAAAGTAGCCTATATGAGGAGATGTCATGGAGAAGTCTTGAGATTACATGAAAAGAAAGATGCCTGGCCAGCTTCCCCACTGTTCTGGTCCACAGCTGTTCCAGCTCATGGAGCTGGTGTGGGATTGGGTGGCACAATTTGCACTCAGTGACTAACCTAAAGGTTGGCAGTTTGAACTTACCTAGTGGTGACATGAAGAAAGACTTGATTCTTCTGTAAAGATTACAGCCAAAAAATGGAACAGTTTCTTGGCTGTGGACCAGTTCTACTCTGTAACATATGGGGTTGCCATGAATTAGAATCTACTTGATGTCAATGGCTTGGTTTTGATTTTAGATAAAATTGAATTCCTCAGACTTTGGGAAGTGTACCATTATCATTTCTCCCCTCTCCTTCCCCTTCGTCATTCTCCCTTTCTCTCTTTTCTTCCTTTCTCCTTTTCTCTCTCTTCCTTTGTTCCTTCTCTTCTTCCTCCTGCCTTTCCTAAGATAGTTTTTGCTGCCATTTGACAGCATCAAATCATATCACCATCCTTTCTCCAAAACTGTCATACCCCCAGGTTTCTCAAAATCCATTCTGAATTTCTGCCCAGGCCTGGTGGCTGAGCCTGCAGTTTCCATTCAGCCCACACCTGGCTCAGCATATGTGATCACCTCTCCCTCCACCAGGTATGAGAGACACTCTTACTCCATGGCCACCTACTCCCCTGTTCTTATTGTTGTTGTTAGTTGTCACCAAGTCAGCTGCAACTAATGGTGATCTATGTATAACAGAACAAAATATTGTCCAGTCTTATGCCATCTTTATGATCATTGATACGTTGATCCCATTGTTGCTGCTATTGTATAGTATCTTCCAACCTAGAGGGTTCATCTTCTAGTACTTCATCAAATTATAGTCTGTTGTGACCCACAGAGTTTTCATTAGCTAATTTTGAGAAGTAGATCAGAAAGCCTTTCTTCCTAGTCTTTCTTAGTTTGGAGGCTCTACTGAAATCTGTCCACCATGAATGAGCCTGTTGGTGTCTGAAATATCAATGGCATAGCTTCTAGCATTATAGCAACATAGTATAACAAACTGACAGACATGTGGTGGCTTCTCAACTTAGCAGTGGGGAAATGGCCTACTCATGATATGTGATATCCATTCATTTTACACCTCAACTTACTCTGGGAAAGGACCTCCAGTGATTAAGGCTGCTAACCAAAAAGTCGACAGTTCGAATCAATGGCAGAAAGATGAGACAGTCTGCTTCCGTAAAGATTTACAGCCTTGGAAACCCTAAGGGGCAGTTCTACTCTGTCATATAAGTTGCTATCAGGAGGAAAGCTGGATTATATGAAGAAAAATGTGGCATCAGGATTGGAGGAAGAATCATTAACAACCTGAGATACACTGATGATACAACTTTGCTTGCTAAAAGTGAGAATGACTTGAGACACTGATGAAGACTGAGGAACACAGTCTGCAGTATGGATTACATCTCAATATAAAGAAGACAAAAATCCTTACAACTGGACCAATAAGAAGCATCATAATAAATGGAGAAAAGATTGAGGTTGTCAAAGAATTCACATTGCTTGATTCTACAATCAACGCCAATGGAAGCAGCTGTCAGGACATTAGACGACATGTAGCACTGGGCAGGTTGGCTATGAAAGAACTCTTTCAAGTGCTAAGGAGCAAGGATGTCTCCTTGAGGGCTAAAGTGTGCCTGACACAGGCCATGATATTTCCAATCACCTTGTATGTATGTGAGAGCTGGACAATGAATAAGGAAGACTGAAGAAGAGTTGATGCTTTTGAATTGTGGTGCTGGTGAAGAATGCTGAAGGTACCATGGACTGCCAAAAAAACTAACGGATCTGTCCTGGAGGAAGTGTGGCCGAGATGCTCCTTGGAAGCAAGGATGGCCAGACTTCATCTCACCTACTTTGGTCATGTTGTCAGAGGAGACCATTCCTGGAGAAGGATGTCATGCTTTGTAAGGTGGAGGGTCGACGAAAGAAGGGAAGGCCTTTGACTAGAAGGATTGACACAGTGACTGCGACAATGGGCTCAAGTATAGCAAGGATCATGGAGCTGGTGCGGGATTGGGCGGTGTTTCGTTCTGCTGTGCATGGGGTCGCTATGAGTCAGAAACGACTCAACGGCACCTAACAACAACAACAACATCAGGGGGAATAGACTCAACAGCAGTTGTTTTGGTCTGGAAAGGGTTTTGCAGTGTCCATAGTCACACATAGTGTAAGAAAACAGCAAACCTTAACAAGGCCGCCATATTCAGTTGTGTAGGATATTCACTGCACAAGAGCACCCACTGAGGGGGCAATTGGGGGCTGAAATCCAACCCATTATCTGTTCACAAAGTCATGCAGCCCAGCAGTAGCTACTCTTGACTGGAAGGGGCTTCTTGCTCTAGTTTACACGAAGTCTTCTAGGTGCCAAGAACAGTGCAGGTTAAGAATTAAATGTAGAATGAAGAAGACACAGAGAAAACAATAGTGAGGACAAAGGGTGGCAAAGCCATTGGGATCCAAAAGGCCCCAAGATCCGACATGTGTTCAAATCCTTGCCCAAGTGTGTCTCCAGGATGAGAGCCTGATTTTGGAGACACACCTATGGGCTAAAACACAGACAAAGGGTAGGTAGCCATTGTTGCTCTATGGGGAGAGATAGGAAAAATTTTCAAGAACATATACCATGTTGTTGTTGTTGTTATGTGTCGTCAAGTCGGCCCCGACTCATAGCGACCCCGACTCATAGAGACCCCTCTTCGGGTTTCTGAGGCAGTATCACTACAGAAGTAGGATTGCCCAACCCATATCCGAGGCAAAATCATCACTGTTGTGCACTCTGGCAGCCGCTGGCCTCATTCCTAGCCACCTTGCAACTGTAGAGTCCAATTGGATGAAGCAATGATTATGGAAGTAAAATCCAAAGCAAACCTTTTGCCCTCAAGTCCATTGCAACGCATAGCAATCCAATAAGACAGAACAGAACTGCCTCATTGAGTTTCTAAGGCTGTGAATCACTAGGAAGCAGACTGCCACATTTTTGCTGCTGGTGGTTTCAAACTGCTGACTTTCTGGTTAGCAGTTAAATAACCACTACACCCCCAGGGGTCCGTTAAGGAGGTAAAGGCAGTGCCATTTCCCCCTCCCACATTGAAATACCATCATCACTAATTCAGTCAAGTATATTTACATTGGCAAATGATTACACCTGGGCATTGTCCCCACCCTACCGACATTCCTGCCCGGTAAGCCTAGAACAAAGGTATTCTCTTAAATTCTTAAGTCTGCACATTCCTCTTTCTGACTTTGATATGATCTCCTTAACAAAGTAGAAGGAAGGAATGGGAAATGGATATTGTAATGCTACAAGGCTCTCAAATCTGAAAAATAAAGATCAGGGTGGCAGTCACTACCCCTCTCAGGCCTGCTCCTTACTGATTGGCTGTTCCATACTTGGTAAAACAATTATAAAGGGCTTTTGCTTTAAGATCTAAGAGTTCATACTGCAAAGTACATCTCAGTCCAGCTGACTGGCATTTTATTGACATGTTGGTACAGAGTGATCCAAGATCACTGATGAGAGCCTGATTTTGGAGACACACCTATGGGCTAAAACACAGACAAAGGGTAGGTAGCCATTGTTGGCTCACCAATAGGACTGGGACAGAACCGTGTGGTAGGGGGAAAGAGACCCCAGATTCAAACAGGTTGAACAGAGACCTTTTTGTTAAGCTGTAGACAGGACAAAGACCAAACAAAGGCAATCACCCAGAATGAGGGAAAATATCAACATGTACACAGTACAGAAAGCTGGATGGAGTCCATTGAGTAATGGCCATGGGGCTAATTATATATGAATGGGAAAAAAGGGGGGGTGGAATCATCACGAAATCACGATCGGTGGCAGATTGATTTTTCACTGTCACAGGTGGTACTACAGAAATGGGGAAAGGACCATGATTGGGATACCTACCTGCTGTTATTGTTATGGGAACTCTGGTGACCTGGTGCCTAAAACATTTGACTGCTAACCAGAAGACTGGTGGTTCAAACCCACAGCCACTCCTTGGAAGGAAGACTGGGCACTCTACTTCTATAGTGATATTGTTAGGTCCCATCAAGTCACCTCCAACTCATAGTGACCCTATCTGTGTACCACAGAAAGAAACACTGCCTGGTCCTGCACCATCTTCACAATCCCTGTTATACTTGAGCCCATCGTTGCAGCCACTGTGTCAATCCATCTCATTGAGGGGCTTCCCCTTTTTTGCTGACCCTCCACTTTACCAACATGACATCCTTCTCCAGGGAATGGTCCCTTCTGACAACATGACCAAAGTAGGTGAGACCCAGTCTTGCCATTCTCACTTCCAAGGATCATTCTGTCTGCACATTGTCCAGGACAGATTTGTTCATTCTTCTGGCAGTCCATGGTATTTTCAGTACTCTTTTGCAACATCACAATTCAAAGGCATCAATTCTTCTTCGGTCTTCCTTATGCGTTGTCCAGCTTTCATATGCATGTGAGGCAATTGAAAATACCATGGCTTGGGTCAGGAGCACCTTAGTCTTCAAGTGACATCTTTGCTCCTTAATATGTTAGAGAAGTCCCTTGCAGCAGATTTGCCGAGGGCAATACATGATCTGATTTCTTGACTGCTGCTTCCATGTGTGTTGATTGTGGATCCAAGTAAAATGAAATCTTTGACAACTTCAATCTTTTCTCCATTTATCATGATGTTGCTTATTGGTCCAGTTGTGAGGATTTGTTTTTTCTTTATGTTGAGGTGTAATCTGTAGTGAAGACTATAGTCTTTGATCTTCATCAGTAAGTGCTTTAAGTCATCTTCACTTTCAGCAAGCAAAGTTATGTCATCTGCATATCACAGGTTGTTAATGAGTCTTCCTCTAATCCTGATTTTATGTTCTTCATATAGTCCAGCTTCTCAGACTATTTGCTTAGTGTACAAATGGAATAAGTATGGTGAAAGGATTCAACCCTGACACACAACCTTTCTGATTTTAAACCTTTCTGATTTGTTCTGTTTGAATGACAGTCTTTTGGTCTATGTACAGGCTCCTCATGAGCACAATTAAGTGTTCTGGAATTCCCATTCTTCTCAGTGTTATACAAAACTTGTTAGGATCCACACTGTCGAATGCCTTCTCACAGTCAATAAAACACAGGTAAACATCTTTTTAGTATTCTTTGCTTTCAGCTAAGATCCATCTGACATCAGCAATGATATCTCTCATTCCACATCCTCTTTGAATCCAGCTTGAATTTCTGACATCTCCCTGTCAATATACTAACAAAACTACTAAACCAAACTCACTGCTGTGGAGTCAGATCTGACTCATAGCGACCCCTCCTTGGATTTCTGAGGCAGTATCACTACAGAAGTAGATTGCCCAACCTTCCTTCTGTCAATATATGTATGTCAGTATATGGTATGCAACCATTTTTTAATTGTCTTTAGCAAAATTTTACGTCTGTGTGATATTAATGATATTGTTTGATAATTTCCACATTCTGTTGGATCTCCTTTCTTTGGAATGGGTACAAATATAGATCTCTTCCAGTCAGTTGGTCAGGTAGCTGCCTTCTAAATTTCTTGGCATAAATAAGTGTCTCCAGCCCTGCATCCATTTGTTGAAAAATTTCTGTGAGTATTCTGTCCGTCCTGGGGCCTTTTTCACCAATTCCTTCAGTGCACATTAGACTTCTTCCTTCAATACCATTGGTTCTTAACCATATGCTACCTCCTGAGATAGTTGAACAGTGACCAATTCCTTTTGGTACACCATCTCAATTCAACCATATGAGAGACCCTGAGCCAGAAATGCCCACCAGCGCCCTTCCTGAATTCTTGAATCCCAGAAACCATGAAAGATAATAAAATGAGTGTTGTTATTCTAAACCACTAAGTTTTGGGGTGGTTTATTATAAAGCAGTAGACAACTGGAATGGGCACTCATAGGCCCATTGAACCATACAGCCTTCTAAGTGGTATTTGGCCATGGCTACTGGGCTCTGCTCTTTGTTTCCCTCACTTGATTTCTAGCCTTGGTACTACTGAGCCATGGGGCCTGACTCCTACCCAGTTCTTGCCAGCCTGCTATCCTTAGGGGCCTTGACACCCAGAATGCCTGGAGTGCTGCTCAACTCAGGATGAGCCTCTTAGCCCTGCAGTGCAAACAACTATTGGATTATATCCACTGCTTGTAGAGTCCAACAACTGTTTCCACCTACCAGACAAAATAAGCCACAATGAAGCCATAATCTACCTCATCTCCTCAAGTAGTAACACTGGGAACACTAGTGAGTGACCTAACTTAGGGGACCAGCTCTACCAGGTCCTATCCATCCCTCTGCTTGGCCTCTGTTTTGCCTTGAAGGCCCAGCCTGTACTCAAAATTGATCTTAACTGAGACATAACAGTTGCAGGCCTGTACCAGCTCATCAGATATCCCCTTTTACCCTGCTAAAACTTAACAGCCAAACTGGCAGCTAAAGAACTTGTTGTTGGGTGTTGTCAAGTAGATTCTGACTTAGAGAGGCCCAATATGACAGAGCAGAATTGCCCCATCAGGTTTTCTTGGCTTTAATCTTTATGGAAGCATATTGCCAGGTCTTTGTCTCACTAAGCGGCTAGGTAGGTAAGGAGCTCTTATAGTGTAGTGCCTAAGGCACCTGACTGCTAACCAGAAGACTGGCGGTTCAAACCCACCAGCCAGTCCTTGGAAGAAAGGTTGGGCAATCTACTTCCATAGTGATACCGCCTTGGAAACCGAAAGAGGGGTCGACTATGAGTCGGATCTGACTCCACGGCACATAACAACAACAACAACAGGTTTGAAGTGCCAACCTTTAGGTTCGCAGCTGAGCACTTAACTGTTGTGCCACCAGGGCTGCTTCGCTAAAGAGACATCATTAAAATAAGCTGCAGGTCAGAAACAGAGGAAAATAATTCTTCCATGTAAACTCTTGGAGGACTTTAATAGGACACAGGAAAATTTTCCAGGGAAGGCTGTCTCAGTGGTTACAGAGTCAAGTCCCAAGGTTGCTATCTGGATATTGCCTTGTAAAAGGCTAATTTCACTATTGGCCACTGCTCACCCCGTATAATTTCAGGGACTTCATAGGGAAGATGTTCCTTCCCTGCCCTTACTGTCATACATTCACTCAGTAACTCGGTACCTCCAAGGAGCTCCACACCTGGAAATTCATTCCTTAGGCTCAAGACTTTTGGGCTCCTGAAAAATATAAATATCTCCTTAATCAGAATCAGGGAGAATTAGTCTATAAAGTTCTATGCTGGGGGCAGGTTGACAGAAGGGAGCTTCTATGAGGAGGTCAGAGGATAGAATAGAAAAGATGGTAGCTGGGAGACAACAGAAGTGCCAAAAAGCAAAGACAGCCAGGAATCAGGGAAGTACAGAAAAGCAGATGCCTAGACCTTCAATGGGAGCTCTGGCAGTATAGTGCCTAAGGCATCTGACTGCTAACTGGAAGTCTGGCGGTTCAAACCCACCGGCCACTCCTCGGAAGGAAGGTTGGGCAATCTACTTCCGTAGTGATACCATCTCGGAAACCAAAAGAGGGATCAACTATGAGTCAAAATTGACTCAACGGCAGTGGGTTTGGTTTGGTTTGGTTTACCTTCAATTCTGTGGGAGGTTGGCTTGAGTCCTGCCACCTGCTCTGGAGCTTTGTGGCGTTACTTTGCCCCTGCTTCATTTAGAGTCTCTGGGTGGTATAAATAGTTAACGCACTCAGATGCTGACTGAAAGGTTGGAGGTTCAAGTCCACCCAGAGGTGCCTTGAAAGAAAGGCCTGGTGATCTGCTTTCAGAAAACCAGCCATGGTAAACCCTGTGGAGCACAGTTCTACTCTGAAACCCATAGTGTCAGACACATGAGGCAGAGTGGACTCAACGGCAGTTGGCTTTGGTTGCTCCATTTACTGATAGTGGGGTATTTCTCTCACTCATCAAGGAGTGCAGCTAGGCTGTGCAGCCCCAGGGGCCGTAGCCACACAGATGGACCCAGATGAAAGGGCCAAACATCTGTCACTTCACAGATGTAGGTTGAAATCAGAGCTGCTTTCGCCCTGGACTACGTGACAGATTGGGAAGTGCACAGGCTTTGCAGTGGGACAAAACAAACTCAGTTCAAACCTAGTCCTACTTCTCACTAGCTGTGTGACTGTGGACAAGTTTATTATACTTTTTGAGGGATAGGCTCCCCATTCATAAAGCAAGGATCATCATATCTAACCCAGAGTGTTGCTATGAGGATAAATGAGAAAAATTTGTAACATGTTAATGTAGAGCCTGGGACACAGTAGATGCTCAGACAGTTGTGCCCCTCCCCTTCCCTCTAGAACATCCCTAGCTGCGAACCATTCACCACTGAACACCTTTAAGGGGTGGCAAAATATGTAATGGAGAATTTCTAGGGACATAAAAGTTCTATCATTTTTGTATGCTCATGTGTAACTCTCCATCAGTTTTAGTGAGAAGCAGACTTGCACAGCTGAGCAGACATCACCAGCTTTCTTCTGCTTCTCAGATTGAATTTTATTTTATTAAATGCAGAACAATGAATCTTATTTCCCTCCTTGGATACTAAATAAGACAAATTGGCCAAAAGAAATTCTGCTGAAGCTGTAGTTAGTATTCAGGATCCAGGCCCTAAGACGCAGCCTTCTGTGTGACCTTGAGAGGCCGTGTCCTCACTCCCTGCTGGGTCCCATCTGGCAGATCACGCTGGGTCAGCAGCACAGGAGCCCCAAGGCCAGTCCAGAGCCTGGTCATCAGAGCAGCTGAGCAGGACATATGCAATTTGAGTGATTCTGGGCCTAGATGGAGTTCCTGGGTGGTCCAAATGGTTAACATGCTTGGCTGCTAACCTAAAGGTTGGAGGTTGGAGTCCACCCAAAGGCTCCTTGGAAGAAAGACTTGGTGATCTGCTTCTGAAAAATCAGCCATGGAAAACCCTATGAAGCACAGTTTTACTCTGACAGACATGGCGTCAACATGAGTCGGTGTTGACTCAACACTGATCGGCTTAACTGGGCCTCCACACTGGACATGTCGCCTTCTTGAGCAATTCATGCTGCTTCTGGGCTTATGGCCTTGGCTGGCTGTGAGGACTGTGTGAACCCCAGAGCCACTCACAGTGGCCCAGCTCAGGTCAACAACCGGCAGTGAGAACCAGTGTCCTGGGCAATGTCAGGTATGGAGGGCTCTCCAAGCTCCAGAATTATAAAACACAATCTCGATCAAGGATTATTAACCTTTTTGGTGCTTTTGAAAATCAGGGTAAGTGTGGATCTCTTCCCAGAATTATGTTTTCCAAAGTGTAAAATGAAACCAATTAGATTGAAATAATGCAGGGCCTCTGGCCCACATGGAGGACTGTATTAACGCTGAAGAAGAAGTATAAACAGACAGTAATGATGGTGGGGTGTTCTGGAGACTTTGTGAGGAGTGTTGAAGACTTCACAGGCAGAGATGGGGAAAGGCATTCCATGCAGAAGGAAACATGAGCAAATGCTTGGAAATGAGGGGGTTCCTGTGTGTTAAGGACACAGAATAATGAGTAGGGCTGCAGCCTTGTGGGAAACACTGAATGCTTGTAGCATAGTGCCTCTCTCAGTCCTACAGTCCTAACCAGTAAAGGCTGTGGACCGAGTTTCCAGTAGTTGTCCTCTCAGTCAACTAGTAATGGGAGAGTGAGCCCTGCTGCCTTAACATTGATTGATAGATTGATAGATCCATCTGCTAAGGAAGTTCAGAAAGTATATGGAGATGAGGGAGGAAGAAAGGCCCTGGAAGAGGGGGCCTGACAGAAGCTCCATATCTTTCCCCTTTCTCCCTGCCCAGGACAGCCATGCCAACCACTCTGGATGAAGTTGGTACACCAGCCATTCTCTCTATTGCTCTGTTGGAACAAGTTTCTGGCAGAACTGTCAGAAGAGAAAAATTTGAATTCAACATTGGTTCCACGAACATGTCAGCCTTGTGTTACATTAGGCTCTAGGGGAGACATAAGGAGTTCTGGTGGTATAAAGGTTAAGTGCTTAGCTGCTAACCAATAAGTTAGTGGTTGGAACCCATCCAGAAGCTCCGTGGGAGAAAGACCTCGTGGTCTGCTCAAGTAAAGATTATATAGGACACCCTATGGGGCAGTTCTGCTCTGGCACATGGGGTCACTATGAGTTGGAATCTACTCAAAGGCTTTCCAAAACAACAACAGGGGAAGACTTGGGTTTATGATTAGATTAGGCTTGTGCCTCAACTGAGGTCACCCTAGAATATAGGTGAGCCTTGATGACCACAGTCCCGGTGGGAGGATGGTGGGTGTGCCAGCGCATATAGAGTTACCTGGGGAAAAATAGATCCCAAAGGCAAGAATCAATGCTTCTGACACAATACTAATAAGTACCGAAAAAAAAAAAAAAAAACAAACCACTGCCATCAAGTCGACCCGACTCAACTCATAGTGGTCCCTCCTTGGGTTTCTGAGGCAGTATCACTATGGAAGTAGATTGCCCAACCTTCCTTCCCAGGAGTGGCTGGTGGATTTGAACCACCAGCCTTCTGGTTAGCACTCAAATGCCTTAGGCACTGTGGTAGTTTGGCTTGTGTGTCAACTTGGCTGGGCCTGGTTGAGTGACTCAGCAGCTGGTAGTAGTTAATCCCCATGAGGAGACTGGCAATCAACTCCATGGTGGGATCTACCATGAGCAGCTGGGTAGCTGCCTTTGGGTATGTGGTCTGCTTCCTGTATATAAGGAGAAGCCTTTGGGAATGGTCTCTAGCCTTTGGCACGCTTGGAGCCTGTATATAGCTGTGTCATTGCTCAGCAGCCTGCTATGCTCTGCCGACCTTGGGACTTACAGTGGACTTAAGTTAATGGACTGCTGTGTGGATTGGTAACATCAGGACTGTGCTTTTTTACTTGTCAACCTTGGGGCTTCTCAGCCTCAGCAGCCAACAGCTGTCTGAGTGAAGAAATGCCTCTAGCTCTAGTGGGCCGTGAGCAGAAGGCAGAGCTGGACCCCAAGGTTGAGGGGCTTTCACCCAGCCCCTAGAACCTGGCACTTTGAACTTGGACTTAAAGCCTCCAAATTGTAAAAATAAACTCCTGTTTGTTTAAGCAATCCAATTTGTGGTATATTCTTGTTAGAGCGGCACTAGGTAACCAGAACAGGCATTATGCCACCAGAGCTCCCAGTCAGTGGGAGGGGTTATTTTGAGGTCTGATCTCAGGTGAGCCTCTGAGACTAGGCTGAAGGGCTGTAAGAAAAGGAATAGGTGACAGCAACAGCAGTGCAGTTCTTACCCAGCACTAGGCACTTTTCATCCATTAACACTCTCAGCTATGGACTGACAAAACCAAACCCCTTGTCTTTGAGTCAATTCTGACTCAAGGTGGTTCCATGTGTTACAGAGTAGAACTGCTCCATAGGGTTTTCTTGGCTGTAATCTTTATGGAAGCAGATTACCAGGGTGAGAGCAAACCATTTGTGCCACCCAGGGACTCACCATATATTGGTAGTGTCTCTCTTTTTCAGATGAAGAAAAGCAGACTGAGTTTAAACTGGCTTTAAGTTGCGATGAAGTGGCACACAGCTAGTAACTGGCAGAATCAGGCCTGAGCCTGGGCCCTTGTGCTAGACTCTTCCTCTGAGCACTACCTTACAAAAATGGCATGGGGGCAGCATCTTCTGATCTCCTCCAACCTCATGAAGGGGAGACAGAATCACTATCAGGAGCCCAAGGCTTATTCCTATGAGGCCAGACATACTGCCAACCTCCAACTTTTTACCAACTCTGACACCAACTGTCCCTCCCACAGCATTATTTCTCTACTGGGTTCGATAATTCATTGCAATAGCCACACAGAAGTCACAGACAATACTTACTATTATGGGGTTTATTAAGGAAGCAACAGGCTACAACTCAGGTTCAGGAATACGTTCAGGATACAATTCTTCCATCAGGACAGTGTCCCATTCTGCTATGGCCTTAGGCATGCCTCTCTGGCCTGTGGCTTCTTGGCCTGGCCTCTACCCTGCTCCAGCAAGTGTGTTACAAAGCTCTTTTAACACTGCCGATAGGTACACCTACGTGCACCCTATTCTGCCAGCAAGTCTCCTGTCCATGGACACTCATCTTTCTTGCTCTATTGGCCAGGTAAGCCTGCCACTCCGTCTCGTGCCTCTTAGTTCTGCTGCTGCTGTCTCTCTGCCAGGCATCTCTCTGCTGGGCATCTCTGCCAAAGAGGTCCAGCTCAAGGATCTCAGGTCCCAGGACGCACTTCACTCCACCTCCTCCATTCCACCTCCAGCTCTTCTCTCTTTATGACTGTGAGATCCCCATTTCTGCCTGTAGAAGGGTTCATTTTAAGCCCAACAGCATAGCAAAACTAACTAATGCTCACATTAGAGTTCCACACACCTTATTTGCATGGTCCCACCCAGTAATCTGGTAGGAACCATAAAGACCAACAGCTAGAAAAGCCATACAAAGTAATACACTGCACCACAGACCTCTTTGTTATTTGCCATTGACTCAGCTCCAACGCTAGGTGACCTTACATACAACAGAACAAAATACCAGCCCTGTGCCATCTTCACGGTCATTGGTATATTTGAACCCACTGTTGGAGGTATTGTGTAATGCCTTTCAATCTAGGGGGCTCATCTTCCAGCACTATATCAATTTTTTTTTTATTGTTGTGATTCATAATGTCTTCATTAGCTAATTTTCAGAGGTAGATCACTAAGTCTTTCTTCCTAATCTATCTTACTCTGGAAGCTTCAATGAATCTTGTCCACCACAGGTGACCCTGCTGGCATTTGAAATACCAGTGGTATAGCTTCCAGCACCATAGCAACAAATAGACCACCACAGTATGACAGATTGATAGATGAGTTCTGTGGCATAAGTGTTGGAAAATAAAATATGAAGAATCAAAATACAAAACATAAGTGTCATTCAAACCAGCATCTTCTAGGAGCTAGTTTCTTCAGTGAGAGAAGCCAGGATGCTAGTGGCCTTGGCTGAGGTAGACTATGACCACCCTGGGCTCCAGCATCAGCAGCAGTGACTGGAGATCTACCCATAGTGAACATCGGAAAGGGAAAATGCAGATGCTTCAAAGCAGCTGGAAGGAAGTGTTGGCAGTCTGCAGACCATTTAAGACACTACCAATGAATTTCCAGGACCGTTGTAGCAAACTTATCCTTATAAGGTCTCTTATAAAAAAGAAGATACTTATGTTGAAGAAAGATCATGGGTGTAGGGGAAAGGTCATACATGGGTGCTTCAATTAAGACAGTGTGATCTCAGCATATCATTTGGTGTCTGATGCTGTTCTCTCATCTAGAAAATGAGGATGGTAAGGCTGACCTCACCTGTTGGTTATGAAGATTAAATGAGATGACAGAAACAAAGTTGCCCCATACAGTGCTTGGCAAACTGTAGGTGCTCACTAAGTATAGACTTTTCTCCCTTTTTCTTTTTCAGAAGAATTTTTAGAGAACTGCATAATTTTTTTTTGCAGTTTTATGTAAATGTATGTGAAGTAACTTTCAATGAAATCACTCATCCTTATGATCCCTTTAATTCTACCTGAAGCCTCAGTAAAATTGAAATTTAAATTACATATTTTATTTAATAGGACCACTTAGATGTCGGGGAAAAAAATGAGAGAGGGTGTGTGTGTGGGGAAACAAACTAAACCTATATAGGTAGAAAGGACCTTGGCATTAAAAATAACTATTTGAAGAGTAAAAGAATTTTTTAAAGTGGGTCTTTATTCTTTTTTTATTTTTTAAAGGTCAAATTTTAATCCAAAGCTTTAGATGCTTACTGGTGAAAGAATAAATGACCTCAAAGTGGGATCTGCCATTCTTTATTAAAATTATTCCTGTCTTTTTTTCTTTTTTAATCATTATTACTTTTCATGTACTTTCCTCGTCTTCCACACCCCCGCCTCCCCCGGTCATTTGCTTCCTCATGAATATATTGAAGGCTATGCACAAGGATTGATATTAAAAATCAGAACCATTGGACATTTTAGAAAAATTTATTTGGGCTTCAGATCTATTTACTAAAAGAAAAAGATGCCCATCTATACAAAAAAAGGTGTATCAATTTTATTTTCAAACTGACACTGGATTTAGCATATTACAAATACTGAAAAAAAATCAGAAGTGCAGAAAACTATAAGTAAGAATTGTCTCAAATCCCACCACCCAATGGTAAACAAATTTTATTCATTTATAAAAGCTTCTTGTATATTGAGGATATTAACTTTATGCAGATCACATATATTTTCATAATTTGTCCTCTATCATTCAACCTTTTACATTATATACATCTTTTTGGTGTTGTTGTTGTTAAGTGCCGTTGAGTGGTTTCTGACTCATAGCGACCCCATGCACAGCAGAACGAAACACTGCCTGATCCCGGCCAGCCCCACAATCCCTGCTATACTTGAGCCTATCATTGCAGCCACCGTATCAATCCATCTCCTTGAAGGCCTCCCCCTCTTTCGTTGACCCTCCACCCTACCAAGCATGACATCCTTCTCCAGGGAATGGTCCCTTCTGACAACATGACCAAAATAGGTGAGATGAAGTCTGGCCATTCTTGCTTCCAAGGAGCATTCTGGCTACATTTCCTCCAGGACAGATCTGTTAGTTCTTTTAGCAGTCCATGGTACTTTCAGCATTCTCCGCCAGCACCACAACTCAAAAGCATCAACTCTTCTTCGGTCTTCCTTATTCATTGTCCAGCTCTCACATGCATACGAGGCGATTGGAAATATCATGGCTTGTGTTGGGCGCACCTTAGTCCTCAAGGAGATATCCTTGCTCCTCAGAACTTGATACAGTTCCTTTGCAGTTGACTTTCCCAATGCTACACGTCGTCTAATGTCCTGACTGCTGCTTCTGTTGGCATCGATTGTAGAACCAAGCAACGGGAATTCTTTGACAACCTCAATCTTCTCTCCATTTATTGTGATGCTGCTCATTGGTCCAGTTGTGAGGATTTTTGTTTTCTTTATATTGAGACGTAATCCATACTGCAGACTGTATTCTTCAACCTTCATCAGTAGGTGCCTTAAGTCATCCTCACTTTCAGCAAGCAAAGTTGTATCATCTGCAAATCTCAGGTTGTTAATGATTCTTTCTCCAATCCTGACACCACGTTTTTCTTCATATAGTTCAGCTTCTCGGATTCTTTGCTCAGCATATAGATTGAATAAGTGTGGAGAAAGGATACAACCCTGACGCACTCCCTTCTTGATTTTAAACCATGTAGTGTCCCCTTGTTCTGTTCGAACGACAGCCTCCTGGTCAAGGTACAGATTCCTCATGAGTACAATCAAGTGCTCGGGAATTCCCATTCTTCTCAATGTTGTCCATAATTTGTCATGATCCACACAATCAAATGCCTTTGCATAGTCAATAAAACACAAGTAAACATCTTTCTGGTATTCTTTGCCTTGAGCCAAGATCCATCTGACAACAGCTATGATATCCCTTGTTCCACATCCTCTTCTGAATCCGGATTGAACCTCTGGAAGTTCTCTGTCAATATACTGCTGCAAACGTTTCTGAATTATCTTCAGTAAGATCTTACTTGTGTGCGATATTAATGATATTGTTCTATAATTTCCACATTCTGTGGGATCCCCTTTCTTTGGAATGGGCACAAATATGGATCTCTTGCAGTCAGTTGGCCAGGTAGCTGTCTTCCAAATCTCTTGGCATAACTGAGTGAGTGCCTCCAATGGGGCATCTGTTTGTTGAAATATCTCAATTGGTATGCCCTCAATTCCCGGAGCCTTGTTCTTCGCCAGTTCTTTCATTGCAGCTTTGACTTCTTCCTTCATTACCATTGGTTCTAGATCATATGCCACTTCCTGAAATGGATGAAGATCGATCAGTTCTTTTTGGTACAGTGACTCTGTGTATTCCTGCCATCTTCTCTTGATGTTTCCTGCATCATTCAATATGATCTTTTTGGTGAGATACTGTTAATTTTTGTATAGCCAAATCTACCATACTTTGTATTCTGATTTTTTATATCTATAAAAGTCTCTCCATCTATAAATTATGAAAAATCTACCTATTTCACTTACTTTCTTAGTTTCATTTTTTACATTAACTTTTGATGATATTTCTAGATCTTATTTATCTATAAAATAAAAGGTTTAAATCATGACTTACTTTTTCCAAATGGCTAACCAGTATTTTCACCACCATTTACTGAATAAGCTATCTTTTCTCTATTGATTTGAATTGCTACTTTAATAATGTACTTAATTCCCATATATATCTGTGACTATATATGCTTATCTAATGACATTGTTTTAATGACTGGAACTTTTTAAGACATCTTAATATCTGGTAAGTCAGTCTTGCTTACTGTTCTAGTTACCTAGTGTCGTTCTGACAGGAATAAATATACCACAAATGGGATGCTTTAACAAACAGGAGTTTATTATTACAATTTGGAGGCTTTAAGTCTGAGTTCAAAGTGCCAGGCTCTAGGGGCTTGGTGAAAGCCCCTCAGTCTTGGGCTTCAGCTCTGCTTCCTGTTCCCAGCCCACTGAAGCTAGAGGTTTTTCTTCACTCAGACAGCTGCTGGCTGCTGAGGCTGCCAAGCCCAAGATTGACAAGTAAAAAGGCATAGTCCAATGTTACCAAACCATACGACAGGTCATTAATTCAAGTCCATTGTAAGTCCCAGGATTGGCAGAGCATGGCAGGCTGCTGAACAACAACATGGCTACACGCAGGGTCCAAGTGTGCCTTAAGCTCGAGACCATTCCCAAAGCTGCTGCTTATATATGGGAAGCAGACCACATACCCAATGGCAACTACTCAGCTGCTCACAGTAGATTCCACCATGGAGCTGATTACCAGTTTCATCATGGGGAATACTATATCCAGCTGCCCAGCCACTCAACCAGGCCCAGCCAAGTTGACACAAAAGTATAACCACCAGACTTACTATTGAAATAAAGTATAGAATCAATGTCTTCTATGAACAAAGTGGTTTACAAAACAGTAAGAAATACATGCTGTATATAGAAAAAGGAGCTCTGGTGGTGTAGTAAGGCATTGGGCTGCTAACCAAAATTTTGGCAGCTCAAACACCAGCTGCTTCACAAGAGAAAGATGAGGCAGTCTGTTTCTGTGAAGACTTACAGCCTTGGGAACCCTATAGGGCAGTTCTACTCTGTCCTAAAGGGTCATTATGAGTTGGGAATTGACTCTATGGCAGTAGGTTTGGTTTGGTTTGTTATATAGAAAAGAAAAAGGAGATCTGGTGGCACAGTGATCAAAGCATTCAGCTGCTAACCAAAGTGTAGGCAGTTTGAATCCACCAGCTGCTCCACAGGAGAAAGATGAGGCATTCTGCTTCTACAAAAATTTAACAGCCTTGGAAACCCTATGGGGCAATTCTACTCTGCCCAATAGAGTCACTATGAGTCGGAATCAACTCAATGGCAGTAGGTTTTTTTTTTTTAATTTTTTGGGGGGAGTTTATATAAAAAGGAAGGAAGGAAGAAAAGAAAGGAGGGAGGGAGGGAGAGAGGGAAGAAGTACAGCAAGAGAGAGGAAGGGAGAAAGGAGAGAAGAGAAAGCATAGGAAAAGGGAAAGAATATTTCTTTTTCTGTGATTAAGGTCATCAGTGTAGAAAGGAACTACCCTTAGCTATAGTATATCAGTATTACTAGCTGAAAGTAGCTTGAAGCAAAATCAAAACAGAAGAGAAGACAAATGTCCTTTCAGTTTCTATAAAATGTTGAAGAATTGGCATAATTCCTCCCTGGAGAAAGTTGTCCCCTCTGGAAATAAAGGAGTTAAGCTCTCTATTGAGTGGTTTTTAAAAAAGCAAAACAAAACACCACGAAGGAGAGTTATTTGAGTGGTCAGTCTCTTCCCAGGGGTAGCATGCCTGAGACTGTCTAGAAGAGCTACAGTTGCTTTAATCCTCACCCAGCCTTGCATGTTTGGACTGAAATAACACTTCACATCCAATTGGGCATGAAGAGCCTCACTGCGCTACAGGGTACAAATCTAGACCCTCACCTCCAGCAGACACGACAAGGAATCAAGCTTGCCTGAGCTCCTGGAGGCTAACTGTGTGCTGTCAAGGGGTGGGGTGGGGTGGGGTCGCGGCAGCGAGCCTAGAGTTAAGAGAGGCAGGCCCACAGTTCTGTTAGCATGGCCTAACAGAACTGAACTCCAAGTGAATAATTTACTCAGCAAGCAACCTCACAAATCACTTCCAGAATATTGTCTCATTTTCTGAAGTATTAAATAATAATTGTTCCTCTCTCATTTACTTCTAACTCAAAAATGTCAAAACTGAACTCAGTATTATTCCTTTTTTGTGACATACAAAGTCTTCATGAGGGAGGTTGGATGCAACTTAAGTTGCTGGCTGAGGACACACATGGTCATGATTTTGTGGCAGTTATTGAGGAAGATGTGCTTTGATGGAGAGAGCTTCTGATTTGCACTCAAAAGACCCAAGTTTGAGACTAAGGTCCCCAATTTAATAGCTGTGACCTTAGACAAGTCATTTGTTTCCTTATCAATGAAAAGGCAAATGGAAGCTGTTCTAACTGCTTAACAAGGTCAGAGTGAGAATCATTCACTCAATGAGTTTTTATTGAGCATCATTTGTGTGCCAGACTATGCTAGACACTGGAGTTACAACAGCTAAACAGAACGGACAGTATCTAAGTCCTCATGGAGATTAAAGTCTGGCAGGGAAGAAATCAGTAACAAGAGTGAAGTGGGAGAGTAATTACTATGGGGAGTAGAAAAGCCAAAAAACCAAACTCACTGCCATCAAGTCGTTTCCGACTCATAGTGACCCTCATTGGATTTCCGAGGCTGTAAATCTTTACAGAAGTCGATTGCCCAGTCTTCCTTCCATGGAGCACCTGGTGGGTTTGAACTGCTGACCTTCCAGTTAGCAGTCAAGTGCCTTATCCACTGCACCACCAGTAGAGAGTGCTATAATTATAAAGTTTCAGATAAATAAAAAATGTGCAAAGGATGGAAAATGCTAGAAGAATACATGTCAAACTATTAACAGTCTAAGTCATATATATTTGTTTAATATTTGAATGTTCCACAAGCAAGTAAGTTACTGTTGTTGTTAGGTGCCATCGAGTCAGTTCTGACACATAGTGGTCTATGTACCACAGAAGGACGCACCGCCCAGTCCTGTGCCATTTTCACAATTGTTGCTATGCTTGAACCCATTATTGCAGCCACTGTGTCAATTCAGTCTCATTGAGGGGCTTCTTCTTTTTTGCTGACCCTCTACTTAATCAAGCATGATGTCCTTCTCCTGACGACGTGTCTAAAGTACATGAGACCAAGCCTTGCCATCCTTGCTCATAAGGAGCATTGTGGTTGTAAAAAACATTTTACTAAAGACAATTGTTCATTCTCTGGCAGACCATGGTATAGTCAATATTCTTCACCAGCACCATAATTCAAAGGCATCAATTCTTCTTTAGTCTTCCCTATTCATTGTCTAGTTTTCACATGCATATGAGGCGATTGAAAATACCATGGATTGGGTCATGCACACCTCACTCCTCAAAGTGACATTTTTGTTTTTTAACACTTCAAAGAGATCTTTTGCAACAGATTTGCCCAATGCAATACATTGTTTGGTTTCTTGATTGCTGCTTCCATGGGCATTGATTGTGTATCCAAATAAAATGTAATCCTTGACAATTTCATTTATCTCCATTTATCGTGATGTTGCTTCTTGGGCCAGTTGTGAGGACTTCTGTTTTTTTATGTTGAGGTGTAATCCGTATTGAAGGCTGTAAACTCTAATCTTCATCAGTAAGTGCTTCAAGTCCTCTTTGCTTTCAAGCAAGCATGTTTGTGTGACCTGCATGTCACAGGTTATTAATAAGCCTTCTTTCAATCCTGATGCTGTATTCTTAATATAATCCATCTTCTTAGATAATTTGCTCAGCATACAATTGAATAAGTATGGTGAAAGGATACCACCCCGACACACACCTTTCCTTTTTTAAACCACACCTACCTTTTTTAAACCACAAAATAATCCCCTTGTACTGTTCCAACAACTGCCTCTTGGTCTATGGACAAGTTCTGTATGAGCAAAATGAAATGTTCTGGAATTCCCATTTTTGCAATGTTATCTGTAATTGCTTTTGGTCCACACAGTCAAATGGCTTTGTGTAGCCAATAAAACACAGGTAAACATCTCTGGTATTCTTTGCTTTCAGCCAAGATCCATCTGTCATCAACAGTGATATCCCTCATTCCACATCCTCTTCTGAATCCAGCTTGAATTTCTGGCATTTCCTTGTTGATATATTGCTGCCACTGTTTTTGAATTATCTTCAGTGCAATTTTACTTGCATGTGATATTAATGATATTGTATTGCCAGGCTCTATTACTATTGTACTTACAAAATAATAATAATAATTTAATAAAGACTTTAAAAATTAAATAGGTTAAAAATACTTAAACGTTTTTAGGAATATAAAGGAGACCCTGGTGGTGCAAATGATTAACACCCTCAGATGTTAACTGAAAGGAAGAAGGTTCAAGTCCACCCAGAGGTGCCTCGGAAGAAAGGCCTGGTGATATACTCCTGAGAAATCAGCCACTCATCAGAAGTACAGTTTTACTCTGACACACATGGGGTGTAGGGTCACATGAGGTGACATCAATTAACTTGATGGCAGTTGGTTGAGTGGTATAGGAATATAAAACTATTTGATTTTGAACCTGGTCTTTCATGACATAATTTATGTTTTGCTGTGCTAGGAAGCAGATTGAGAAAGGTATAGAGTGAAACATTTACACTCTACTCTTCTACAACAACAAATGTAAGTATTCCCTTGGGCAACAAGGGTAACCCTGTGGTTTGAGTGAAGTGCCTTCTGAAAACTTTATGGTATTTTTCCTGTGAGACTTCTGAACCAAGATCAATGGGGTCTAACACAACAGGAATAAAAATTCATTAGGTGTAACTGGTAAAGGGGATGACAACAATGACACTGGTAGTGGACCACAGATCAAATGGCCATTTTCTATGGGGAATTGACATGCATTCAGAAGGGCTGGCTTGGAACCTTCTTTCAAGTTTGTTAAGCACCTTTTCTTTATTTGGCAAGGGCACGGTGTCCAATGCAGAACCTCATACTCTCTGTTCCCAATCAATCAGTGCACACTGCCCAGGGTCAGCCTTTGTCCAAGGTGTGGAGTTAGCAAGCCACAGCTCTTTGTTTTAAGATGACT
Source organism: Orycteropus afer afer (assembly GCF_000298275.1). Taxonomy (NCBI): domain Eukaryota; kingdom Metazoa; phylum Chordata; class Mammalia; order Tubulidentata; family Orycteropodidae; genus Orycteropus; species Orycteropus afer. The sequence continues at coordinate 14,056,774 of NW_006921597.1, read as the reverse complement.
AAGCCAGGGCTTCCCCCTCCTTCGTTTTCTTTCCTGGCTCTAAATAGGTCTGTGCGTACACAGCAGATGGCTTTCCGACGAGGCCCAAAGTCATCCAGTCTTTGGGGAAAAAACTATAGCAGGAAGGACTGTTATTCCAATCTGATAAGGTTTTCTATTTTCAGCCAGAAAAATGAGTGTCTATAAGTAGGAAGAAAAAAAATAATAGGAAAGTGAAATGAACAAAAGCAACCAATACTACACTTGGAAGATGGATTTGTGGAGTTTTCAATTATGTAAATCCTCTTGACCTTCTGGCTCTGCTCTCACCTGTGGCCCAAAAGTCACAGGGAAAGCTGTTCCAAACAGTAAAATAAACACCCGAAGGTGAGAAGGTGTGGTAGTTAAGTTTCTGTGTCAACTTGGCTGGCCCTGGTTGAGTGGCTGGGCAGCTGGATGTAGTATTTCCCATGATGAGACTGGTAATCAACTCCATGGTGGAATCTACTGGGAACAGCTGAGTAGCTGCCTTAGGGAAGTGGTCTGCTTCCTGTACATAAGGAGAAGGCTTGGCGAATGGTCTGTAGCTTACAGCAGGCTTGAACCCTGTATGTAGCTGACTCGTTGTTCAGTACCCTGCCGTGCTCTGGTAACCTTGGGACTTTCAATGGACTTGAATTAATGGCCTGCCATGTGGTTTGGTAACATCAGGACTGTGCCTTTTTACTTGTCATCCTTGGGCTTGGCAGTCTTAGCAGCCAGCAGCTGAATGAAGAAAAGCCTCTACCTCCAGTGGGCTAGGAGCAGGAGGTAGAGCTGAAGCCCAAGGTTGAGGGGCTTTCACCCAGCCCCTAGAGCCTGGCACTTTGAACTCAGACTTAAAGCCTCCCAAACTGTAAGAGAATAATCCTGTTTGTTCAAGCCATCCCTTTTGTGGTATATTCTTGTCAGAGCAGCACTAGGTAACCAAAACAGAAGGATACATCAACCAGTTCTAACACAGTGGTTATATCTGAGGAGGGTGGAAAGGGAAGGGGACAGGAAAGAGTTAAAAAGAGAGCTTGAACTGTTCCTATAATTTATTTTTGTTTAAAAATATATTTCTTTTTCTTCTTTGAAAAATAAACTTGGGTAATGGATAGTTGGCATTTGTATATTTTGAACAGCTAAGAGCAAAGGCTATGGGAATGAGACAACTAGGGTTAGAATCCTAGTTCTGCCATGTACAAGCTGCTGTGTGACTGTGTCAAGCTACCCAATTGCTCTGTGCCTCAGTTGTATCATCTTAAAAATGGGAATAATAATAGTAGATACCTTATAGAGTTGTGTGAAATTAAATGAGTTCATTTATTCATTCAACAAACATATATGGAGGACCTACCAGGCACCTGGGACACCACAATGATCGAAGCACACAAAAATCTATGCCCTCAGGAAGCATGTGTTCTAAAGATAGAGAAAGAGAAATAAGTAATGATAAATACAGTATGTGAGATAGGGATAGCACTAAAGAACAAAAAATAAAAAAGATGGTAAGGGACAAGGGGCTTGACATTTTAGTTTGAGTGGCCAAGGAAGGCTTCATTGAGAAGTGACATTTGATTAAAGTACAAAGGAGTTAACTACATATAAAATATCTAGAAGAGTGCCTGTTGTTGTCAGGTGCTGTAAGTTGGTTTTGACTCATAGCAATTCTAGGTACAACAGAATGAAACACCACCCAGTTTGCATCATCCTCACAACGATTGCCATGCTTGAGCCCATCATCACAGCCACTGTGTCAATCCATCTCATTGAAGGTCTTCCCCTTTTTCACTAACCCTCTGCTTTACTTAGCACAATATCCTTCTCCAGGCCTGGTCTCTTCTGACAACATGACCAAAGCATGTGAGACAAAGTCTGGCCATTTTCACTTCTAAGGAGCATTCCAGCTGTACTTCCTCCAAGACAGGTTTGTTCATTCTTCTTTGGTAAATTCAATATTTTTTGCCAATACCACAATTCAAATACATCAATTTTTCTGTGATTTTTCTTACTCATTGTCCAGCTCTGACTTGCGTATGAACACCACCCCCCAAAGAAACCAAACTCACTGCCATTGAGTTGTTCCCGACTCATAGAGACCCCTCCTTGGGTTTCCAAGGCGGTATCTCTGTGGAAGTAGATTGCCCAGCCTTCCTTCTGAGGAGTGGCTGGTGGGTTTGAACTGCCAGCCTTCTGGTTAACAGTCAGATGCCTTAGGCACTACCATGGCTTGGGTCACATGCACCTTAGTCTTCTAAGTGACATTTGTACTTTTTAACATTTTACAGAACTTTTTTTTTTTTTAAATGCATTTTATTGAAATAGAATTTATGTACAGTGAAATACGCAAAACTAAGTGACATGGTCAATGCATTTTTTTTTCAGTGTTCCCTCCCCTCCCCTCCCACCCCTGGCAACCAACAAAGAAAGTTTCCCTCCATATATAAATCTTTACTTGACCCTCCACAAGAATGAACTAATGCTATATTTGTCCTTCTGTGATTGACTTATTTCACTCAGCATAATGTCCTCCAAGTTCATCCTTATTGTGTGGTGTTTTACAAACTCCACATTATTCTCTCAGTGCTGCATAGCATTCCAGTATGTGTATGTACCATAGCTTGGTCATCCACTCTTCTGCTGATGGACACTTAGGTTGTTTCCATCTTTTTGCTATTGTAAACAGTGCCATGATGAACATGAGTGTGCATGTATCTGTTCCTATCCTGGCTCTCACCTCTCTAGGATATATACCTTGTAATGGGATTGCTGGGTCAAATGGTATCTCCATTTGACTTTCTAAGGAAATCCAAGGAATTGCCATATTTCTTTCCACAGTGGTTGTGTCACTTCACAGTCGCACAAGCAGTGTATGACAGTCCCAATCTCTCCACATATCCACCAGCATTTGTTATTTTCTATCTCATTGAACCTTGCCATCAGTGCTGGGGTGAGATGGTATATTTCATTGTTGTTTTGATTTACATCTCTCTGATGGCCAATGATTGTGAGCATCTTTTCTTGTATTAGCTGACCACCTGAATATCCTCCTTGGTGAAGTGTCTTTTCATGTCTTCTGCCCATTTTTCAATTGGATTGTTAATTCCTCTGGTGTTGAGGCATTGAAGTTTTCCATCAATCTTAGAGATAAGTCCCTTGCCAGATATGTAATTATCAGCAAATATGACTTTGTTGCTGTCATTTTTGTACAGAAGTCTTTTGCAACAGATTTGCCCAATGCAATATGTCGTTTGCCTTCTTGACTGCTATTTCCATGGGAATTGTTTGTGGATCCCTGTAAAATGAAATTCTTGACAACTTCAATTGTTTGTCTATTTATCATGATGTTGCATATTAGTCCAGTTGTGAGGATTTTTGTTTTCTTTATGTTGAAGTGTAATCCATACTGAAGGCTGTAATCTCTGATTTTCATCAGTAAGTGCTTTAAATCCTCTTCACTTTCAGCAAGCAATGTTGTGTTGTCTACATATCACAGGTTGTTAATGAGCCTTCCTCTAATCCTGATGCCACGTTCTTCTTCATATAGTCCAGCTTCTTGGATTATTTGCTCAGCATACAGACTGAATAAATATGTGAAAGGATACAACCCTGAAGCACACATTTCCTAATTTTAAACCACTCAGTATCCCCTTATTCTATTCCAACAACTGTCTCTTGGCCTATGTACAGGTTCTGCATGAGCACAATGAAATGTTCTGGAATTCTCATTCTTCACAATGTTATCCATAATTTGTTTTCATCCACACAGTTGAATGCCTTTGCCTAGTCAATAAAACACAGGTTAATATATTCCTGATATTCTTTGCTTTCAGCCAAGAGCCATCTGACATTAGCAATGATACCCCTCTTCCACTCCCTCTTCTGGATCTGGCTTGAATTTCTGGCAGCTCCCTGTTGATGTACTATCACTACAACTGTTTTTGAATTATCTCCAGCATCATTTTACTTGCCTGTGATATTAATGATATTGTTTGATGATTTCCGAACAGTGCCTGGTACTTGATAAATGTTAACTTCATTTTTATTATCTGTATTTGAAATAAAGAACCCTGGTTGCTCAGTAGTTAAATGCTTGGCTGCTAAATGAGAGGTGGGTAATTCGAACCAACCAGCTGTTCCACAGAGAAAGCTACAGCAGTCTGCTTTCGTAAATATTACAGCTTTGGAAACCCTATGGCACAGTTCTTCTCTACGTTCTAGGGTTGTTAGGAGTTGACTCAATGGCTTCTTTTTTAAAATATATCTTTTTAGTGTTAATAACAGTTTTTAAATAACAAAGAAGGACATTAAAAAAACAGGTGTCTGGGAATTGACCCTGACTCATGGTGACCCTACAGGTGTTAGTGAACCCGTGCTCCACAGTTCCAATGACTGATTTTTCAGAAGAAGATCACCAGGCCTTGCTTTTGAGGCACCTCTGGATGGCCTCAAATATCCAATCTTTCCATTAGCAGCTGAGTACACATGGTGGTTTTGTTTGTGTGTCAACTTGGCTGGGCCTGGTTGAATGGCTGGGCAGCTGTGGTGGTTATTCCCCATGATGAGACTGGCAATCAACTCCATGATGGGATCTCCTATAAGCAGCTGAGTAGCTGACTTTGGGATGTAGTCTTCTTCCTGTATATAAGGAGAAGCCTTTGAGAATGGTCTCTAGCTCATGGCACACTTGAACCCTGCATGTAGCCATGTCGTTGTTCAGCAGCCTGTCATGCTCTGCCAACCCTGGGATTTATAATGGACTTGAATTAATGGCCTGCCGCATGGTTTGGTAACATCGGGACTGTGCCTTTTTACTTGTCAACCTTGGGCTTAGCAGCTTCAGCAGCCAGCAGCTGTCTGAGAGAAGAAAAGCCTCTAGCTTCAGTGGGCCAGGAGCAGGAGGCAGAAATGAAGCACAAGGCTGAGGGGCTTTTACCCAGCCCCTAGAGCCTAGCACTTTGAATTTGGACTTCTAGCCTCCTGAAGTGCAAGAGAATAAACTCCTGTTTGTTAAGGCCATCCCATTTGTGGTATATTTTTGTCAGAGTGGCACTAGGTAACCAGAACAGTACATTAACCATTTGTACCATCCAGGGACTCAAGAAGGATATGGACATTAAAAAAAAAAAAATGACTGGAATTTTTATTTTGGAACTTTAGTCAAGGAATGCTCATTTGGGTCAAGAAACCTTGCCACCACATGATAATGACCCACAGGGGGGAAAAATTTTACCCAAAAAGCAAATAATTCAAAAGTAATTTATAGTTTAACTGCTAGATATGTAAAAAGACTTAAATCATCTTCCTTTAAAATTGGGAACAGATAGGTATTTAATACACAGACCTGCAAATGGACAACTATTCAACATACAGAGTGAAAATGTAAATTGTAGTCAAATTCTATGTTATAATATGTTAAGGATGAAAGAAAGAAGGGTAGAAAGAAAAATAATGAGAGAGAAAAATGAAAAGGAGAATGAAACAGCTATATTGAGTGAACAATAGAAATAGACAAGCTGACACACATCCAAAAATAGCCAGACAAAGAAACTCTGGGGAGACAGAAACGCTTAATGTCAGGGGATTGAGTTATGTCACCCAAAAATGTGTTAGCTTGGGTTGGCTGTGATTCTCTGGTTTGGCAGTTATGCAATGACTTAATCATCTCTTAAAATGTAATCAGCTAATCAGTTGTAAGGGGATTAGGGTGGGATGCAACACACTCAGGTCACAGCCCTGATCTGATGTAAGGGTGGTATCCCTGAAGTGTGGCCTGTATTACCTTTCAACTTACAAGAGATAGAAGGAGAGAGAAATAAGCAGAGGAAGAGGGGCCTGACTACCATCGAGAAAGAAGAGCAGGAAGCTGAGTGTGTCCTTTGGACCCAAGGTCTTTGTGTTCAGAACCTCCTTGACCCATGGGAAGATTGATGCCAAAGCACAAAGAGATCTTCAAGGAATACTAGGCCCACAGATGCTGAAAGGAAACAAGGGTCTTCCTCTGGAGCCGACAGAGATAGAAAGTCTTTCCCTAGAGCTGGCCCCTGAATTTGGACTTCTAGCCTCCTAAATTGTGAGAGAATAAATTTCTGTTTGCTCAAGTCATCCCCCTGTGGTATGTGAATATCAGCACTAGTTAACTAAGACACCCAGAAAAAGATATGAGAGGAAAAATGTATCAAGAGATATTTCATCTTTTAGTTTTTGTGATGCTATCATTGAAAATTAAAATTAGTGCTTTGTTTTTGTGACTTTAGGCATTAGCGGATACAGTATCCAAAACCAAAACCAAACTCGTTGCCTTCGAGTCGGATCTGACTCATAATGACCCCTCCTTGGGTTTTCAAGGCAGTATCGCTACGGGGGTAGATCGCCCAACCTTCCTTCCGAGTAGCGGCTGGTGGGTTTGAACTACTCGAAAAACCAAAAGAGTTAGATCCGACTCACAGTGACCCCTCCTTGGGTTTCCGAGGTGGTAACACTAAGGAAGTAGATTGCCCAACCTTCCATCTGAGGAGTGGCTGGTAGGTTTGAATTGCCAGCCTTCTGGTTAGCAGTTAAATGCCTTAGGCACTACTCCACTAGAGCTCCTACAGACAGGTAGTGCTTTCTTTACTGGCAGTTTAAATGGAACTAAGGGCCGAAGGGAGCTCTGCTCTCAGGTCCTTATTTGAAGTCAGGTTTCGAGAGTGTGCTAGAAATGTCCTTAGGGGCTTCTCATGCTGTCTGGAATTAGAAAAGGGCAAGTCTACCCTGGACTGTGCAACACCCATCTTCCCTCATCCCCAAAATCTACTCAAGCCAGTAAGTTTAGACAGTGAAAAATTTAGCTGCTTGAAAAACAAGAACATATCACCCTGCAAATTTCTGGTGAGAGAATACATCTATAAACAGAATGTGTCTAGTTTTTAAGCAAGTTCTTTTTTTTTACTAGGAGTAGACCAACAAAATCCTAGGCAGATTTGTCTTGTGTTAGCCTAAGAGATTCTCAGATATAGACTAATAGGGCTGAGGCACAAATATTCATTCCACTGACAAGTAGATGAACAGAGAAAATATTAGAGCATACGCTGCAGAAGTAACAGGACTGAAACACAAAGGACCAGCATCCTGATGGAGCTTTCTATACAGAAGAGCCAAAATGGAAATTCAGGCTCATTACTGTGCAAATGCAAACCATCTATTGGAAGGGAGCCCTGAAGAGCGATGCACGAGAGGACACGCTGATCCTGGTTAGGTGAGCCAATTCTCCAAGGCCCAGAGGAGCTGTGTGTGGGGAATAGCAGGCAAGCAGAGGTAAAAAATCAAACAGAATAGAGGACCACTCTTCAAGGAGAGATGATCTAAGAGAAAGTGGAGCATCCGGGAGCTGGCAGGCTCAGGGAGAGAGAGGGAGCTCTCCCATAATCCTCTGGGATTGACAATGGCCAACTCTCAAGATGTGGGAGTACTTTTCATTTTCTTAGGTCCTGCTAGTCTGGATTTAGCATTTTATCTTAAGGAAATAAATAATATAGGCAAAACTGTACCTAGAAGGTTAAATAAAAGTTTCCCATTTATATGCAAAAGTTATTATGCAATCATTAAAATACTGTAAAATATTTCAAATGGTATGTGGGCACTCTTGGTTGCAGATGGCAACATGAATGTATGTACTTACCTCTTTTCTCTTGGGAAAATCATATAAAATTACATTAAGAGGATCAAACAGGCAAAAACTCATAGGCTAAAAGAACAGGAGGGGAGACAATAGCAGAATATATATACAGTTGACCATTGAACAATGGGAGGTTAGGGGTGCTGACCCCATGTACAGTCAAAAATCCATGTATATCTTGTGTGTGTGTGTGTGTGTGTGTGTGATTTGGGTGAAAATTTACAGAGCAAATTCACTTTACATACAGCAGTTCACATACATTTTCTCTCACGACATTGACTACAATTCACCACAATGCAAAAGCTCCCCTCCCACTTCCTCCCAATAGTTACCTCTTCTTTGTGTCCATCCCTCTATGCACTTCTGCCCCCTGAGCTGTCTCCCTGTATGTAAACAGTCCTTCTTTCTCCCATGATTGTTCTCTCCAAGGAGTGTATCTACTTCAGGTACATGTTCAACTCATATGCCTGTCTTTTGTTTGGCTGGAAGCCACAGGTGTGGGTTCAATTCCAGACCTGAAGGGCAGCTAGAGGCCATAGTCTCAGTGGTTCCACCAGGTTCTATCAGACCAGCAAAACTGGTCCCCCTTTCCCCATCCCCAAATGATTTTGAGTTTTGTTCCACATTGTTCTGCCTCTCTATCCAGGGCCTCCTTACATAGATCCCCCTCCCTGTGGTTGACAGTGGTAGCCGGGTACCATCTAGTTCTTCTGGTCTCATAGTCATATAGGCTGTGGATTGCATGGTGTACTAGTCGCTAGGACTAATTGTTTCTATAAATCTTTGGTTTTCTTCGTTCTTCTTTACTCTGGAAGAGAAGAGGCCCATCGTTGCATCTAGATGGCTGCTTGCAAGCTTTTAAGATCCCAGTTGCTACTTGCCAAAGTAGGAAGTAGAACGATGTTTTGTGTAGTATGTTATGCCAATTGAGCTTGATGTCCCCTGTGACTATGGTCCCGAGCCCACAGGCTCAACTACTCGGTCCCTCTGGGTAGCTGGCTATGACCAAGAAGTGACTACAAACTTGTCTCTTGTCAGCTCTACAATACACCTGGGAATTCTTACAGATCATACAAATACACTTATAGGACTATTGAAAGTCCATGTATAGCTTTTGACTTCCTCAAAACTTAACTACTAATAGCCAACAGTTGACTGGAAGCTTTACTGATAACATTAACTGTCAATTAATACAGTTCTTGCCGTACATTTATCAGATTTTTACATGAAGACACATACAGTTTAGGTTTATTAACTGCACAGCATGATGACTATTCACTCTTCGTTAAATGGAAATACGAGCTCTGGTAGCATAGTGCCTCAGGCACTTGACTGCTAACCAGAAAGCTGGGGGTTCAAACCCACCAGCCACTCCTTGGAAGGAAGTTTGGGCAATCTACTTCCGTAGTGATACTGCCTCGGAAACCCAAGGAGGAGTCACTATGAGTCGGGTCCGACTTGATGGCACATAACAACAACAACACAGAAATTAAAAAAGTGTTTTTTTTTTTTTAAATAATAATAATAAATAAATATAATAAAGCAGAAAAAGAGAGACAGGGAGGTCTCAGTTTTGTTAAAACTCAGAAAAAGGAGCCAAGCTCAACACTTCCCAGGAATGCCCAAGAGGCCCTGAGCAAGAAGAAGAGGAGGAGGGGAAGGAGAGAGGGGACAATTCTGTGTTGCCTTTAAAGTGGCTGGCTGGGGTAAGGAGACCTGAAGTCTCTTGATTGAGCAACCCTGCACCATCATTAGAGAGATGACATTTGGACACACAAATAACGTTAAAGAAATAACGAATAGCTCATCTCTTTCCTTTGATTCATGCATTGCCCATAAAGGTCTGACTTCATAGATTTTTAATAAAAATCCTGAACATTTCAGCAGAACCATTTTTTTAATTATTATTAACAATTTATGCAAGTGGTTAAATGCTATAGCAAAAATAAATAAATAAATAAATAAAAGAGAGATGGGGGTGGAGAGAGAGAGAGAGAACAAAAAAGATCTTAATACAGAGACTCTTTAGAAATTTTTAATTTATGGTGCAAAGATTTGCTCTCTGACTCTACTTCTAATAATTAGAATTTGGAATTGTACCCAGCCCTTGTTCTGCTTCCACAGTAAAATCACAGCTCTTCTTGCCTTATGCAAATACATAGATTTGCTTTCATCTGTCACTGCTGGCTTTCTACACGGGGGTATCTTGCCAAGGTGAATGATCTTGATTAAATTAAGAATTTCCAAGGTCTTTTATGCACTTAAGGAAATAAACCACATATTAAATGGAGGTTTGGATATGTCTGCTACATAGGCTACCCAAGCTTCTTCTTAAATCAAATTAGCAAATTCAAAGCACTTTAATATGCCAAAGGATTCCCAGGGATTCCGTACTTGAATTATGACATTTTGTTAAGAGGAAGTATGGGTGGACATAGAAAAAGGAAAATCTTATTATATGGTGAGCTGTATTTTAGGAGATTATTTTTCTTGAACCATTCCTGGGAAGTGTTTTTAATATACTCAAAAACCTTGAGAGATTATAGAAGATAGAGAATGTAGGTTTTACCCAACAAATCGTTAATGACTTTGTTCTTGAACGTAAAACAAATCAGCCAGGGGAATTTGGGGGCCAATTAAATGTGTTTTTTTGTTTTACCAGAAGGCAGTCAATCCACTCACAGAAAATCTGCAACAGAAAATAACTGGGATTGGTCTCTGGATCATTTGGTGGGTTTTCCCTCAGAATTTCTGAGATGACAAAGCTTATTTCCACCTGACACATCAAACTTCTTTAAGATTTTTTGCACAGACAGCTTCTGAGATGCCACACCTACCCACATGCATTTGCAGAGTGAGGGAGTGCCCTCAATGCGGAAACAGTGGGGGGTGCTTTGCACAGTATTTCATGGACTCCTTCAGGCCTCAAAGACTCCAGAGTCTGATTTATTTTGAGAGGAGTGAGGTACTGCAGAGCTTGCCTCTTCTGCATATATGAGAGGTCCTTTCCTCCTTGCTCCCATCCCACAGTGTTTCTTTTTTAAATTTTCCTTTTATCCAAGTTTAGTGAAATTTCCTGTTCCCTTTTTGTCACCTAAGAGAGGGTCACTTTTCATAAGAAGTCAAATGATCCTTCCTCCTTTGGAGCGACTTATGGGTTCAAACTGCCAAACTTTTAGTTAATTGCTGCCACCAACGCTCCTTGACAAGGGATAGAAAAACACAAAAAACCAAACTCACCTCCATCAAGTTGATTCCAACTCCTAGTGACCCCCTTTGGGTTTCTGAGGGAGTAAATCTTTATGGAAGTAGAATGCCCAGTCTTCCTTCCACAGAGTGGCTAGTGTCTTTGAACCTCCAGCCTTCTGGGTAGCAGTCACATGCCTTAGGCACTACACCACGAGAAGTCCTTTCCTTCCAAGTAATGTTTTATCAAAAGAGTAGAATAGACACAGAGACACACATAGGGCAAGGAGACCATGTGAGAATTTGTCCACAAGTCCAGGAAAGCCATGGAATTCCAGTAGCTACTGGAAGCTAAAAGAGACAAGAAAAGGCCTTCCTCAAGGGTCAATGCCCTGATTTGGACTTTTACCCTCTAGAATTGTGAGTTCACCTTGTAGAATTTTTGTTATGGCAGCACTAGGTAAATAAAACAAGATCCATCTAAGTTGTTGCATGTATCAAGAGTGTGTTCATCCTATTGCTGAGAAATATTCCATCTAAATATTGTTTTCATAAAAATTGTGATATAACACCTGGCCAGCTAGGAACACCATTTGGTAACCACAGTAATAATAGCTAACAGTTATTGAGTCCTTAAAATTCTCCAGACATTGTACTCAGTGCTTTACTTATATATCTCTTCTAATCCTCACAATAATTCCGTGATTAGGTACTTTTATTATTTCATTTTACAAACAAGGAAACTAAGGCTAAGAGAGGATAAGTCGCTTTCTTAGGGTTAAGCAGATAATAAGGTTTAGTCTGACTCAGAGCCTAAGCTTTTAACATGAACATATACTGAGAAAATAGTACAGAATTTTAATCATAAGCCTCAAGGGAGAAAAACTGTAAGCTGTGCCCCTTATGGAGTCTCTGGGTGGTGGAGATGGTTTAGCTGCTAACTGAAGAGTTGGAGATTTGCTTCCACCCAGAGACATCTCACAAGAAAGGGCTGATGATCTACTAAAAAATCAGCCATTGAAAACCTGTGGAGTACAGTTCTACTCTGACACACATGGAGTCACCACGAGTCAGAGTCAACTTCATGGCAACTGCTGCCCCTCATGAACAATATTCCTACCAACCCCACCCATTGCCATCAAGTTGATCCTGACTCCTAGCGACCTTAAAGGGCAGAGTAGAACTGCCCTCAGAGGGTTTCCAATGCTGTAAATTGTTATGGAAGCAGACAGCCTCATCTTTCTGTCATAGAGTGGCTAGTGGGTTTGAACCACTGACTTTCTGGTTAGCAGCCAAATACTTTAACCATTACACCACCAGAACTTCTCAGTATCCCCAGAGACCACACTAATTGCCCCAATTCTCTTATAAATATACCCACTACTTACTTATTAACATGGTTAGTTTCCAATGACCAGGTCATTACGTGAAAATTAGCATTATGAGAAAAATGGAGGATGACCACATCACATTACAAAATGAAGGATGACTACACCATTACGTAACTGCCAAGTTATATAATTACATAACCTCCAAACCACTGAAAATCATGGCCCAACCAAGTTGACACATAACCTTAATCATCACAGCCAGTACTACTTTACTCCCCTTGCACCTCAGAGTTTGTTCCTGCCAGACATACATCATCAATCCATAAAATAGTTGGATAGTAGATTTTTCACTATTGTTATAAATGCAAAATGTTAGGTAATGAGATAGTTGATAAGTGAAGAGTATGTGTAAAGGATAGAGAGCACAAGACACTTTCTAAAAACTCAGAAACTCAACATCTGGTTTTAAGGCACTAAAACAAGATTTACCTTTACAACATAACAAGATTGACTTACTAACCGCTTCTTATTTTTATAACTTCTCACAAAGACTCCAGAATCTCTCACTAAGTGGAAGCCATTAAGAGGAGATAAGTGGCAATATAAAGATTTAATATACATGGAAATACAGAAATCAAACTTAGAGCCAATTATGAGACGAATGTCTCTAGGCCTTAAAAATGCTTGAGTGGTTTTTACAAAGCCTTATAAAATTCTTATCGTTATAAATGATCAACCAACTGTTCTGACAACAGGGTTAAATTAATTTACTGACTTGCCAAACCTAGAGGAAGAGTAAATATGGTCTTAATGGGAGTTTCCAAAGAAAGAGCATTTTAGAGATATTTAACATATTAGAGATATTGCTTAAAGGCTACATTTAACTCTTCCTGCCTACTAGAACTCTTCCTTGGGAGAGGTGGGACTGCCCAGGCCACTGATGATCCAGACAAATGTCTTGCTCTGCTTCCCATCACTGAAGAACTCATGTGAGTTCTTATGGGCCCTCCTGTAAAGCAGATTCTTGATTATTGTCATAAGCATCAGGGAAGAGCATTATGTGGGGGGAATACTCCCTTCTTTGGAACAGCTCTGCTGATGGCTGTAATAAGCCTGTGGTAATGAAAAATGATTTAAAAACAAAAACAAAAACAAAAAAAAAAAAACAACCAGTCCTACTCAGCATCCTTCTTCTGTAGGTGCTGGTTAGGAAATTAAAATGCTGCTCTAACAATGAAAATCAGGATAGCAGTTCACATCCATGAAATGCTTACATGTTACTAACTTTACATGTATTATACCCTTAATCTTTATAACAATTCTGTTGCTGTCAGCTTCCATCCAGTCAGCCCACAATTCCTGGCAACCCCATGCACAATGGAAGGAAACCTTGCCCAGTTCTGTGCCGTCCCCATGATTGGTTGTGGACTGGACCATTGTGATTCACAGGGCTTTCATTGACTGATTTTTGGGAGTTGAAACCTGTTCAGCATAACACCCTCCACTGGCAGACACAAGGTGGCTGTGCATGAAATGCCTTGGCTGGGAGTTGAATCCGAGTTCCCTATATGGAAGCCAAAAATTCTACCGCTGAACCACCAATGCCTCATGCAACAATACTATGAGTTAGGTGATATGATCATTCCCATTTTATAGGCAGAAAAATGACTTCAGAGAGATTTAATGAGTTGCCTATGGTCACAGAGCTAACAGGAAGTGGTGCTGAGATGGGCCAGGCAGGCTGACTTTCATGTATGAACTGTACCTCAGGGTAACCAAATAGCTGATGAAAGAAGTTTCCCTTTATAGAAGTATTATAGCTAATAAATGAAAGAGGAATGATAGAATTAGAATAGTACCATTTCTTAACTCCCTACTGAATTAATGGCATTAATCATTAGGCAGTGATCATTAATGAGTTCTAACATAAAAAGATTCAACCATACATTACGTACTTCCAGCTCCACCTATGAAGTGTTGCCAAGAAGTGAAACTTGAATCTGATCAAACCTCTAGATCTAATTACCAATTTACATGAAATACAAGGGACAGAGGAACATGTTAAAGAAACCACGGGGATATAATAAGCAAAATCCAGACTGTGGGAAATTCTGCAGGATAAACAATCTAGCTCCTTCAGCAGAAAAATGGCAAGAAAAAGAAAAAAGACTTGGAAGGAGAAGCTATAAATTAAAAGACATTTAAGAGAAAAATTGTCATTGTTAAATGCCAAGTCAGTTCCAACTCATAGCAACCCTCCTTATAAAGGAATGAAAAGTTTCCCAGTCCCAGGCCATCTTCACAACCATTGCTGTGTTTGAGCCCATTGTTGTAGTCACTGTGTCAATTCATTTCACTGAGAATCTTCCTCTTTTTCGCTGACTCTCCTTTTTACCAAGCCTGATGTCCTTCTCCAGGGACTAATCTCTCCCAATAACATGTGCAAATTAAGTGAGATGAAGTCTCACTATCTTTACTTCTAAGGAGTATTATAATTGTTTTTCTTCCAAGACAGATTTATTCATTCTTCTGGCAGTCCATGGTATATTCAAAGTTAAGCAATAGTAATACATGAACCTTGTTTGGATACTGATAGTAATCAATTATACACATACACACACAGTATAGGGCAATTGGGGAAATGTGAACACTATGTATTTGATAATATCAAGGAATCATTTTTGAATTTTTGGGTGTGTAGAAATGATGCCAGAGAGTGTATTATAGAATTTTGCAAGAGCAATGACCTATCAGTGGAACCTTTTTTTCAGCAACATAACCAATGACTGTACACATGGACCTCTCTGGATAAAACACACAGGAATCAAATCAACTACATCTGTGGAAAGAGATGATGGAGAAGCTTAATATTATTAGTCAGAACAAGGCTAGGGGATGATTGCATAACAGACCATCAATCGTTCATATGCAAGTTCAAGTTGAAGCTGAAGAAAATTCAAATAAGTCTAAGAGAGCCAAGTACATCCTTGAGTATATCTCACCTGAAATTAAACACCACCTCAAGAATAGATTGGATCCACTGAACATTAATGACAGAGGAAGACCAGATGAGCTGTGGGATGACATCAAGGACATCAGACATAAAGAAAGCAAAAGCTCATTAAAAAGACAGGAAAAGAAAGGAAAGCTGAAAATGGATGTCAGAAGAGATTCTGAAACTTGTTCTTGAATATAGAATAGCTAAAATGAATGAAAGAAATTATGCAGTAAGAGTTGAACAGAAGATGTCAAAGGGCAGCTTGAGAAGACAAAGTATTATAATGAAATATTTAATGACCTGGAGTTAGAAAATCAAGAGGGAAGAACGCACTCAGTATTTCTCAAGCTGAAAGAATTGGAGGAAAAATTCAAGCCATGAGATGAACAATGCAGGATGCATCAAAAGAAGATGAAGGAATACACAGAGCCACTGTACCAAAAAGAATTGGTTGATGTTCAACCATTTCAGGAGGTAGCATATAATCAAGAACAGATGTTACTTAAGAAAGAAATCCAACTTGTACTGAAGGTATTGACAACAAACAAGGCTTCAGGAATTGTCACAATACCCACTGAGATATTTTAACAAATGAATGCAACACTTGAAGCCCTCACTCATTTTTGCCAAGAAATCTGGAAGCTAGTTACCTGGCCAACCAATAGGAAGAGATCCATATTCATGCCCATTCCAAAGAAAGGTGATCCAATGGAATCCAGAAATTATTAAACAATATCATTAAAATCACATGCAAGTAAAATTTTGCTGAAGATAATTTAAAAATGGTTGCAGCAGTATAATAAAGGGAAACTGCCAGAAATTCAAGCTGGAGTCAGGATCATATGGAATGAGAGATATCGTTGTGATGTCGGATGGATTTTGGCTGAAAGCAGAGAATACCAGAAGGATGTTTACCTGTGTTTTATTGCCTCTGCAAAGGCATTCAACTGTGTGGACCATAACAAATTATGGATAGCATTGCAAAGAATGGGAATTCCAGAATACTTAATTGTGCTCATGAAGAACCTATACATAGACCAAGAGGTAGTCATTTGAACAAAACAAGGGGATACTGCATGGATTAAAATCAGGAAAAGTGTGTGTCAGGGTTATATCATTTTACCATATTATTAGATTTGTACACTGAGCAAATAGTACAAGAAGCTGGACTATATGAAGAGCCTGGCATTAAGTTTGAAGGAAGACTCATTAACAACCTGTGGTATGCAGATGACACAATCTTGCTTGATGAAAGTGAAGAGGACTTGAAGTACTTACTGATGAAGATCAAAGACTACAGCCTTCAGTATGGATAACACCTCAACAAACAGTATACAAAAATCCTTGCAACTAGACCACTCAGCGACATCATGATAAACGGAAAAATGATCAAAATTGTCAAGTATTTGATTTCACTGAGATCCATCAACAATTCCCATGGAAATGGCAGTCAAGAAATCAAACAACGTAGTACATTAGGCCAATCTACTATAAAAGACCACTTTAATGTATTAAAAAGCAAAGCTGTCACTGTGAGGCTAAGGTGTTCCTGACCCAAGCCATAGTATTTTCAGTTGCCTCATATACATGAGAAAGCTGGTTAATGAATAAGGAAGACCAAAGAATCAATGCCTTTGAATTATGGTGTTGGTGAAAAATATTGAATAGACTATGGACTTCCAGAGGAGTTTACAAATCTGTCTTGGAAGAAGTACATGTTATCAAGAGGAATCTGTCCCTGGAGAAGGACATCATGCTTGATAACGTAGATAGTCAGTGAAAAAAGAGGAAGGTCCTCAATAAGATGGATTTGACACAGTGGCTGCAACAATAGGCTCAAACGTAGCAACAAGTGTGAGGATGGTGGAATGAATCAACTCCTTGCAGGGTTTCATTCTTTTGTACATAGCGGGTGGCTTTGAGTTAGAACCGACATGATGGCACCTAAAAACAACAAACAACAAGGAGTTATTTTTGATTTTTTGGGGGGAGTGATTGATGGAATTGAGGTTTTGATTTTATAAAGGAAGTCCTTAGTTACACACTGAAATGATGTAGTCATGATCACTAGGATTTAATTCTAAATAATTTTAAGGGAGCAGGAAACTGCCATGAGCCGACCATTGTTGAAGCTTGATGATGAGCACATGGGCCTTCACTGTCCTACTCTGTCTACTTTTGTACATGTTTAAAATTTTCCTTAATAAAGGGGAAAAAAGAATTTGAGAAAGACCAGCCATGAGTGAAGGAAGAAGAGAAAAACCAGGGAAATATACTCCTCGTATCTAAGAAAAGCAATGCTTCTAGAAGGAGGGAGTGGGTAGGTGGGTCAGGTCACTGAGTTTTGAGGATGACACCAGGCATCTTCAGGATGGAACACAAACTGCTGTCCTCTTGCACTTCTAGGTGAGTTTCATGCCATCCAGGACAGGATATGAGGGACAGAGGTTTCCCTTAATCCACTCCTGTTCTGGTTACCTAGTACCTCTCTGACAAGAATATACCACAGATGGGATGGCTTGAACAAACAGGAGTTTACTCTTACAATTTGGAGGCTTTAAGTCCAAGTTCAAAGTGCCAGGCTCTAGGGTCTGGGTGAGGGCTCCTCAACCTTGGGGTTCTGCTCCGCCTCCTGCTCCCAGCCCACTGGAGCTAGAGGCTTTTCTTCACTCAGACAGCTGCTGCTGGCTGTTGAGACTGACAAACCCAAGGTTGACAAGTAAAAAGACACAGTCTTGATGTTACCAAACCACACGGGAGACCATTAATTTAAGTCCATTGAAAGTTCCAAGGTTGACAGAGCATGGCAGGCTACTGAAGAACGACATATGGCTACATGCAGGGTCCAAGTGTGCCATAAGCTGGAGACAATTCCCAAAGCTGTTTCTTATATATGGGAAGCAGACCACATACCCAAAGTAGTTACTCAGCTGCTCCAATAGATTCTACCATGCAGTTGATTACCAATCTCACTATGGGGAATACTACATCCAGCTGCCCAGCCACTCAACCAGGCCCAGCCAAGTTGACACACAAACTTAACCACTACAACTCACTTCAAGGCCTCATCCTTGTTTAACCCAGAACAATTAGCAGACCTCCAGTAAATAGTATGTCAGAGTCCCTGAGTCAGGTATGCAGATCACACTGCCTCTCTGGCCAATTAGGCTGCACTTAGGGTTCAATTTTAAAAGATCTGTTGTCACAGAGTTCAAATGGGAATTAATGAAGCCACTCATAAGGAATGCAAATTTAGTTGCCAGAATCTAGACTAAAGGTTACTTACTTGTTAATTTTAAGATCATGAAACCTTCTTAATTGTTTAAAGATAATTACCTCAGTGGTGTTTTTCATTTTGGTAGGGATTTTGCTGTCATAAGAAGGAAGGTTTTTTTTTTTTTTTTTTTTTAGGGATGGTATTAACTCCTTGGGGCACATTTTATCAACTTTAGTTGCACTCTGCTAAATGGTTTCCCTCTCCCTGTCTCTCTCTGCCCATCTTTGTCTCCCTCACTCAACTTCTCCTTCTCCCTGCTACCCCTCCCTTTTATTTCTTTCTGTTAACTAGCTACTCTACAGGGAGAATAGGGCATCTGGAAGTTACTGGTTTTCAGCCCATCCCCACCCTTCAGGTAAGCAAAGGTGGCAGCCTCCCAGCACAGCCTTTCTACTTGTCAGGTTGTTGTTAGGTGCCGTAGTCAATTCCAACTCGTAGGGACCCCATGTGTAACAG
Source organism: Orycteropus afer afer (assembly GCF_000298275.1). Lineage (NCBI taxonomy): Eukaryota > Metazoa > Chordata > Mammalia > Tubulidentata > Orycteropodidae > Orycteropus > Orycteropus afer. The sequence goes on along the minus strand of NW_006921597.1, from coordinate 14,037,866 downwards.
AACAAAACTCTGCCCAGTCCTGTGCCGTCCTCACAATCATTGCAATGTTTGAGCCCATTGTTGCAGCCGCTGTGTCAATCCATCACTGAGGTTCTTTTTCTTTTTTGAGGATCCTATATTTTGCCAAGCATGATGTCCTCCTCCAAGGATTATCCCTCCTGATCAAATGTCCAAAGTAAGTGAGATGATGTCCCATCTTTCAAAACCAAAAACTGAAAACCAGACTCACTGGGGTTGAGTCAATTCTGACTCATAACAACCCTGTAGGACAGAGTAGAACTGCCCCATAGGGTTTCCAAGCCTGTAATCTTTATGGACGCAAACCACCATATTTTTCTCCCATAGAGTGGCTGGTGGGTTTGAACCACCAACCCATTGGTTAGCACCTGAGCACTTAACCACTGCGCCACAGGGCTCCTTTGTCAGGGACAGTCCTGAATAATTCAGCACGCTCTACCTGGTACTGTGGTGTATTATTCTCACCTCTCCTAGCATCAGTCTTGCTGTCCTCTTTTCTAGCCCTTCTGATTTGACCCATTCTCATGAATTCCCAGTGATACCTTTGGCTTCCTTTTATCCTGGCCTTTGCTTCCTTGTCCCAGTAATACATCTTTGGAATACTGATCATCACCTGGATGGATGGCAGCTACACCTGGCTATCCCCAGCTTTGTGCATGTGGCCAGGACAATTGCTAAGAAATCCTTAGAGGTAGCGGTTTTGAATTATGTGAGATGCAAGGGGAACATGTGTGTCCATCATCTTTTGACTCTAATCTACTCTTAATAGTATAAGAATTTCTAGTTGTTCTCACCAACCTCTGTTGAGGTAACAAAGCATCAGCTGTGCCACATGCTCCAGAGCCATCAAGAATGGGTAAGAGATGAGTCTTGGCCTTTTGTGTGGCTCATTCTGTAAATGTCTGTCTCAGATCTGTTTTCTTTCCACTGAGACTCCCATGAGAGCACCTGTCTAGCTGTGTGTCTCTACAAAGTCTGTTGTAGGACCTCCTGGGAATGGCCACATCCCTCCTTCTGCTTCCCTGTGGCACTCCCCTTCCACACACACACACACACACACACACACCCCTACATGCTCACATACCCAGGTAACCAGGAATTGTCTGCAGGTTGTAATTGCCTAATTAGAAAAGAACCTTAGTAGGACTCAAGGGCTTCTTCTGATTGTTTTACATTTTTATCATGTAGACTCTTTATCTTCCTTTCTGTGTGGAGGGATTGATTATTCAAGTGATAATAGAACACTGGTTCTGTATTTCAGCATAACTATTAGCTATTGTCTTTTCCTTCTTACACCATTTTTTGGTGTATTAATTCTGACTTTAAGTATCTCCATTTCAAATTTTGTTATTTCTCATGTGTGCTTAAATTGCTTGTGTTTTATTCTGGTACAGGATCCAGAAATCATAGGAAGTCACATTAACAACTTGGGTCTCAAGTACCACATTTTTATAGTTAACTTCTTTTGGGGGTAGTCGGTACAGAGATCCAGAGTAGTTACCGCAAGAAAACTGATGCTTGGAGTAAAGACACACATGTTCAGAATATCATCATTCTTATTTATATTCTCTCTCCCACTTCTTCCCTCCCTATGCTATCTCTACCTCCTTTTCATCTCCCTCTCTCCATGAACTAGCTTCCTTCTCCTTTCCCTTCCAATGGCCTTTCTTAGAGATTCTGCTGTTTCATTATTCAGAAGGCCCGTGATACATTGTGGCCTCATGGGCCACCATTACTGTACCTCATGAACTTTCTGTTTCAAATGCCATCCCAACTGGCCTCAATATATTTCCCAATTCAAATTCCCCAGAGCCAGTGTGGCTAAGCTCAGCTTATCTTTTTATCATGGTCATTGTCCAGTTTGGGTCTCGTTGGGTCAGGTGCTTCACACACATGCAATCCCATATGTTGTTTTTATGTGCCATCGAGTCAGACCCAACTCATAGCAACCTCTCCTTGGGTTTCCGAGGCAGTATCACTACGGAAATAGATTGCCCCATCTTCCTTCTGAGGAGTGGCTGGTGGGTTTGATCCGCCAGCCTTCTGGTTAGCAGTCAAGTGCCTTAGGCGTTATGCTACCAGAGCTCCCGTAATCCCATATAGTGTATGTGATATGGGGAGATCATGGTTAAGTAGAGCAAAACATGGCCACCTAAGAAGCAGGAGATGTGATAGGTCAAAAAATTTCCCTTAAAATAAGACTTATGCAGGTGGGTACCAATAGATATTTCTAGTACATCAATTAACTAACAATCTCATCGATTAATCAGAAAGTTAAAATAGGTATAAGTTCCCAAAATGAAAATTCATGTTTCCTACTCAGAAGAAATATCTTCACCCATTCAATGAATATTTACTCTTGTTTCAGACAAAATTTGCCTAAACACGTGGATCTCACATCCACAGCAAATGAGAAGGAGCACTAAAAGAATAAAGAAGGACTAATACAGACTGAAACTAATAGCACTGAGAGTTCATACCCAAGAACATGACAGCAAGGCAGAAAAATCTATGAAAAGCAGACACAAGAACTCAAATAGCAAAGCAGTCTGGGACCACTTAAAATGTAGGTTAAAAACAGCTCTATATACTTCAACAGTCCCTGAGGGTGTTCCTGCATATAGTCTAGTTAACAGTAGCTAATGTGCACACTGGTAGATTGGCATATAAGGAAAGGCTAAAGGCTAAATTATGTTTAGAATATTCAGTTTAAGGAGGCAAGAAATTTCGTAGTATACTTAAGAAAAATTTCCGTGTGCATTTAAAAAATGGTGTTTAAATGAGTAAACCTGTAACTATCCAAAGGAAGTCATTTCTTGAGGGTTCCAGAATAGCCACAGTCCTAAATATGTGCTCTGTTTTTAATGTTGGTTATCAGGAACCAGGATGTTAAAATGCCCTTGTTCTTTCAAAGCTGCCTAGGAAACAGCATCCTATTAAATCTCTCAAAACCAAGATATATAACAGGAGGAAGTGAGGCACAGCAGTTAAGAGAATGTGCTTTGCAGTCAAGAGACCTTGAGCAGTCTCTTGACATTTCCTAAGCTTCTACTTCTATTTCTAGAAAATAGTCACAGTAATATATATCTCACAGGGTTTTTGTGAGAATGTAATGTCCATACGCATTTGGAATTTTAAATTTCTAAATTTTTGTATTCTGCGTTAGGTACTATTAAGTCAATTCTGACTCACGTGATCCTATGTGACAGAGTTGAACTACCTCATAGATTTTCTTGGCTGTAATCTTTATAGGGAGCTCTGGTGGCATAGTGCCTAAGGCACTTGACTACTAACCAGGAGGCTGGAGGATCAAACCCACCAGCCACTCCTCGGAAGGAAGGTTGGGCAATCTACTTCTGTAGTGATATTTCCTCAGAAACCCAAAGAGGGGTCGCTATGAGTCGGGTCTGACGGCACATAACAACAATAACAACAATCTTTACAGAAGCTGATGGTCAGACCTTTCTCCCATGATGTGGTTGGGTGGGTTTGAACCACCAACCTTGTGGTTAGCAGCTGAGCACTTAACCATTTGTGCCACCAGGACTCCTCATATATTTCTATGGTCTTCTAAATAGACACTACCGTGCATCTGTGAGTTTGTCATACTGTGGTAGCATGCATGTTGCTGTGACGCTGGAAGCTATGCCACCGGTATCTCAAATACCAACAGCAGTCACCCCTGGTGGACAGGTTTCAGTGGAACTTCTAGATAAAGACAGACCAGAAGAAAGGCCTGGGGCTCTACTTCCAAAAATTAGCCACACAGATTCAAAAAAAATTAGCCACACAGAATATTATCCAAGACTTCGACTTGTTTACTTTGGATGAATCATCAGGAGGGACCGACAGCTGAAGAAGAATATTAAGTTTGGTAAAGTGGAGGGTCAGCAAATACAGGGGCAACCCTCAATGAGACAGATTAACACAATCTATCAATGGACTCAAACATAGCAATGATATCCTTTAAAGACGGTGTAGGATCGGGCAACGCTTTTTTGTATTGGAGCCAACTCTATTGGAAGCAATAACAAAAACTAAATAAACAAAACAATGAAACCCATTTGCTTTCGATATATATAGTTCTCAGTTATTTCTTTTTCCTGTGGGACAGTGGCTCTAAATAGAAGAAGGCTACAATAACCTTAGCCTGAATCAGTTAATCAGATTAGCCATGGAGTCACATCCTTTTTCTAGAGAGGTGGGACAGAGAACGAGAAGCCCTAACAGGGACTGAGGAGGAAAAGGATGGCTCCAGCATCTGGTGGAAACACGAAGATAAAGCGCTTTTTTGATTTGTTATTATTGTTGTTGGAGAGAGGGGGTGGAAGGAGAATGGGGGGTGTTTGAAAAAGAAGGTGACACAGGAAGACAGCCAGAGAACAATTTTTAATGATCTCAAAATTATTCCTCAGGAATTGCCTTTGTTAAATTATGACTTTAAAAAATGTTCTCAGGAGGACAATTAGAGAATTTCAGTTGCTGTGACATTTCCTTTTTCTCCCCACCTTTACCCCCTTTTACAGGTGACTTGATTCAAAGTTCAAAAAGCCATCAGGGAAGAACAGATGACTGTGATGTCTCAGAATCTCTGAAATCTTGAGTTAAAAAGTACCTCAGCCATGTGGCCTACCTGCTCAAAAATCCAGTCATCTCAGTCACTTTCTTCAAATAACCATTATTACATTCATTTTTTAAAAATAAACAACTTCAGACTTCCCAGAATCCCTAGTAGATTGAGAGAGAAATTTAACTGTCAGCTGCAGAGTGAAGACATCAAATTCACAAATAGAAAATTGAAAAAGAGAGGCATATTCACTTCATGCTCTTTCCTAGAGCTGTTATAATAATGTGCATGGGACAACAATCAAAACAATACAGGTACCGATGGCCCCTTTCATAGTGAGCTCGCCTCATCAAACTAAAATCATATTCCAGCTCTGAACTGTCTCATAAAGTTGACAATCTACAATCACTGATTAGATGTGTGGGCTCATCTTACCCTATTAGTCTTTTTAAATTGTTTCATGTTTAAGGATTCTTCCAGTTTTTTTTTTTTTAAAGGATTAAACATTTTTCTGATTTATCAGGGATTTAGCTTTGTTTCCTTTTAATAAAAGTGGTTTCAGCATCAACAAATTGCTATTGGTGTTGTTTTATGGCCAAATTCTCAAAAAGTCATGATAAAAAGGATACATACCATATTCATCTATTAAGCTAATATAACAGGAATTTTGCAAACAGATACTGCATTTCTTACATACATTTCTTTTGTGTGTGCACCTGACTAAACAATAGTTAAATCCTTCTGCTTTGGGATAAGCCAGTGGAAACCAGCCTCAACTCTTACACAACATTGGGAATAGAAAAGAGATTTCAAATTGTGTGCCAGCCCTAATCATTTGCTTGTAGATGTGCTTTGTTGAATGCTTCATTAATGATTTTTAAGGCTGGATTCCTGCTCATCAAGAAGGAGTTCTGTGATTAATCGGTGATACCTGCCTCAGGCACTGGAGAGGAAAGCGCTAGGTATGTTTGCCGCATTTGCCACTTTAGTGGATCTTGGACACAAGAAAATTCAGAATTTGTGGTTTTGAGCATTTATCAGCTTTCCTGCAAGTCCATGATGTGCAGTAATTTGTAAGTTTTATTATACCAAAACAAACAAACAAACAAAAACAAACCCACTGCCATGGAGTCAGACCTGACTCACAGCAAACCCTCCTTGGGTTTCCGAGATGGTATCACTATGGAAGTAGATTGCCCAACCTTCCTTCCCAGGAGTTGCTAGTGGGTTTGAACTCCCAGCCTTCTGGTTAGCAGTCAAATGCCTTAGGCACTATGCCACCAGAGCTCCCGCAAGTTTTATTATAGGATATATTTTTAAATATATATATTTGAGAGAGTCACTATTCTACTTATATTTTACTGCATAACAAATTACTCCAAAACTGTAGTTTAAAACAATTTTATTATACTCATGGATTTTGTGGGTCAGGAATTCATCAAAGACACAGGGGAGACAACTTACCTCTGTTCCACAAACTCTGGGGTCTTAGTTGAGAAGATTTAAAGACTGAGGGTGACTCAATGGTGGAGGGCAATATCATCTAAATGTTAGCTCACTTAAATGTCTGGTGATTCAGACTGGCTGTCTGCCAGGACATCAGCCCCTCAACTGGGGCTGTTGGCCAAACTCTTACACATAGCCACTCCACATGGCTGCTTGTGCTTCCTCATAGCATGGTGGCTAACTACTAAGAAAATCAATCGGAAGCTACATTGGCTTTTACAACCTAGCCTTAGAGGTCCCATAGTGTAGCTTCTGCCATAATCTTAAACCCTTCTAGATTCAACAGAACAGTTGAAGACGGAATAGTTTCCTCTGTGAGAGGAGTGCCAAAGACACATTGTAAGAAGAGCATGTGGTGCGAGAGATATTCATACAGCGTTTTTGGAAAATACAGTCTGCCCCAGTTACCTAATTGGTGAGTGAGCTAGCTACTTCATCTCAACACAGGGCTGCAAAAAATTCTCCAGAAATCCTTTCCCAAGCTGTTCTTAAAAGCTTCGCATAACCTGATATTGTTGGAACCTCTACAATTTGGAACCATTTACCACGTTCAGTTCATTCAAGACATTTGTTGTTAAGTGCCCTCAAGTCAATTCTGACTCATAGCTCCCCTATAGGACAGAGTAGGACTGCTCTATAGGGTTCTCTGGGTTGCAATCTTTACAGGAGCAGATCACCAGGTCGGCAACTGCTGGGTTCGAACCTCTGAACTTTCAGTTAGCGGCGGAGCCCTTAACAATTGTGCCACCAGGGCTCCTTTCAAAATATTTAGTCTCTAGTAAACAGAGGTTTTTTCCTGTTAGCAACATTTATTCTGCAGGGCAGAGATCTTTCCTCTACCACTAAGACTAGAGGATTAAGTCAGGAGGAATAATTTCAGTGAAAGGAAGGAAAAGGATACAACTGCATTGGCTCACCCTACTTGAGAATGAGTGGGTGTGCCATTAGAAGGGGTGATGTGGGCACAGCTGTACACATTCTTCCCCATCACCCACCCTTCACAACCTGTCCCTCTCACTTTCCAGGGAGAAGGTGTTAGTGGAAAATGAGTCTCTGCTCAGAAGCTGTGTATTATCCCACTTCCTGCATCCACATTCACAATTTACTGGGAGCTGTGAGTGTACATTGAGAAGAGGGTGTGAAAACAAGCAATAGTTTCTGACCCTGGGGCATTGCGGCATGTAGGTTACAAGGAGCAGGGTGGATTGCAAAGTCACTATGTGAGCTTTGAGTGAAGGCAGATGACAGAACAGGTGGAATCTGGAGCCTCTCCTGTATGTTGTTGTTAGGTGCCGTAGAGTCGTTTGCGACTCACAGCGACCCCATGCACAGCAGAACGAAACACTGCCCGATCCCGCGCCAGCCCCACAAGCGCTGCTATACTTGAGCCCATCATTGCAGCCACCGTGTCAATCTGTATGCTCACCAGTATATGGACACATTTGAATTAGGGGATGGGGCTGGTGGGGGTGATATATACTGTATTCTGTTTACAAATCAGTTGATCCTCAAAGTTGATTATTTGAAATTCATAATGCATTTCCTGTAGGAAAATAAGGGAGCTCTGGTGGCATAGTGCCTAAGGCATTTGACTGCTAACCAGAAGGCTGGTGGTTTGACCACCAGCCACCCCTCAGAAGAAAGGTTGGCCAATCTACTTCTTTAGAGATAACACCATGGAAACCCAAGGAGGGGGGTAGCTATGAATCAGAACTGACTTGACAACAGTGAGTTTGGTTTGGTTATAGGAAAATAAAGTTATACATGTTGATTATGCCCCTAGACAGATGACAAAAGTCTATTTAACTCCATCAGCACCATGCTGCAGTGTTAAAGAATGTCATCACTGTGTTTAACAGCACTTCTAGGGAAAATTTAGATTTCCAAAGTGATGCCAGAAATGAATTTCCTCTCATTGCAAGCCAGATAGTAGGCTCTCTCTCCAATTCCTCTTCAATTAAGCAAACTTTCCTGAAGTACCTATAATATGTCAGTAGGATGTAGGGTCTGGGGGTTCAAAGAAAAATGAGTCTCTGCTTTAAAGGAGATTAACTCATAATCCCATCATCTGCCTGTCAGTTTGTCCTACCATGGTGGTTTGTGTGTTGCTACAATACTGGAAGCTATGCCACTGATATTTCAAGTACCCGCAGGGTCACAGATGGTGGACAGGTTTCAGTGGAGCTTCCAGACTAAGACTAGTAAGGAAGGCCTGGTGATCTGCTTCTGTAAACTGGCCAATGAAGAATCCTTATGGATCACAACAGAACATTGCCTGATGTAGTGCCGGAAGATGACCCTCCTGGGTTGCAAGATACTCAAAATACACAGTGGCTGCAAAAATGGCCTTGAGCATACCAGTGATGCTGAAGACTGGGCGATGTTTCATTCTGTTAAAAATAAGGTTGCCATGAGTCTAAGCTGACTTGACAGCAATTAACAACAAACAACTCCTAGTCTGCACCACTCTGGACTCCAGTACACACCCTGTACACATCCAAGAGCAAAGATTGTTTCCAACCTGGAGGTGACTTCCATGATAGGCTAAGTTTGGGGCTCCCATAGGAGGAGGGCCAGGGTGGATCTGGGGATTTCTGCTTGTATATTTTGTCTGCCTCAGCATTTCTGACTCATGAATCTGTCCTTTCTAATAATCAACTGCAGAACAGAAGGTAATTGCACAGTTTCCCTCCAGTATTCCAGTCCTTGAAAAACAGCCAAATATTTATGGAAAGTTGTTTTAAGTAGAGGAGTGAAACCCATCTCCCTGGTGAGGGTGTGGAGGTATGTCATTCCTCATTGTCCTCATCCTGACTCCACTGCTTATAGAGAAGAGGAGTGTGATGTGCAGAAAAGTGTCAATGCAAAGCTGGTGCAGGTCTTTGGACATTGTCATGTAGGAAAATACCTTCATGCAATGGTACCTTCCAAATACACTACCAGGGGAGTCGTCCCAGAGGTCATGGAAGAGAAAGACCCACCGACCAGATGAAGATGCTCCACTAACATAATTTGTTAAATTCATTTAAAACTTACAGCAAGAAGCGAGAGGAAGAAATGAGTTAGATTAACACACTCAGGGTAAGGTGCAAGCTGGGTATTGATACTTGTGCTGTACAAAGCTAACGTTCTGTCTCTTTCTCTGCTGCATCAGCCTTACTTGCTGATGGGAAAGTTTCTGAGAACCAGATTTGAATGTGGGGCTCAGCAGATGGAAGATGGCTGAAGCCAACACAAAGTGGTTTGTCAGAGACACAGGGGCAAAGAGAACTGGCCAATAACTGTAGCTTTCTGATTAGTGTGCTCTACAGCTATGGGTTTATCTGCATTTCTAGGGCAGAGCACAATGGAGGCCCAAGTGGGACCAAAATACAGGTCTTCAAATTGGTCAATTTGAGGATGATTTAGTTGTCAGCATGGAGGTGGCATGATTTGTACTTTATGACTTGGGTTTTCCACCTCTTTTCATCTTCAGAGCCTCTGAACACATGTTTTGTTTTGTTTTTTTAATTTTTTATTCCATGCCTTATAGGTTACCAACTCACTATCTATTTTTTCACGTCTTATGAGCTTTCTCCTATCTCATAAGCTATTTGCTTTCTATCCCTACTTAAGACTTCTTATGAGTTTCATCCATCACATTTGTTTTTCTTATCTTGTATAGCAGAATTGAATATGATCACATAATACAGTATAGTAAAGTATATTTTGATTCCTGTTGGCCCAGAAGCTCTGCCTAGAAGCTAGGTTGGGGAGTGGGGACAGCCCAAAGGATGGGCACTGCTCTGTATGATTGCTGTATCCGTTTTGTGCAGGGGTCTATGTTGATCATGTTGCATTTGGAGCAACGATTAACATCCTTAATATGGATCTAGACTGTGCCATTTCTGAGAATTAGAGATTGCCTTTAGGAGACATGTGTGTGTGTGTGTGATTTGATAGTTACACAACATATGAACAGAAACATACTTGTTCTGTACCAGCCACTGGACAGGAGCACTTAGACCCATCCTGGGATGCCCTACTGAGGTCCACACCATCACCTCTCCCCCTCATCCCAATCCTGGAATTAGTGCAGAGGAACAAAATACATCAAAGTTAGGGAAATTATCATCAGAAACTATCATATTCATCTGGGGATTAGAAGAGGGGTCTAGGGAAAAACCAACCCTGCAGGCAGGGAAAGGAATTCTCTAATGGGGAAGGGGTAGAGATTTGCCTTGTGGGCCTCAGACTAGAGGTGGGAGGAACTGAGCATAGAAAATCAAGATGAAAAATTCAAGAGTCCCTATACAGTGCTAAGGAGCTCTGGTGGCATAGTGGGTAAGGCATTTTGCTGCTAATTAGAAGGTCGGCAGTTCAAGCCCACTAGCTGTGCTTCGGGAGACAATCTACTTCTATGAAGATTTATAGCCTTGAAAACCCAATGGGGTTGCTATGTGTTGGAATCTACTTGGCAGTGGTTTTTTTTTTTTTTTTAAATGCAGGGTTAAGTTTCTTTGTTTACCCTTGGGTCAGGAGTAGAATTATATGAAGTAGACAGTTTAAAACGTTTCTCCTTGATGCTTACAAACACACACACAGCACGCAAATGGAAGGTGCCTAAATCTTTTCTTCCACGTTGCAACATCACTGTCAGCAAGGCTAGGTCAGAAAATTGTCATCAGTCGTGGGAAACCCGTATGTTGCAGAGTAGAACTGTGCTCCATAGGATTTTCATGGCTGTGACTCTTTGGAAGCAGAGCATCAAGCTTCTTTCCTAGGCACCTCTGGGTGTGTTCAAACCATGAAACTTGGTTAGTAGCCCAGTGCCACCCAGGGATTCCCTCCGTCTGATGTTGCTCTTTGTCATTCCCTGTTGCTGTTGTTGTTATGTGCCGTCGAGTCAGACTTGACTCATAGCAACCCCTTCTTGGGTTTCTGAGGCAGTATCACTATGGAAGTAGATTGCCCAGCCTTCCTTCCGAGTGTCATTCCCTACATCACATATGGTTTGTGAGGTCCTGGAGGTGGTGAGGAGCAGTAAGGGACAGGACAGAATTGGGAAGTCACTCCCTGGGATCACCAGGGGGTCTCTGCCCAGGAGATCCAGGCACAGATGTCAGTAGAGGTGTGAGTGGAGGCAGGCATCTGCTAGGAGGACAATTCAGAAGGCAAATGTCCCCAGTCTCAAAAACAATGTAACTTGATAGCATTAACAATGTGCTTCCAGTTTCTTCTTAGGCCTGCTGTTCCATTCTCCTCCACCTCCCAGAATCTATAAAGAACAGGGAAAAAACACCCAAAGCCAATAGTGGTTGGTCTTAGACTGTACAGAGGGCTGAAGTGAGATTCCTCTACGTATTTGAGGACAAACTCTGCAGGGCTGTTAGGCATTTCAGCACAGAAATAAGATAAGGCCTCATCCTGGTGGCCTTCCACTCTACCCTTGCTATCACTGGTGCCATGATCACCAAAACCAACCAAGATGGTCAGGCCCAGCTTAGTCTCCCTGCTCTGTGTTAGAGAGGAACCCCATGCTTATTTCCTTCACGGCATGCTATAATTATCTACCTCCCTGATTCTCTCTGACACTGCATTGTGATCAAGGAGCAGGATTTGTTCACCACCTAAACCTCAAAAATATGTATTGAATGAAAGAATAAATGACCCAAGACCAGACCAGCACTGGCATGAGGTAAGAAAAGCAGGATTAAAGCCTGGGAGCCCTGGGCAGAGTCCAAGTCTGCTGTGTGTGTTGGGGGCGCAGAGGTGGAACAAAAGAAAATTACTCTGTTGGAAATAGCTGAGACCACACGATGGACAGCTATCTCTCAATGACCATAACAGGCATATGTATTGAGTTGGGGGCTACTTCTATTAGAAAATAAAAATTTCTAATTCAGAGAAGCAGACAATCTTACTAAACAACCAAATGTCAGATCTCAAATATTTACCCACTATCTTGCCATGGAACATGTTTTTCCACCAGGGAAACTAGTGAAACACCATCCTATCACGTATACTGTTGCCAGGGTGATATCCAAAAGCCTCCAACACAGTATTTGTTTACCATTTTGTGGTCACACCATTTTTGAGAATGGGATGAAAGCTATGGTCTTCTTCCCAGAAAAACATACCCAAATTTGCTTACAATCCCGGAGGCGGTGATTATAGTCCTATCTTCCCCCCCTTAGTGGTCTCCTATTGCTTCAGATGAAATCTATCCTGAGCTAGCCTACCAGAACTCACCACCTGCTCCCATGGCTCCTAGACTCTTTTCCATTTCCTATCTGTCTCGACACCACTCTAGGTACTCTGCTGCCTTTCCCACGCCCCAAACACACCCTGTACTTTCCCACCTTTGAACCTGGAGGCAGAGGTCCTGCAGTTCCTTTAAGGTGCCTCAGGGACAGGAACTGGGCCCCACTGTCCAAGCACTGCTTGAGCCATAAAAGGCTAGGAACAGCCACAACCTGTTCTGCAGCTCAGTCCTGGCTCCACCCTCCTGATTGTGACTCTGAGCACAACACTGGCTTCTGCCTTGGTGCTGTCTCTTAGCTCCTGGCTTTTCTGACTCAGATGTGTCCCTAGACTTGCATGCCCTGCACACCCTGCTGCCTTTGGGCCCCCTAATGGCTTGGAACTAAAACCAAAGACCAAACCCACTGCCACTGAGTCAATTCTGCCTCCTGATTTGACCCCTCTATTATAAGTCTCTATGAGTCAGGATTCACTTGATGGCAATCAGATGGACCTATTTAATTTAAAAGTAAATCACGTATTTGCTCTGTGACACCAGGTGCTTTGCTAGTGTTGCTATTAGCTGCCTTGGCACTTGGTGACCTCACGTACAACGTAAGGAAATGCTACCTGATCTTACACCATGCCATGATTGGTTCGGGTTTGGACAGTTGTGATCCATAAGGTTTTCATTGGTTGACTTTTAGAATTAGTTCTGCAGGGCTTTCTTCCTAGTCTGTCTTAGTCTGAAAGCTCCCTTCAGCTCCATTGAAACCTGTTTAGTATCATGGCTACACCAAAGCCTCAATGAAAAATAGGTGGTGGCTGCACACAAAGCCAGGAATAGAAGTGGGTATCCCACATGGAAGGGGAGAATTCTACCAAGGAACTATTAATGCCTTGGGAACTTTGGTAGGCAGTGGAAATTTAGTCATAACTAGACCCAGTTCCTATCTCTGGGAATTCAGTCTTAACGGGGAGGCAGATAATTACCTTTCCACATGGAAATGCCTCCACAGAGGAAATCAGAGGGCACCTTGGAACTACAGGGATGTAACCAACGCTGGTATTTTCAGGGAGAAAGTGATATCCAAGATGGGACCTGAAAGACAAACCTTGATAGATGATCCAAGGGGAGAAAATACTCTGTGTAAAGCATACGAGACCAGGAGAAAGGGAGGGAAGTGTGATGGGCTGGAAACTGCAAGTAATTAAACATGTTTGGACTCAAAGAAGGAGCCCCAGTGGCACAGTGATTAAGCACTCACCTGCTAACCAAAAGGTGGGCAGTTCAAATCCACCAGCCATTCCATGGGAGAAAGATGTGGGAATCTCCTGTAAAGAGTTGTAGTCTTGGAAACTCTATGGGACAGTTCTACTCTATTCTATAGGGATGCTACGAGTCAGAATTCAACTCAATGGCAATGGGTTTTGGTTGAACTCTGGAGTCCCTGGAGAGAGTGACAAGAGATTTGGCTGGAGGGATGGGAAGGGCCAGGATGATGAAGGGCCCTGTGAGCCAGGTTGAGGAAACTGGACTCCACCCTTAGGGTCAGGAGAAGCCATTGAAGGTTAGGTGTGGTGGAGGGAACAAATGTCAATGGCTCCTCCCAGGCCCTGGTGGCCCTCAGCTCTCCTTTCTTTTGCTGCAATCCACCTAGTCTTCTTTTTTTTTTCTTTTATGATTTTTTTTTTTTTTATTAGGATTTGGGTGAAGATTTACAGAGTAAATTCACTTTTCATACAGCAGTTCACATATACTTTGTCTCATGTCATTGACCAAAATTTACAATGCAGCAGCTCCCCTCCCACTTCCTCCCCATAGTTACCTCCTCCCAGTGTCCATCCCTTCATACTCTTCGAGAGGCCCATTGTCTGCCAACCCTGTATATGATCTTGGATACACTCTCCATTTAGACATACATAATTGTTTAGCTTGTTCACCCATCTATCCGTCCCTATACCCATGTTTGCTTTCATTGACAACTCAGTATTGTATTTACAAAGGGGTTCATATTTGTTGTTTGTACTGCCCATGTAACTCTCTCTGTCTTTCTCATCCTCAATACTGCCATATTGGTCACTCACATTTGGTACATTGCCCTTCTCTTCACCCAAATCAATATTTATCTCTATCTATCTAACAGCATTCCCTCCCCTTCCCTCCCACCCCTGGTAACCAACAAAGAAAATGTCCTCCAATATATAAACCTTTCCTTAACTTTCACAATAACGGACTAATACAATATTTGTCCTTTTGTGACTGACTTATTTTGCTCAGCATAATGTCCTCCAAGTTCATCCACGTTATGCGGTGTTTTGCAGATTCTACGTTATTCTTTAGCGTTGCATAGTATTCCATTGTGTGAATGTACCAAAGTTTGGTTATCCATTCCTCAGTTGTTGGACATCTAGGTTGTTTCCAAGTTTTGGCTATTGTAAATAGTGCTGCGATGAACATCGGCGTGCATATATCTGTTCTTGTTATGGCTCTCACTTCTTTAGGGTATATACCTAGTAATGCCACCTAGTCTTCTTAAAGTTGCCACTTCCCACTCTATGCCTTGAGGCTCTTGGCCCCCACAGCACCTACAAATAGAACACATTCCTCCCATCTTCTTGTTGAGCCTAAAGACAAACACACAAGCTCTTATTGTTCAAGGGTTCAGTGCTTATTTTTTTAATTGCTAATCCCTAAAAGGAGCCAGAAAAAAGATAGCAAAATAACCTGAGGTATGAGTGTGGTCTGTGGTGGAGCTACAATAGTTCCTACCCCTATTCTTGACTCCCTGGTCATAAAAGCTCTCTCTTTTGTTTTGTTCTTAGGAGTGGGCTTAATAAACACCTTCCCCCAATATCTCACTCTCCCACACACTTTAGAGTAGTGGTTCTTAAATTTTTTTGAGTACTAACCATAGAGAGAAATATATTTTGTAGCTTTACCCAATAGATACACACAGGCACACAAGCAAAACACATTTCCTAAAATAACATTACCCTTTCTACAAATGAGGCCCTCTGATATTTTCTATTTCAGTCCAGCCTATTCCTTTCTTTTAATACTGATCACAACCCACTAAATTGATTTCAGTATCCACTAATGGGTTGCATCCTGTAATTTGAAAAACACTGCTTAGTGGAAGGATGTGCTGGGCCTTTTCTGAAGGCACTTTCTCTCCAGCCGAGGCAATCCAGATGAAGCCAAAGTACCCCCTTGTCTTAAACGTTATTTTGAGTTTTGAGGACCCCAGACTGAGCTGTTTCCTGGACTTTAGTCAGTTTAGAAATGTTATCTTTGGTCATTGCCTTAAATGGTATGGATCCTAGAAATGTGTTAAGTCTGGGTGCCATTCCACTCACAATCAGCAGGTGAATGAGAATGGCACAGAAGAAAAGGATCAGGCTGTGTTGTTTATGAATAACAACAACAATACTAACATCTGCTGAGTGTGGACCAGACACTGATGATGCTGGCCTTTAAATTCTTTATCTCACTCAAGTCTCCACAAACTGTGAGTTTAATATTGTTACAGAGTATGAAAAGGAGGCACACCCTACTTCACACCACACACAACAATTCATTAGAACAGATCAATGACTTCAATATAAGAGCTAAAACTATAAAAATTTAGAGGAAAATATGACCTTGGATTTGGCAATAGATTATTAGATATGATACCAAAAGCTCAAGCAAGAAAAGAAAAATAGATAAATTGAATAGGACATTATCTAAAAATAGATAATAAATATCCTTTCATGTATCAAAGAACATTATCAAGAAAGTGAAAAGAGAGCCTACAGAATAGGAGGAAATGTTTGGAAATCATATATCTGATAAGGATTTAATAATCAGAATAAAAAATTCCTACAATTCAACAACAAAATGATAAATAATCATATTAAAAAAGAAGCTTAGTCAAGTAGACATTTCTACAAAGAAGATATACAAATAGTCAATAAGCACATGAAAAGATACTCACCATCGTTAGTCATTAAACCAAACACATCGCCACTGAGTAGATTCCAACGCAAAGGAGCCCTATATTGTTGTTGTTGTTATGTGCTGTTGAGTCAGACCCGACTCATAGCGACCCCTCTTTGGGTTGCTGAGGCAGTATCATTACAGAAGTAGATTGCCCAACCTTCCTTCCAAGGAGTGGCTGGTGGGTTTGAACCGCCAGCCTTTTGGTTAGCAGTCAAGTGCCTTAGGCAGTATGCTACCAGAACTCCCAGTAACCCTATAAGACAGAGAAAAACTGCCCCATAAGCTTCCAAGGCTATAAATTCTTAGGGAAGCAGACTGCCATATCTTTCTCCTGCAGAGCTGGAGGGTTCAAACAACTGATCTTTCAGTTAGCAGACAAGTGCTTTAACATTGTGCCGCCAGGGCTCCTTTGATTAGTCATTGTTGTTATTGTTGTTTGCTGTCGAGTTGGACCTGACTCATAGTGACCTCTCCTTGGGTTTCTGAGGCAGTATCACTACAGAAGTAGATCACTCAACCTTCCTTCTGAGAAGAGGCTGGTGGGTTTGAACCACCAGCCTTCTGGTTAGCAGTCAAATGCCTTAGGCACTACACCATCAGTGCTCCTTCATTAGTCATTGTTGTTGGTGTTATTTGCCATGGAGTGGGCCCTGACTCATAGCGACCCCTTCTCATTAGGGAAACACAAATCAAAACCACAGTGAGATACCGCTTCATTCCCACTGTAACAACAGTTGCTGTTGAGTCAGTTCCAACTCATGGTGACCCCTTGTGTGCAGAGTAGAACTGCTCCATAGGGTTTTCTTTTCTTTTTTTCTCCCCTGTGACACTTTTTTAAAAAACATTTTATTGTGGTTTGGGTGAAAGTTTACAGAGTATATTAGTTTCCTATTTAATAATTTTGTTTCATGACATTAATTGCAATCCTTTCAATGTAACAGCACTCTTCCCATCCTTCCTTGGGTTTCTTGTTTTCATTTACCAATCTTTCCCGCCCCTTCCTGTCTTCTGAGCTTTGTTTCTGGGCAAATGCTGCCTTTCTGGTCCAGTATGGTTGATTTTTCTGAGGAGCATGTTCCTCACAGGTATTATTGTTCTCTTTATAGGCCTATTTACTGTTTGGCGTAAAGGTGATCTCCAGGAGTAGGTTCAGTTCCAGGTTTGAAAGGTGTCTAAGGACCATAGTCTTGGGGTTCCACTAGTCTCTATTAGACCAGTAAGTCTTGCCTTTTTTTATGATTTTGAATTTTGTTCTACATTTTTCTTCCACTCTATCCAGGACCTTCTATTGTGATCATTATCAGAGTGGGCAGTAGTGGTAGCCTGGCACCATCTAGTTCTTCTGGTCTCAGGCTGGTGGATGCTGTGGTTCATGTGGTCCATTAGTCCTTTGGATTAATTTTTTCCTTAAGTCTTTGCTTTTCTTCACTTGTGTTTGCTCCAGATGGGAGAGAACAGTATTTGTATCTTAGATGGCCACGAGTAAGCTTTTGATGGCATAGTGCCTAAGGCATTTGACTACTAACCAGAAGCCTGGTGGTTCAAACTCACCAGCCACTCCTTGGAAGGAAGATTGGGCAATCTACTTCCATAGTGATACTGCCTTGGAAACCCAAGGAGGGCTCACTATGAATTAGATCCGACTCCACGGCAATGTGTTGCATTTGCATTAATAAGTATTAGTAAGATCCCAGTTGCTATTCACCAAAGTAGAATGTAGAATATTTTCTTTATGGACTGTTATGCCGATTGACCTAGATATCCCCTGACAATGGTCCTAAGTCCTCAAGCTCAGTTACTCAGTCCCTCAAGGTGTTTGGTTATGGCTAAGAAGTTTGTATAACTTTGCCTCCTGTATGCTCTACTATATATCTGGATATATTTGCAGCACATACAAATACGCACATAGAAATATCCTCTGCCAAGTCTATATATGATCATGGATATACTTCCATATGCCATCCCACACAGCTTATGTATGTACTTATGTATCCACTAGTAAATTATACCATAGATTTTTCAAGGCTGTGACCTTTCAGAAGCAGATCGTAAGTTCTGTCTTCCAAAGTGCCTTTGGGTGGGTTCAAACCATAACCTTCAGCTAGTCATTGAGCACTTAACCATTTGCTCCACCCAGGGACCCTCATATCCATTTGGATGGTTTATGTGTGTGTGTGTGACAGAAAATAAGTATTGACAAGGAGGTGGAGAAATTGGAACACTTGTGCATTGCTGATGGGAATGGGAATGCAAAATGGTGCAGCCTCTGTGGAAAACAGTTTGGCAATTACTCAAAAAGCCTAACGGAATTATCACCTATCTCAGCAATTCTGATCCTAGGCATATACCCCAAAGAGTTGAAAACAGAGACTCAAACAAATATGTGTACATCAGTGTTCACTGAAGTATTATTCACAGTAGCCCAAATGTGCTATATTGTTGTTCTGTGGAAGGTGGAAAATATCCAAGTGTCCATCAGCAGATGAATGGCTAAACAAGATGTGATATGTACATGCAATGGAGTATTATTCAGCCATAAGAAGAAATGAAGGTCTGATACATACTACAACATTGATGAACTTTAAAAACATTATGCTAAGTGAAATAAGCCAGACCAGACACAAAAGGACAAATATTGTATGATCTCACTTACATGAAACATCAGAATAGGAAAATTCACAGAGGCAGGGATTGGGGGAGAGGGGAATGGGAAGTTAATGCTCAATAGATACAAGGTGTATGTTTGGGGTGATGAAAAGTTTTGGTAGTACATATAGTGATGGTTGCACAATATTGTAAATGTCATTAATGCTGTTGAATTGTATACTTAAAAATGGTTAAATGGTAAATTTTATGTTATGTATGTTTTGTGTGGTTATGGGTAGCTGTCATCAAATCAGCCCCTACCCCATGGAAACCCCACACACAATGAAAAGAGATGCTGCCTAGTCCTGTGCCATGCTACGACTGGCTGCAGATCAGACCATTGTGATCTGTAGGGTTTTCATTGGCTGATTTTCAGAAGTAGATTGCCAGGCCTTTCTTCTTTGTCCATCTGAGTCTGGAAGCTCTGCTAAAATCTGTTCAACATCATAGCAATATGTAAACTTCCACTGATGAGTGGTGGATGTTTATGAGGTACATTGGCTAGGAATCAAACCCAGTTCTCCATCATGGAAGGTTAGAATTCTACCACTGAACCACAAATGCCCCTCATACATGTTACCATAATAATAATAATAATAATAACTGGGTAGGAGAAAAAGGAGGACTAAGGAGCTCTGGTGGCACAGTGGCTAAATTATTCAGCTGCTAACTAAAAGTTGGCAGTTTGAACATACCAGCCACTTCATGGGAGAGAGATTATCACAGCCTTGAAAGTCTTATAGAGCTGATATGAGTTGGAATCAACTCGATGGCAGTGAGTTTTTGCTTTTTTTTTTAGAATAATGCTATACTCTGAGTATTAAATGAGATAATGTATGCAACCCTCACCACCACCAATAAATAAATGGAGACACGAAGGACCTGCTAAGGAGACAATGCTGAAAGTGGGCAAACCAGTATTAGCCTAAGTTTGTTAGACACCAGAGCCTGATCTTGACAAATCTGAGTATTCTGTGTGGGTCCATTCATCCAAAGGGACTGTATGGAGTGTGTGTATATTCCACAGAGTGTCTTACCTCAGGGTTGCCTCATTGGGTTTCATATGTTCTCAGAGCGTTCAAAAAAAAAAAAAAAAAAAAAACCACACTCACTGCCGTGGAGTTGGATCCAACTGATAGCAACTTCTCCTTGGGTTTTTGAGGTGGTATCTCTATGGAAGTAGATTGCCTAGTCTTCTTTCCAAGGAGTGGCTGATGGGTTTGAACTGCCAGCCTTCTGCTTAGCAGTCAAATACCTTAGGCACCACACCACCAGAGCTCCTACAGAGATTCATGAGCCCTTAAAACAGTGAAACAAGACTTTGAATGTGTTTTTCTAGCTAGGTTCTCAAATCACTCTTTGACCCACTGATCCATCTGGATGAGCTAAGGGATCTGAATGTAAATACTTTTGCTTACCAGTGATAAATTCGTGTGTGTATATGTTATGTGGTCAGAACAATAAAAGAGATTATTTGTAGATCCCTGCAACACAGGAAATTCCTGTGAGGAGACATGCGTGCAACTGAAGTGGGTGGGTGACAGGTAAAGAACCTGCCTTGAAAAAGGGTTGTCTGCTGGGGAGACCAACTTCCTGGCCAATAAATTATGGATTGTCGTAGACTGGGTTCCTCAGAGCCTTGCAGAGTTCTGTGTTGAGGTTTTTCTTCCAGAGGTCTTCTCTCGTCTTGTGTCGGGAGAAGGGAGAAGGTCACTGCTACTTTAAAAAAAAAGGGTAGCAAAAATATCAGACAAATCCCAACTGAGGGACATTCTACAAAATGCCTGACCAGAGCTCCTCAAAACTGTCAAAGCCACCAAAAACAAGGAGAGTCTGAGAAACTGTCAGCCTAGAGGTGCCTAAGGAGAATGACAATGACATATAATATGGTGTCCTGGACAGGATCCTGGAACAGAAATAGAATATTAGGTAAAAGCGAAGAAAATCTTTAAAAAGTATGGACTTTAGTTAATAATAATCTATCAATATTAGTTCATTAAAAAATGTGCCACACATATTTAATAATTAAAAAATGGGGATGTTAATAATAATAAACTGAGTGTAGGTATATGGGAATTCTGTACTATCTTTGCAAATTATCTTTCAAGCTATCCTCTAAAATTAAAAGGTTATTTTATAAGGGAGAAGAGAGCTGATAACTAGCTGGGCAGGGCCTCAGCTCTAACATCTTCTGGGAAGTTTGTGAAACTGGGCTGGGCTGAGGGCCTCTGGGAGAGGCAAGGATTTCCAGTTTCTGAGCATGAACTCCAGGGTGTGAGCAGCCCTTGACCTCCAAGGAGCTGCATAGGAATAAAATATCAATTTGACTTTGTTCAAGACCACGCCTTTGGTGTCCAACCAGAAAGGAATCTATCATTAAGAATTGAGGCTGACCATTACACAATCATAGATATGACACACATTTTCAACTACTTCTCTTCTGCTCCTGAACATCAAGCAACAATTCAAAAACAACTTGTCCAGAACTGAGCTCAGAGCCCCACCTCAGCACCTCACTGCCGTACTTGTTCTTCCTGTGTCCTGACAATGGCACCACCCTTCTCCAGTCACCTGTGGGTTGACCATTAAGTCATCCTAAATGCCTTCCTACTTTTCACCTCTACATCCAGTCATAACACCCTGTGTCTCCCCTGTCCCCAGGCTCTCCAGTACCCACGTGTCCTCTCTTGTCTTCACTGCTACTGTCTTAGCTCAGCCTCTCCCCAGTGCACTGTTGTAATAATACCCCAGGCAGTGTCTAGTCTCCAAACCTTTTAATTCACTATATATATATATGTATATATGTTGTTGTTATGTGCCGTTGAGTCGGACCTGACTCATAGCGACCCCTCCTTGGGTTTCCGAGGCAGTATCACTATGGAAGTAGATTGCTCCATCTTCCTACTGAGGAGTGGCTGGTGGGTTTGAACTGCCACTGGTTAGCAGTCAAGTGCCTTAGGCACTACTCTATTAGAGTTTATATATATATATATATATATATATATATATATATATGATGACATTTTTCAGATGTATCAAAAGGCGTAGATTAGAATGTAATAACGAACTCACTACCAAGCATAAAAACCAATTTTACTGATAAAATGAAAGCCCTCGGTGTACCCGTCTGATTCATTCCCTACCCTCCAAGCTTTTTTCATGTTCTCATAATTCCTATATATATATATATTTCCTCATGAGGCCTACCCTGATCACTCAATTTAACATTGTAATCCATAACCCATCTCCCCCCATAATCCTGATCTCTTTTACCTCTGCTTACCCACCTTCCCCCCATAGTGCTTTATCACTTTTCTAACATGCTATGGAAGTCCCTGGATAGTACACATGGTTAAGTGCTCAGCTGCTAAACAAGAAGTTGGCAGTTTTTGTCCACCTAGAGGCACCTTTGGGAGCTCTGGTGGCATAGTGCCTAATGCATTTGACTGCTAACCAGAAGGCTGGCAATTCAAACCCACAGCCACTCCTCAGAGGGAAGATTGGGTAATCTATGTCAATAGAGATACCACCTCAGAAACCCAAGAAGGGGTTGCTATGAGTCGAATAAACTCGATGGCAGTGAGTTAATGAGTTTGGTTTTGGTTTAGAGGCACCTTGGAATGTTGTGTTATTAAGTCCTGTCAGCTGGGCTACAACTCATAGTGACCCTGTGTATAACAGAACGAAACACTACCTGGTCCTGTGCCATCCTGTACAATATTTGCTCTGCTTGAGCCCATTGTCACAGCCATTGTGTCAATAAGGCCTACCTAGCAATCTACTTCAGAAAGATCAGCCATTGAAAACCATATGGAGCACAGTTCTACTCTGACACATTTGGAGTTGCTGTGAATCGGAATTGACTCCACAGCAGTTGGTTTGGTTTTTTGGCTTTAACACACTATGTAATTAGTTAATTCATTATATCTACTGTTTATTTTCTGCCTTCCTTCACTAGAATGTGTGCCCAATGGTTTCAGTCTTTTTTCCTGGAATTTTGGGCTGTTTTATTCATTGGCAAATCTTAAGAGCATGTAATAGACAACTGATAAATATTTATTAAATATGTATTTTTTGAATCAACTAGGACCTCCAAGACGATGCTTACTTGAGGCAATGATAGAAGTTATCTTTATTTTCTTTCTGACTTCAGTGGAAATGGTTTTAAAGTTTCACTACTAAACATGTTTGCTTCAGTATTTCAATAAATATACTTTTTATTGAGCTAAAGAAGTTCTCTTCTATTTCTAGTGTGTCAAGAAGTTTTGTCATAAAAAATTAGATGCTTTCTCTATATCTACTGAGATGCTCATGTAGTTTTTCTCCTTTAATCTGTTAATATGGTGTTTTACAGAACCAGATATCCCCACATTCCCAGGATAACATTGCAGGGTTTTAATCAAGCGATTAATATGATTTGATTTACATTTTGAAAAGTTCACTCTGGCTGCTGTGTAGAAAATGCATTGGAGAGGAACAAGAGTGAAAGCAAGAAGATCATCCAGGAAGTTATTAGAGTAATCTGAGTGAGAGATGATGGGGAAAGTGGAAATGGAGATACGTGGTAGTATCAGGAATATATTTTGGAGATAGAAGCGACAGAACTCAGTGATGGATTAGATGTGAGGAGGGGGAAGGGGAAAAATCGAGTATGACTGCTAAGTTTTTTTTTGGTTTGAGAAACTAAGTGGTCCTACTTACTTAATGAAGAACATACCAGTTGTCATTGAATTGATTCCAACTCATGGCGACCTCATGTGTGTCAGAGTAGAATTGTGCTCCACAGAGTTTTCATTGGCTGGATTTTGGAAGTAGATCACCAGGCTTCTATTCTGAGGTATCTCTGGGTAGACATGAACTGTCAACCTTTCTGTTAAAAGCTGAGTGCATTAACCATTTCTGTTATCCAGGGACTGCAATATGGAGAATCAAATCAGAGAGGACAGGAATCAAGAGTTCTGCTTTACATGGTGGCATTGAGAAAGAGAAAGACATGGAGAGGCACATGGGAGGTACAGACAACAAAGATGAACCCTTTTGCACAAACAGTACTGTGTTGTCAGTGAAGGCAAACATGGGTATACAGGAGAATAGATGGGTGGACAGGCTAAACTAGTAGGTATGTTCAGAAGTGGGGAGTGTACCCAAGAGCATGTATGGGGTTGGCAGACAGTGGTCCTATAAGTTCACTTGTATGATCTGAATTCCCAGGTGTATTGTAGAGGTGACAAGGGACAAGGTTGTAGTCACTTCTTGGTCACAGCCAGCTACCCAGAGGGACCGAGTAGTTGAAACTGTGAGCTCGGGACCATAGTCGCAGGGGACATCAAGCTCAATTGGCATAACATACTACACAAAACATTGTTCTACCTCCTACTTTGGTGAGTAGTGACTGGGATCTTAAAAGCTTGCAAGCACCATCTAGATGCAATGATGGGTCTCTCCTCATCCAGAGCAAAGAAGAATGAAGAAAACCAAAAATTCATGGAAACAATTAGTCTCAGAGACTGGTACACCATGTGATCTTCAGCCTATACAACTATAAGAACAGAAGAACTCGATGGTGCCTGGCTACCACTGCTAACCACTCAGAGGGGGATCTATGCAGGAGATCTTGGATAGAGGGGAAGAACAATGTGGAACAAAACTCAAAATCATTTGGAAAAAAAGTGGGTGGGGACAGGTTTGCTGGTCTGATAGAGCTTGGTCAAACCACTGAGACTATGGCCCCTAGCTGCCCTTCAGGTCTAGAATTGAACCCCCACCTATGGCTTCCAGCCAAACAAAAGATAGGCATGTGAGCTGAACATTTATCTGAGGTAGATACACTCGTTGGAGAGAATAATCATGGGAGAAAGAAGGGCTGTTTATGCACAGGGAGACTGCTCAGAAGGCAGGAGTGCATGGAGGAATGGACACAGGGAAGAGGTAGGTAACTATCAGGAGGAAGTGGCAGGGGAGCTGTTGCATTGGGGTAAATTGTAGTCAATGTCATGAGACAAAGCGTATGGGAACTGCTATATGGAACATGAATTTGCTCTGTAAATTTTCACCCAAATCACAATTAAAAAAAAAGAAAAAAAAACGAGTTCTGTTTTAAATATATTAGGATTTAAATGTCTATTAGATACCTAAGTGGAGATATGGAATAGGCAGACAGCTCTGGGGTGAGTCTGCGTAGAAGATAGGGACTAGTGAGCTATTTGTGTAGAGAGATGGGAGACCCTGGGTGGCAAAAACCATTAACCACTAGACTATTAGCTGAAATGTTGGCAGTTTTAACCCTAGAGCAATTCAGAGGACAGACCTGGCATAGGTCGCAGCCTTGAAAACCCTCTGAAGCAGTTCTACTCTATACACATGAAGTCACCATGAGTCAGAATAGACTCAACAGCTACTGAACAACAAGAACAGAGATGCATTAGTCACAATGATGGTTGTGGTCACCAAGGGGAAGAATGACATAAAGAAGATTCAGATCCAGGGCTAAGCTGAGGACTTTCAGCATTGATCAGGTGGTGAGGGAAATGCCAGCAGAGATTGGAAAAGGAGGCCTGTGGGGTGGAAGAATGGATGAGGCCGGAATGGCCAGTTGTGCTCTATTAAATACACACAACTCCAAATTTTGTTTGTTTGCTTGTACAGTTATGTGAAGGAAAAAACACAGTATTGAATTAATCAAACATGTCTCTAGGCCTTTATAAAATATTCTGGGAAGAGTAACTTTCTTAATGTTCCTCCTTGAAATAATCCCCCTAGGTCGACGGTATTAAGATTTTTGTAGCTGTGACACACTCCATTTAGTTTGATTTTGCCATTTCCGAAGCTTGACTTAGCCCTGGTTATATAGTAGTTAAGTGCTCGAGCAGTTGGCAGTTTCAACCCACCAGGTACTCCATGGGAGAAAGATGTGGCAGTCTGCTTCTGTAAAGATTTATAGCCTTGGAAACTCTGTGGGCAATTCTGCGCTGTCCTATGGGGTCATGTTGGAATGGACTCATTGGCATTGGGTATAGTTTAGTTTTGGTAAAGCTTAATTCATAGAGCTATAAATATGTGTAAAGCATGGTAAAGAGTTACGGAGTTCACAGAGAGGAACACTACATCACCCTTGCCCTGAAGGTTCATTTTAAAAATGAAACTGAATTTAAATTACCTTCATTTAGACAGTTTCGTGGCACACCCTTTGAGATAACATTTACAAATAACACTGGGAATCCTTGCCGTAAGATGTCAAAACAATTGCTGGCAGGATTCAAGGTATGTATGTAGGTTACCAGGCCCAGAAAGACAGCCTTGCTGTAACTGGGTAGCTTTCAAGCTTAAAGTTTCTGCATTTAGGATTTATGTTTGGCCAAGAAAGTGGTAAGGGCCTCCTCTCAGCCATGTTCATTTAGTTGTTCCAATTTCAACAAGCCCTCCCTTTCTTAAACAACCAAGATGATTCTCAACAAAGGTAATTTTCTGCTTCTCTGGTTCAATTCAATTCATCTTTTTAAAAGCAATTAGTATCCGTTTAGAGTTCTTCTATGCCCGACTAATTGCACCTTGGTTCAGGAGTTAAAGCTTCTCTCTATCCATTTAGGCAACTGCAGTAATATCTAATTAAAGTCCAGGCCAGACAAAAATGCTCTGTTATTTTGGATAACAGAGTCTCCATAGCTTTGTAAGTATTTAAATTTCTGCCAGTTGGGTAGAGATGGGGACCCATTTTTATTTTAAGGCATTCCTGAGAAGAGTATATTTCCAATAATGGAGCACCAGCGGAATTGGAATCTAGCTCGGTTAGAGGACTTAAATATGCATTAAGAGAAATTCCACTACTCATTTGAAACCAGTTGGTTGGCTCATAAGTATCAGAAACACCCCAGAGCTTGTATTTTTCCTTTGTAAACCAATACTAGTTTATTTAAGCCTGGTAAAGCACTCTGGACTCACCAAACTCACCAACAGGCTGACCAGATCAGAGAGGTCTTTTCACACGGTAAGTTGGCTTTCGAGATGTTCCAGGGTTATGGAAAAACATCTGCCCCTGGTAGGCCCTCTGTTTCCAAAGAGAAACTGATTGAAAGAGAATCAGAATTTTAGAGCTCAAATCATCTTAGAATAGGGTCACCATGATTTTACAGACCAACAAACTAATTAATGGCAAAGACAGGATTTGAAAAGTTGTTAATTTTGTTTCCAGCCCATTGGTCTTTCTACTAGGGCAGTGGTTCTGCACCTTGAGGCACACTAGAATCACCTGGGGAGTTTGTTTGTTTTTTTTTGAAAAAAAGAAAAAAGAAAAACCACTGCTCCAAAGATACAGATTTAATTGATCTGGGAAGTGGTCTGGGGATTGGGATTTTTAAACACCCCTTTTCCTCACTTAAGGAGCTCTGGTGGTGCTGTGGTTAAAACATTTGACTGCTAACCAAAAGGTTGGTGGTTCGAACCCTCCAGCTGCCTCACTTGATGAAATATGAGGCAGTCTGTTTCTGTAAAGATTTACAGCCTTGGAAACCCTATGGGACAGTTCTACTCTGTCCGATAGGGTCACTATGAATCAAAATCTACTCGATGACAGTGAGTTTGGGTTTTTTTTTCACTCCGGGTGGTGGAGGGAGAGAAAAGACAACTGAGTTGCAAGGCATGTACAACATATCTGCAAGATATTTACTCTAATCCATTTGAGCTCACTTATCACTGAGGTGAATTCCTGAGTTAAAAGAGACTTGTTGAAATTCAACCCCTTGACTTCCTTTTCGATTTACAACGTATAGAGTTGTTTT
The DNA here is from genome assembly GCF_000298275.1 of Orycteropus afer afer. NCBI lineage: Eukaryota > Metazoa > Chordata > Mammalia > Tubulidentata > Orycteropodidae > Orycteropus > Orycteropus afer. The sequence goes on along the minus strand of NW_006921597.1, from coordinate 14,010,148 downwards.
CTTCTTTTGGTACAGAGGGACTGAAACAGATTTTGACTTGGCTCCTGGACCTGTGTATTCATTTGTTAAACAGAGAATGGCCTTGAAGAAATGTTGGGGAAGGCAAAAGAATCTTCTCATCTCCTAGGAACAAATTAGGGGTTTCTAAATGGCAAAACTCCTATTGAAAAAAAAAAAAAGTACGAAACATTCTGAAGAGTCACACTCAACCTCTTAGAATTACTCGAGAACTTTCCACTGAACAAGTTAGGGAGGGAGGCTGTGGGCCAGTTTGGCAGAAAGTTAGGGAGCAGTTTGATGGAAGCAATGAGAAGAGGAGATGGGGTCACCACCAAAGCTCAATACCGTGATGCAACCTGCTGTAGGCAGACACACAAAAAAACACGAGGTATTAATTTTGGCAATGATTCCCCATTACTTTTTATGTCAGAAGCCAGACAGACTGAAAAACCCTTAGTGAGTTAGGCCTAAAGTTGATATGAGAGTTAGTGGGACCAGCAGGCTTCTCACTCTATTCTTTTACCTTGCATCTGTTTTGGGGGTCTCACACCTACCTGAAAAGATGATAGAACCATGAAACTTAAGCCCTGGCTTGCTAAATTTTCTCAACAATCCCAAGTAAACCATTCACCTGATAGAACTGAAAGTTTTATTCTGTTCAGCTGAGTGGTGAGAATAAAAAGAAACTCCCCCAACCTGCCCAACTGGTTCTGGAATTTGAAACTTGTCCAGCATCTTTATATAATATATAACTTGGGACATGAGTCCTGGCTCCACCTGACTTCTGGTTCACAGCAACACTCCAAGTCTCACAACACAAATCATCTCCCCAGATAGATTTGCTTGTCTTTAACAAATCCTAAAGATTATTAATGTCGCACATTTGTCTTCACGATCTATAGAAAAGCAAATTTAAAGAGAAGCATTTTGTGGTAACAAAGAATAGGGGAGAAAGCCCGAGTGAATGACAATCATAGAAACAGCCAATTAACTGGTAAATCCCTGTTGTCTGCAAGCTGAACCAGGAAAGAGTGCAGGAGGTGGAATAGCAGCTGCAGCCCAATTAAACTCAGTAGGTCAGGTGCCTCAGGAGGATTCTCACTTCTGGTTTACCTAAACAGATCTGCTTTCTCAGAGATCTTAGGGGACTTCTGTACAGAAGCATGGACTCTGGTGATTTTCTCATTACTGTAGGCAACTGAGCTAAAATATGCATATAAGCAAATTGAAAAATGGAAGGACAACAAACCTAGGAAAATATGCTTTTCTTGGCATCTAAGTAGAAGAGAGATAGAGACAGCCAGACCTTGCAACAAACCAGACTAAAGAAATTGGACACAAGACACAGCTCGGCAGCTGAAGCAGAACTAGAGAATTGGCACCACTTAGGCTTTGAGAATCCAAAAGATCCTTCCATTAATGAGTTTGGAGAATCCAGAATACTCTGTTATGAAATGGGGTCTGACAGGAATGATATTATGCAAGCCTTGGAGTTGGACAGTCCGGTCAGACCCATAAAATGCATACATCCTTTTGCTTGTTCTGATCACATTTGATCTTTCCTATATTTTTTCTGTATGAAAAGAATTTTCCAACTTCAATTTCTGATTGAAATTTAGTCTCCATTTTAAGTGAGTAAATATCTATTAAGGGTGTGCTCTCTACCTAGAGCAATGCTACAGTAGAGCAGATTCTCTCCAGCTGTGGTTCTGGACAGAATTCTGGGTCAGACTCACTTGGAAATGCTTGTTTAAAAGCTATTTCACCCCTAATCCCAATTTAGAATCAGAATCTCTCTGGTGCTCCAGATCCTTTCATATATACATATACATATGTATGTTGTTGTTGTTGTTACGTGCTGTCGAGTCAAACCCGACTCATAGCGACCCCTCCTTGGGTTTCCGAGGCAGTATCACTACGGAAGTAG
>NW_006921597.1:13999260-14008121 GCF_000298275.1 Orycteropus afer afer | reverse complement strand
TTTGAACCGCCAGCTGTCTGGTTAGCAGGCAAGTGTCTTAGCCACTATGCTACCAGAGCTCCCATACATATGTATACATATATCTATATATAACTATGTATCATGAATATGCTTAAACATGAGAGCTCTGGTGGCATAGTACCTAAGGCATTTGACTGCTAACCCGAAGGCTGGAGGTTCAAACACAGCATTAGATAGAACAGTATAGTGGACTCCCCAGGTACTATTAATTTGTTACCATTGTTACAATTCTCCCCATTTATATCACTTTTTTTTTGGAGGGGGTAGAGCTGGAATATTTCTTCCACCCATTAATTATTCAGTATATTTCTCTATTAGACAAGGAGTTTTCATTTTTAACATAACACAGTGCCATCATCACATTCAATAAATTACTGATGATTTCTTTTATTATTGAATTCCAAGTCCATTTTCAGTTTTCCATAGTAGTCTCAAAGATATCTTTTTGTTGTTGTTGTTCAAATCAGGATACAAAAATAATTACATGTTGTATTTGGTTAGTATGACTCTTTTAGTTTTGAACAGTTCCCTTCATTATTATTATTATTTATTCATTGTGATTTGAGTGGTTTAGAGAGTAAATTGTTTGCCATTCAACACTATGTGCCCATTTTGTTTTGAGATATTGATTGCAATCCCACAATGTGACAACACTCTTCTCATATCCTTCTTATGTTTACCATTTCCCTTGATCCTTCTTTCCTATCCCGTCCTGCCTTCTTAAACGCTGCCCTTTTGATCTTGTCTGGTTGATTGTTCTAATGAATATATGCCTTCCTAGTATTACCATTCACCTTATAGGCCTGTCCATCCTTTGGCTGCAAGTTGAGCCATGGGGTGAGTTTAGTTATGCCTTGAAAGGTATCTAAGGGCCATCGTCTTGGGGGTTCTACCAGTCTCTATCAGACCAATAAGCCTAGTCTTTTTTGTGATTATGAGTTTTGTTCCACATTTTTCTCCCACTCTATCTGGAACCTCCTACTGTAATCCTTTCCAGTGTAGTCAGCAGTGGTAGATGAGCACCATCTAGTTTTTCTGATCTCAGGGTCATGGGGGCTGGGGCTCACATGGTCCATTAGTCCTTTGGACTAATTGTTTCTTTGCATCTTTGATTTTCTTCACTCTTCTTTGCTTCAGATGGGGAGAGAACAATAGTTGCACCTTAGACTACTGCTCACAAACTTTTAAGACCCTAGTTACTACTCATCAAAGTAGAACGTAGCACATTGTCTTTGTGGACTATGTTATGCCACTTGACCTTAGTGTCTTCTAAGACTATAGTCCTAAGCCCCCTAGCCCAGTGACTCATTCCTTCAAGGTGTTTGGTTATGACTAAGAAGTTTTCATAACTTTGCCCCCTGTATGTTCTGCTATATTCATGGATATATTTGCAGCATGTGTAGATACATATGTAGAAATATCCTCTGTCAAACCTGTATGTATTCATGGGTATAGTCTCATTCTTCCTACTCCTGTTCAGCTTGAAGACTCATAAAAAAAAACCAAACCAAACTCCCATGGAGTCAGTTCCGACTCATAGGGACCCCTCCTTGGGTTTCTGAGGAGGTATCTCTATGGAAATAGATTGCCCAGTCTTCCTTCTAAGGGGTGGCTGGTGAGTTTGAACCATCAGTCAAATGCCTTAGGCTCATAGATTGTTATTATTACTGTTATTGCAGGATTGTGCAACTCATAGATTATTGTTGTTTCTGTTATTGCAGAATTGTATATTTCCTTTTGTTTCCTGTGGTAGTTAAGGTGTGTCAACTTGACTGGGCTTGGTTGAGTGGCTGGACAGCTGGTGGTAGTTATTCCCCATGAAGAGACTGGCAATCATCCCCATGGTGGAATCTACCACAAGCAGTTGAATAGCTGCCTTAGGGATGTGGTCTTCTTCCCGTATATAAGAAGCAGCTTTGGGAGTGGTCTCTAGCTTATGGCATGCTTGAACTCTGCATGTAGTCAAGTCGCTGTTCAGCAGCCTGCTATACTCTGCTGATCTTGGGACTTTTAATGGACTTAAATTAATGACCTGCCATGTGGTTTGGTAATATTGGGACTGTGCCTTGTTACTTGTCGACCTTGGGTTTGTCAGCCCCAGTAGCCAGCAGCTAAGTGAAGAAATGCCTCCAGCTTCAGTGGGCTGGGAGCAGGAGGCAGAGCTGGAGCCCAAGGTTGAGGGCCCTTCACCCAGTCCCTAGAGCCTGGCACTTTGAATTTGGACTTAAAGCCACACTGTAAGAGAATAAGGTCCTGTTTGTTAAAGCCATCCCATTTGTGGTATATTTTCTGTTACAGTGGCACCAGGTAACCAGAACATTGCCTTTAACTCTTGTGCTTCTCTCAGGGTCTTCCTCTGCCTGGAACATTTCAAGTCAACCTCTGCCTTATTATATATTGCCTTCCCTTTCACCCAAGTTAATACAAGTCTACCCTCTAGATAATAATTTACCCTTCCTTCTGCTATCACCCTAAATCAGAAAGCAAGCCAAACTCACTGCCATCGAGTCTATTCCAACTCATAATGACTCCCATTTGGATTTCTGAAGCTGTAAATTTTTATGGAAGAAGATTGCCCTGTCTTTCTTCCACAGAGCAGCTGGTGGATTTGAACCGCTGACCCTCTGGTTAGCAGTCAAGTGCCTTATCACTATGCCACCGGAGCTCTTTCCTATTACCCTAGTAGGTTTCAAAAAATGATTCTTTCTGTGTGTAAACCTTTTCTTGAGTTTTACAGTAGTGGTCGCATACAATATTTGTCCTTTTGTGATTGACTAATTTCATTCAGCATGATATCCTCTAGGTTCATCCATGTTATGAGGTATTTTGTAGTTTCACCATTATTCTTTAACATTGTGTAGAATTCCACTGTGTGTTTGTACCATTGTTTATCCATTCATCTATTATGGGCACTTAAGTTATTTCCTTCTTTTTGCTATTGTGAATAATGCTGCCATGAGCACGGGTATGCATTTATCTATTTGTGTCACAGCTCTTATTTCTCTAGGATATATACCTAGTTGTGTTTTGCTGGAGCATATGGAATTTCTATTTCCAACTTTTTAAGAAATTTCCCACAGTGATTGTACCATTTTACAGTTCCAGCAGCAATGTATGAAGGTGCTAATCTCTCCACACCCTCACCAGCATTTGTTGTTTTCTGTTTTTCTGAACTTTGCTATTAATGCTGGGGTAAGATGATATCTTATGACTATTTTGACTTGAATCTTTCTAATGGCTAATGATCACAAGAATGTCTTCATGTGTTTGTTAGCCACATGAATACCTTCTCTGGTAAAGTGTCTGTTCATGTCCTCTGCCCATTTTTCAACTGAATAGTTTGTCTTTTTTTTTGTTGAAGTGTTGATGTTTTTCTATAAATTTTAGAGATTAGTTCCTTGTTCAGTATGTCATTGCCAAACATTTTCCCAGTCTGTAGGTTCTCTTTTTATTCTTTTGGTGAAGTCTTTTGATGTGCATAAGTGTTTAATTTTTAGAAGGTTCTAGTCATCTAGTTTGTCTTTTGCTGTTTGTGCATTATTAGTTATGTTTGATAGTGTATTTATGCCATGTGTTAGGGCCCCTAAGTTAGCCTGTATTTTTTTCTTTGATGATCTTTATGGTTTTAAGTTTTACATTTAGGTCTTCAACCATCTTGAGTTAGTTTTTGTATATGGGACAGATATGGATCTTGTTTCATTTTTCCTGCAAAAGGAGATCCAGTTTGCCAACACCATTTGTTAAAGAGACTAACATTTCCCCATTTAATGGGGGTCAGCCCTCTGTCAAAGATCAGCTGTCCGTAAGTCCTCAATTCTGTTCCACTGGCTCATGTAACTGTCTTTGTACCAATATCAGCCTGTTTGGACTACAGTGGCTGTATAGGAGATTTTGAGATCAGGGAGTATGAGGCCTCCTACTTTGTTCTTCTTCTTTAGCAGTGCTTTGCTTATGTGGGATCTCTGTCCTTTCCGTATAAAGCTGGTGATTAGTTTTTCCATCTCTTTTAAGTATGATGATGAATCTGGGTTGGGATTGCATTGTATCTGTAGATTGCTTTGGATAGTATTGTCATGTTCACAGTGTTAAGTCTTCTTATCCATGACCATGGTATATTCTTCCATTTATGTAAGTGTCTTGGTTTCTTGTAGTAGTGTTTTGTAATTTTCTTTGTAAAGGTCTTTTGTGTCTCTGGTTATATTTATTCCTAAGTACACCATCTTTTGGGTGGTTATTGTAAATGATATTGCTTTCTTAATTTCCTTTTCAGAGATCTGTTTGTTAGTATAGAGGAATCCGACTGATTTTTGTATGTTGATATTGTACCCTGCCACTTTGCTGAATCCTTCTATTAGTTTCAGTAGTTTTCTTGCTGAGTCCTTAGGATTTTCTATGTATAGGATCATACTATATGCAAATAGAGAGTTTTACTTCTTCTTTGCCAATTTGGATGCCTTTTTTTCCCCTTTCTTGCCTTATTGCTCTGGCAAGGACTTCCAGTACAATATTGAATAAGAGTGGTGATAAAGGGCATCCTTGTCTGATTCCTGTTTGCAAGGGAAATGTTTTCATTTTCTCTCTATTGAGAATAATGCTGGCCACTGGTTTTGTGTATATGTCTTTAATTATGTTGAGGAATTTCCTTTCTATTTCTATTTTGTTGAGTGTTTTTAATCAAGAATGGGTATTGGATTTTGTCAAATGCCTTTTCTGCATCAATTGATATGATTATGTAGTTTTCCCCCCCTTTTTTTTATTTATAAGGTGGATTCCTTTTAGTGGGAAATCGTATTTAGAGATTATAACAGGGGCTCTAGAGGTTCACATTGCTATGAGGTATCATCAGTCCTGGACATTTTCAGTGGGGAAGGCTAGAAAATACGTACATTTTAGAAAGAAGAAAGTAAATTATGAGTTTATACTGATATTTCTAATTCAAATGAAAGATTATGGGTTTTTACCTTATTTCTTTGGTTTTTATATTTGCATCTCTTTTCTCTTATTCTGAAAAGCTTGCTTCTGAATGTCATTAACATAATCATGTATTTGCTTTTGCTTACTCTCTCTTTTGTTGTACTGTGCATGTGTGTGTATAAAATAATATCAGTATTATAATTAGCAATAATGGTACCAAAAGCAATTTAAGATTTCTTTGTGTGTGTATGTTTGTTGACTCACAGCGATCCCTCATTGGGTTTCTGAGGCGGTATCTCTACGGAAGTAGATTGGCCAATCTTTCTTCTGAGGAGTGGGTGGTAGGTTTGAACCGCCTGCCTTCTGGTTAGCAGTCAATTGCCTTAGGCTCCAGAGCTCCTAATATGGTAGAGTTGTCACAATTAATGAACCCATACTGACATGTTATTATTAACTAAAGTCCATGCTTTATTTAGATTTTCTTAGTTTTTGCCTAATACCCTTTTTAAGTTCCTGGACCCATCTGGGACACCCCATTACAGTTAGATGTCATGTGTCTTTCTACTCTTCTTGGCTGCAACAGTTTTTCAGACTCTCCTTGTTTTTGAGGCTCTTGACAGTTTTGAGGAGAACTTGTCAAATATTTTGTAAAATGTTCCTCAAGTGGGATTTTGCTAATATTTTCCTCATGATTAAGAGTGGGTTATTTATTTTTGGGAGAAAGACCATAGAAGAAAACTTCCATTTTCATCACATCATATCAAGGGCACATACTATCAACATAATTTACCAATGTTGATGTTAATCTTGATCTCTTGGCTGAGGTAATGTGTCCAATTTTTCTATTGTGAAGTTCTTCTCTTTTCCCTCTTCCTATACTGTAATCTTTGGAAGAAAGTCACTATGCACAGCCCATACGTATGGAGTGGGGAGTTATGCTTTACCTCCTCGAAGGGGAGGTATCTAAGTTATTTGGAATTATTTTGCATGAGAGATTTGTCTATTTTCTCCCAGTCATTTATTTATATTGGTATGGATTAATATTATTATGGGCTATAATCCAGTTCTACTTTATTTCTTGTTCAAATTATTCCATCTTTGGCCATTGAGAGCTTTTCAGTGGGCTCCCACGTCCCTTTGATATACCCCTATAATTTTTATTTTTAAAGTACTTTCTTACTTTCTTACACTACAAAATGTTCAGGCTCATCTTGTGTATTTCCTGCCACAATCCCATAATCAGCCATTTCTCTAAGGAGTCCTGATTCCTTTTGTGGAGAAATATTCGTATTAAAAACCAAGATGTGGTACTAGGTGTGCTGACTGCTCATGGGATGTCATAGTTTCTGAGTCCCTTCAGCTGACAGAGCAAGGAAATATGTGTGCACATACTAACCCATGTATATACACGTATCTATAAATATTTCTATTTGCAACCATCTGCAGCTATATTGAGCCAACCATGACTTCACACTAATGTCTCCAACTCAAATCCATTGTCACCTAGACCATTTTGGTCTCCTTTCCTTGTTTATCTGCAACCTCTACTCCAACAGTAAGAAATCTGGCTTCCATCCATTTACTTAATTGTTCAAATCCAATACTTGTTCATAGTTGTTTTAATGTTTTCTCTTGGTTTAATTTTGTTTATTTTAACTATGTAACATAGTCAAAACTATAAAGCAAGGTACATTCAGGGAGGTCTATCTTCATCCCAGTTTCCTCTTCACTATTTTCTTTCTTCCACTATAGATAATCATTTCTATTACTGTTAATTTATTCTTATATTATTTCCTATTGAAAACATAAGCAACTAGGTATTAATAGTCATGTTCTCCCCATTTCTTCCATAAATGATAGTATACTTTACACACTCTCCTTTGTCTTGGTTCGTTCGCTTAATAATAGATCTTGGAGACCACCCAGAGCAGTTTGCACCAAATGTTTCTCATTCCTACACAGCATCCTTTTATATGGATATTCCATAGTTATTCACTCAGGCCTCTATTAATTGACTTTGAGTATTTTCCAGTCTTTTCTTGTTACAAATAGTGCTACAAAGAATAGCTTTGAACATACATCATTTTGGATTTTTTGCCAGTGTGTCTTTGAAATAGATTCCTAGAAGTGGGATTACTGGGTCAAAAGGAATGTACATGCAATATTACTCGATACAGCCAAATCCTTTCTATAAGGGTTGTATCATTTTGCATTCCCACCAGCAATGTATGAGCAGACCTGTTTCCTAACAGCCTTCTTATCAGAATATGTTGGATTTTTGCCTAACTGACAGGTGATAAATAGTAACTCAACGTACTTTTTTTACATTGCATGACTCTTGTTGTTGTTGTTTTATGTGCTATCGAGTCCACCGAGTCCAACGAGTCCACCGACTCGTAGCGACCCCTCCTTGGGTTTCTGAGGCAGTATCACTATGGAAGTAGATTGCCCAACCTTCCTTTTGAGGAGTGGCTGGTGGGTTTGAACCACCAGCCTTCTGGTTAGCAGTCAAGTGCCTTAGGCACTATGCTACCAGAGCTCCCTGAATGACTCTTACTGAGGTCATATACTTAAACATCATTTACATTCTTATTCTGTGAAATGTCTGTTTATGTCTTTCTGAACTAATGTTTGAGAGTCACATCCCTGGTGAATACAAGAAGAGCATGGAACACAGGCCCTTATCCTCAAAGGAACTTATTGGACCTTATCTATATGGCATGCCCCAAGTGACAACAGAGAAACAAATAGCACAAGTTCAAGTTTTAAAGTCCTTGAGTGGATTAAATGCTTTGGGAGTCTAAGAACAAAGATAACTGTGAAGTACTTAGGGAAGGCTTCACAGAGGTGGAGTTTGAGTTGGTATTTGAAGAATTTGGGGGCTGACATAGCAGAGAAGTGGAGGACAGGGAGATATGCCAAGAGTAGGCTGAAATAAAATAATACATGAATATAGAGAGTGGATATAGTAAGCTCATCTGTCAGGATTGTAGGCTTTGGAGTCAGACTGCCAGGGTTCCAATCAAAGCGGCACCGTTTATTAGTTGCAGATTCTTCATCTGTAAAATGGGAATAATAATGATACCTATCCAAAAAGGTTGTTGTGAAGATTTAATAATATAATGTTTGGCATAATAATTATCAAGTAAATGTTAGCAGTTACTACAAAGTACAGAGCACCTCTTGACTGAAGTCCAATGTTCTCTTTGAAATTGTAGGAGGTTCAATGGAAAATTATAGATGAGACCAGGTAATGGAGGACACAGACTCTATACTTAGGCATTTGGATTTAATCTAAAAGTGAAGAGAGCGTCATTAAAGAGAGAAAGACTAAGGGAAATCTTCTTCCATTTGTGTATAGCCAGAATGTTGAATAAGCAGGATTCTTGGGATATGATCAGAAAGGGACTCCATTTTGAACTTCCTCTGTCCCTTTAACATGGGCCAAGTTCTTCTCCTGCTTACCTGTAGGGTCCCTTTAAGTCATAATTACCATTTTAATTCAATAATTAATAGTGGCCAAGACCATGTGATAACCAAAATTTCCAAGTTAAACCTTCTGCAGGTGGGGAGGAGAAGGGAATGCGATTTCTCTTTTGCTTACCTACTGTTCTCACTTCTCACTCTTTCAGCTACCTCATTTCTGGTCTCTCTATGGATGAAGGGAGTTGGAGGGATGAACAACAAAGGAAGCATGAACATTCTTATTTGACTATTACTATTATAAGATGGTTTCACATTTTTGGGGACCCGTTTTAAACCGAACTCTTTTTTTTAACCTTCACTTTTAATTTTTATTGTAGGCTCTTGGGAGGTCTCATTAGAAATATGCAACATAAAAAAAATCAACAAGACCAGAAGTTGGTTTTTTGAAAAGATCAATAAATTTGACAAACCACTGGCAAATTTAACAAAGGAAAAGAGGG
>NW_006921597.1:13963308-13992210 GCF_000298275.1 Orycteropus afer afer | reverse complement strand
GTATGGAGGGATGGACATTGGGAAGAGGTAACTATGGGGAGGAAGTGGGAGGGGAGCTGTTGCATTGTGGTAAACTGTGGTCAATGACATGAGACAAAATATATGTGAACTGCTGTATAGAAAGTGAATTTTCTCTGTAAATCTTCACCCAAATCACAATAAATAAATAAATAAATAAAAAGTAATATGCAACAATACTTCTTGTTTTACAGGTGATGCAATTTCTTCTGAATGAAGCCCTCCTTGGCCCCAGTTTTCCAGTAGCCCTCTGCACAGATCTCCAGATAGAAACATAAGATAGCTCTAAGCCAACCCTTATCCCTGCGTGACCCACATCATGTCCACGAGAGATAGCCTTGCATTCTTTGCCCCCACAAATTGTTTGTGTGGTCATCAGAACAACTAGTCAGTTCTACTATGCCTTTTAAATTCTCTGTGTAGAAAAACAGTCACCAGTCTCTGAAGCCCTGCTAACTGCTAGTGCCATATATCAAATTCTCCATATGATCTCATTGAAGCCTTCCTCTTGACTTGAGGGAAAGAGGAAAGTATCCTGTCCCCTCCTCCTCTCCATTAGGAGGAATAGGATTCACAGCCAGGTTACACATTGTCCTTTGTACCAATCTCTCAATCTCCATTCTCAACTCTCTTATGTTACAGATATGAGTGAAGGGTTTACGCATCTTCTTAGCTGCTGAATTTGAAATTTTTGCTTTGTAGTGTTTTTAAGATGTAGCACTTATTGTCTTATTTGCTGTAGCCAAACCAAGACAGAAGAATCTAATTTTAGCAGCCTGTTACATATTTTTCTCCAGCACATAACACAGTGTCTAAGTGTAAGTGATTAATAACTAGTGCATTAGGAAGATTGATCTAGCTGAGTTTGTATGATAAACTGGTAGAGGGTGAGAGGATGGAGGGAGGAAGACTAGTTTGGAGTCTATAGTAATCCAGAAATAAGAAAAAATTCTGAGTATAGTAGAGATATTTAGCTCAGAGAACACGGAGAGGGGCAATATAATTCTCCACATAGGTAAAGGAAAGGACCATTAGGCATTCATTTTGTTTAAAGAGAAAAACTAGAATGAATGGGCAAAAGTTGCAGAGAAACAAATTTGGACTCAATACAAGACTCTTCCAATATCAATGACATGATAGCCTGTCCCTGTAGTGAGTTCCCCATCATTGCTGTTGTTGTTGTTATGTGCTGTAGAGTCGGCCCCGACTCATGGCGACCCCTCCTTGGGTTCCTGAGGCAGTATCACTATGAAAGTAGATTGCCCAACCTTCCTTTCAAGGAGTGGCTGGTAGGTCCCCATCATTAGGGGTGTGCAAGCAGAGATTTGATTCTCTTCATCCACCAAGTCATCTCCCAACCCCAGACTTCCTCATCTCAGAAACGACATCACTATCCACCCATTGCTCAAGCCAAACCTAGGAGTCATTCTTCATTCCTCCTTTTCCTTTATCCCCATATCCAATCAATCAACAAATCCTATCATTTCTACATCCAAAACATTTAAAACATATTATCTGTGTGCTTTTCTCTGTCTATACTCCTCTCACTCACTCCAAACCACCACCACCTCTCAGCTGGACTGCCACAACTGCCTCCTAATTGCTCTCCCTGCGACTACTTTCAAGCTTCACAATCCATTCTTTATACAGTATCCAGAGTGCTCTTCTAAAACTGCAAAACAAATCACATAAATGCCCTGCTTAAAACATTCTAATGCTTCTCCTTGAACTTATAATAAAGATCAAAATCTTCACTCTATTCTAAAAAAAAAAAAAAAAAGCCTTCTATGGTTTGGCCATCGTGCTTCATCAAACTCATATTTTATGGTTTTCCTCTTAGCTTGCTTCACTCAAACCACAGCCTTTTTTGGTTACCAAACAAGTCAGATTCATTTCCATGTAAGGGCTTTTGTACCGGTTGTCCCTTGCCTAGATTTCCCCTGGAGCTTAGCAGGGTTGGTGTCTTTGGTCATCAGGTCTGAACCAAAATGTCACTTTCTCAGAGTGGGCTTCTGTGAACACTTTTTTAAAAAATTCCATCTTACCTCTTCCACTATCACTTTCTAGTATTTTACCGTGTGTTTGTTTCCTACCTACTAGTTATCCCTATCTGAAATTATCTCAGTTAGTTACTTGTTTATTGTCTCATACACTTATTGCTCTCCTATATTTTATGAGAACAGGGACCTTTCCTTCTTTGTTTCCAATGTACATACATAAAGGTTCTCAATAACTATTTGTTGAATTAATGAATGATTGAATGATCTGGGCCATGGATGTTAAAGAATTTTAGTCATAATAGGAAGACGAGGCTAGAGGTCTCAGGTTACTTAAAAATTGGTGTCCTGGATGATTAAGTCAATTAGAATGAAGAAGAAGGAATATATGTGAGCCATGCTTGGAAGACAGAATTGATGAGACAAATTATATGTGGAAGATGAGGGCAGGAGACAGTAAAACAGAGCTTCACATTTGGGAGTGTGGAATCAAGAATGGCAATATTGACATAAGCTTGGAAACTAAAATAGATGTTTGCAGGAAAAATTTTGAGCTTGGTTTTGGGCATATTGATTTTAGATTGGTGTTTTAGGATTCTCTAGAGAAACAGAGCCAGTAAGATATATATACCTGTGAGAGCTGAAACCTGTATAAGGTGGAAATCTGTCAGAGAAGGAAAACTTAAAACTAAAATGAGGTAAGATTTTTCACAGAGAGCAATTGTACCCTATCTAAAGCATTCTGTCAAAGATGGAAAATTTGCATGACCTGAACAAACAAGGCAGTACTATCAAGTTCTGGCTCTCATAGGTACACACACACATACACACACAGAGACAGACAGACAGACAAACATACAGACAGACAGAGAGAGGTTTATTTTGAGGAACTTACTCACCTGATGTGGGGGCTGGCAAAATCAAAATCTGTAGGTCAAATGACAGGCTGGAAATTCTGGCAGTCTTATTCCCAGAATCAGTAGAACATGCAGTAGGAGAGAGAAGGAATTCTGGCAAAATGTCTATTTATAGTCTAGAGCCGAATATTCCACAGAGAAACCTCCATTTTGGCTCTTGAGACCTTTAACTTGAATTGGATTAATCCAATCACATTATGAAGGATAATCCACTTTACTCGATAAGGTCGACTGATTTAATCACATGGAAATGCTTCAAAACAATACCTAGACTAGTGTTTGTTCAAACAACTGGGTACCATAGACTAGAGTAGCCAAGCTGACACATAAAATTAACCATCATAGTTGGAAATATGATAACAGCGTCTGGGAATGAAGTTTGAGCTACAGGTGTGATTTGGGAATCATACACAGAGAGCTGGTCATTAAGTTGGAAGCCCACATTAATTTGTGGGTAGTTGATGGCAGGAAAGCAGATACGCTCTCTGAGGAGGTGACTAGGCTGAGCAATGAGCAGGAGCTGAGCCTCAGTTGACACTCAAGATGAGGGACTAACAGAAGGAGAAAGAGCTACAGATGAAGGTAAAGATCATGGTAATCAGAGAGTCAGAGAGAGAAGCATGGCAGCTCAACATCCAGCAAATTAACAAGAGTTTCAAATGAGATGTGGAGGCAAAATAAAGAAGAGGCTTTTACGATAAGCACACACACAATCTAAGACAAGGATAGGACAGAAATTATGGGTAATCTCTGAGGGAAATCTTAGTTAATAATGGAACAAAAATATGTCAGGAGATTAAGGAGGGAATGAGTGGTCAGAATATGGAACAGTAGATGAAGAAAGTACCACTATTTAAGGACAAATATAGGAAAAGAAGAGACAGAACAATGGCTGGAATAGCCAGGTGTTCCGTGGTTAAAGACTCAGAAATTTGTGTATTCTCATGCACAGGAGAGTGGGGTTCAGAGTGAAAGATCCTTCAGGAAGTGGTAAAGGATGAGGTCTAGACTTAGGTGAGGAAGTTACTTTCAGAAAAGAATAGACGGTTCTCTACTAGAAGCTGCTGAAATCCTTCTCTGTTCTTGTCCAAAGGCAGCTCGCTCTCTCATTCCACTTAACCAAACCCAAACCAAACTCACTGCTGTCAAGTCGGCCCTGACTCATAGCGACCCCTCCTTGGGTTTCCGAGGTGGTATCTTTACAGAAGTAGATTGCCCAGTCTTCCTTCTAAGGAGTGGCTGGTGGTTTTGAACTGCCAGCCTTCTAGTTAGCAGTCAAATGCCTTAGGCACTATGCCACCAGAGCTCCTATTCCACTCAAAGAAAGTTACAAATCTTCTCTCATCAGATCCCTTCCCAGCCACCCCTCATTCTTAGTGGATGACTTTGCTTCTCACTTCAGAGGAAAATGAAGGCATTGGATTCCTCTCTCAACTCACTCCTTCCTGCTTTTGTACACTCTTGCTTCACCCACTGACTCAGTGAATGGGGACTCTCCCCTACACTTGTGCTCAGCTGGCTCCTGCTTCTCCCTTTCTCACAGCACTGCTATTCATGCCTCTGTCACTGTTTCATTTGAGGACACCCAACCCTTTGGCAACAAGATGGAAGAAAAATGTGTTAATACTTTAATAAAATAAAAATAAGATCAATCTCACCATATCCAAAAAATAGCTTTTCAAAATACAAATCAGATCACATCATTTTCCTGCTTCAAGCCCACCCTCAGCTTCCATCTGGACTATTGGCAGCCTTAGGGATGTGGTCTGCATCCTGCATATAAAGAGAAGCTTTGGGATTGGTCTCTGGCCTTTTGGTATGGTTGAACCCTACATGTAGCCAAGTTGTTGTTCAACAGCCTGCCATGTCCTGCTGATCTTTGAACTGCATCTGGACTTGAATTAGTGGCCTGCCATATTGTTTGGTAACATCGGGACTGTGCCCTTTTACTTGTCAACCTTGGACTTGTCAGTCTCAGCAGCCAGCAGCTGTCTGAGTGAAGAAAAGCCTCTGGCTTCAGTGGGCTGGGAGCAGGAGGCAGAGCTGAAGCCCAAGGTTAAGGGGCTTTCACCCAGCCCCTAGAGCCTGGCACTTTGAACTCTGACTTAAAGCCTCCAAAATTGTAAGGGAATAAACTCCTGTTTGTTCAAGCATCCCATTTGTGGTATATTCTTGTCAGAGCAGCACAGAGGTAACCAAAACAGTTATGTTAAAGATGTTTAGTGTATCTGGAAATGTTTCTTTAATGTTTTTTATGCATGGACATTATATACTAATACATGGATATTATATACTATGATAAAAATCCAACTAGCTGATGTTACATATGAACCATGCTGACTTATAAATTTGTCTTAAAGATAGATTTAGGAATGGAACTTAAACCAGGGTTTGCCTGTAGAAGCTAACCTCCTTACCATGACCTACAATGCCCTATACGATCTGGCCCCTAGCTATATCTTCAGCGTCCTCTCCAACCATTGCTGGTAGTGCTATATCAGCTTACCTGCCATTCCTCCTACATGTCAAGCTTGTTTCAGCCAGAAGGCCTTAGCACTTAACATGCCCTCTGCTTGGTGTGCTGACACCCTCATCTCCCCTCCATTCAGGTCTCTGCTTAAATGTTACTTCTTAAGAGGCGCAGGGCCAGTGACATGAATTGCAGGACCAAGTGAGAAAATAAGATGCAAGGCCATTTGTTGAATTGTATTTTTTGTCACTATGTCACTGTGAATAAGAGAATGAAACACTACCCAGTCCTGCACCATTTCATGATTATTACTTGTTGAAAAAGTGGGGGGGGGGACAAAGCTTTTTCCTTCTGTGGTCTTTTGTTTATTTAATCTCGTGCATTCTTGGACAAAAAAAATGCTTATGGGGTAAGTGCAGACCTTCATATGTGCCCCACTTGGGTCTTGTCATGCAGAGTATGTGTGCCCCACCCCAAATCTCTAGTGCGCACTCCCAGGCTGCCACTGGGGCAGAGGGTGGCAGCAGTGGCTGGGTTAGGATGAAGGAACAGACACCCAAGAACTCATCCCAGGGAGTCAGCAGGAGATGGGACTTCCTGTGAGCTGAGGTTCCAAGCCCCTGGCATATGCCTCACTGTCTTAGTGCAATTTACTTACAAAATACAAATTAAAAGATAATATTGTAAAAAAAAAAAAAAAAATTTAAGACAGTAACTGCAGAGCATTAAACCCCAAGATAAGGGCCCCCTGCTGTAGGGCTTTGGATGACTGCACTGGTTGAGCAACTACGGAGGGCTAATCGCTAGAAAAGAACATCATGTTTGGTAAAGTAGAGGGTCAGCAAAAAGGAGGGAAACCTCAATGAGATGGAATGACACAACCACCACAATAATGGACTCGAACATTCCATGACGAAGATGGTGCAGGACTGAACAATGTCTTGTTCTGTTACATTTAAGGTCACTTTGAGTCTGAGCCAACCAGACAGCAACTGACAACATGTCCAAATAGTTTCTCTCTATGTTCATTCCTATCTTTCTTCATCACCTAAATCCATTTTACTTTCTTGTAGTACTTACCACTATCTAAAATTACATCTGTTTATTTTCTATCTGTCCCATTAGAAGTCAAGCTCCACAAGGACAAGGATTTTGTCTTCTTTGCTCACGGCCTGGTGTGTAGTAGATGCTCAACAGATAATTGTTGAATGAATCACATTGGGCCCCCTTTCAGTCACACATCGTGTCACTTCATAAAACCATCATGCATTTTTCATAACATTCACCCTGGTATTGTTTATTGCACTTGAGCTAAAAGAGAAGAATTTTCAATTTTCATATCTTAGATACATTACATGTTTGCTAAGTCCTTATTTTCATCTTTCAAAAGAGAGATTAAAAACTGAAGCACTTATTCACGTGGGGGAATAATAACAAGGACGATCATATAATTCTTTGTTTATTGAGCATCACCAGTACTTCAGCAGACAAGCCAAGAAAAATTATCTCTCTTGATCTTGTTCCATGGCATCACCTTGCTCAGTTTTGCTCTCTCCCACACTGTAGCCAAGGATACAGGGTCAGATTCAAGAAGGTTACCTGCTGGAACCGGTCAAGAGCCCGACAGAGCATTGCACCTTCATTATAGTCTATCAAGGATCACAAGTACTTTTTCATGTGTCTGGTTCCCAGCTCTATTGTGAGCATTTGGAGAGAAGGACTATAGTCACCTCCTACCTTCCCACCCCTTTGTGACTTAGGTAAATGATTTATCCTTTGGTTCTCAACTTAAACATCACTTCCTCAGGGAAGTCTTTCTCAGGTTCCCAGACTAGATGCCCATGATATATCCAGACAGCACCTGCACATCTCCATCTATTTCCCCAATTTCAATGAATTACTTAATTGTTTGATTATTTCTTTAATGACCATCTCCTTCACCATGCTGTAAGTTTTTTGAGGGAAGGGAGTACATTATTCATCCCCACCTTTTAGCCCACAATCTGACAAAGAAAAGGCAACCATTAAATATTTGATGAATGATTATGAATTCCTAGAGTGCCTTGTGGTGGTGTTTGATAGAAACTCAGTAGAAGATGTTTATTGAACTATAATGAAAAATGTGTTTTTTTTTTTTTTCCTATCAAGTATGACTTGCTTATAGTGAGTTGTTTTTCCTTGCTATCAAGGTAAAAGACAGCTTGGGTAATTGATCTATTTCCCAAAGCAGGTCTTTCCTAACTGGAAGAACCAAAAACACCAAACCTATTGCCATCAAGTTGATTCTGACTCATAGTGACCCTATAGGGCAGAGTAGAACTACCACATAGAGTTTCCAAGGCTATAATCTATGTAAACAGAGTGCCTCATCTTTCTTCCATGGAGCAGCTGGTGGGTTTGAACTGCTGACCTTCCAGTTAGCAGCCCAACTCTTACCCATTGTGCCAACAGGGGTCCTCCCTAACTGGAAGACCAGGCTGTTAAACCATCTGCAGGTAATAAATGAATAACTCCTTGGAAACATATAAGCTCAAGGGTTGACTCAGGTGAGGATGTTTCTCCTTTTTTTTTTTTATTTGTACCATCATAGACTTTACCTTCTTTGCTTCCAGGAACAGCCTGTACTATCTTCAGACCTATTATCTAAGACTAAGCTTTGTATCCCATAAAATCTTTATGTTTCAGCTTTTGGAGCCATTTGATACTAATAGTAATTATAGGCAGACTTCTGAGACAAAAAGCAAATTCCTTTATGGTTTCTCCTATCTGAATAAAGACTCTAGAGGTAAGAATTCAAATGAAATTGAAGGTTGCAAACTGTATTGTGAGGCAGGATAAAACAGTCTTTGCCAGGGCCATGGGGCTCTTCCTCCTCACAAGCAAAATCAATAGTGACAAATGGCAAGGCCAGAAACAAATGCTTTGCTCCCAGTGGCCAGGCATTGTGATAAGTCCTAGCTGAAGATTTACCTTCATTTGGTGATTATTATTTCTGCAGCCTTCTGTGTCGTAATCTATTGATTTTCTATTTTGTAATAATGGAGTAAGTGGGGGCACTGATAAATAATGAATATCAACAACAATATTAAGGATAGAGGTTAGTACTGAGTCGTTTTTATAAAATAAGTTAAGCAGGAATTCTCCGCCAGTCATGAAGCCCACCCAGGCCAAGTGTTGAAGAAGCTGCTGTCACCATCCTCCCTGTGCTGTTTGCTGCCACCTCTTTTTCCTTGTCTTCACCTTTGTCATGCTTTCCCTAGTGTGACATTAATCACAGCATGCCTTGCCAAATGGCTTTGTGGAGAAACCACACTCCATGAACTGTAATTTATGATCTTAATACTATTAACCAGGTGACATCCTTCACATTATCACAACTGATTAGGCAGCAACCACAATGCAAATACACACACACACACACACACACGTCCCTTATTCTCAATTGATTTCCAATTTTATCAAGGTAAAATGAATCATTCCCCTCATCAAATACAATTATGTCCTTCCCCCAGCCCCCAAGACATATAACCAAGTTTTCTTCCTTCTAAAAGACTCGTTTAACAGTTTTCTTCTGACTCAACATCTGGATAATGGAGCCAAGATGAAAGGCCCAAGGACTTTGGATAGTTGGTGATGAGAGAGACTCCTGTTAGAAGAATAGGAAGACTTCAATCAATATAATTAGCTGTGTTTTGGCTGTTCCCTGAAGGTGACAGCAGAGTCGGTTGACAATAAGAATGTAACACAATTTGAGCTGGAAAGGGATCCTAAATGAAAAGCGTTGATGTGAAAACAGGTGATGCTAAGTCTTATTTAAGAATCAAGTTCAGGTTTAAAGGGCTCCCCTCCTCACTGTAACAGATTAACCTGCAATGCATCCTTGAGACTCAGCACAGACACCATTTCACTGGCGCAAGGCTCACTTCCAAAAACAGCCAATTCTTCCACTATCATACAACCCTTTATTAGCTCTTAGTAGCTTTATTAGCTACTTAGAACTGGACTTAGTTATTTTTACAATCTCTCAGCTTCCACTAGCATTTGAGCTCTGGGAAGGCACAGTGTCAGTACCTTAGCACAGTGCCAAGAACTAAACACACAAACATATATGAATGCATGTAAGATATTCAGATGTAAGTTACATGCTTTATTGATGAGCAGAGAAGTACCTCCGAAGGGTTTCCTTGGAGATTTACCCTTCTCTTAAAAATTTTCCTCCTCTGAAAAACACTTTATTATGGAGAATTTTGAAAATATATAAAAACAGAATATTATAATGAACACCAATTCACACATCCCTTCATGGCTAAGCCTGACCAACCTGCACCCCCACCTTCCTCCCCTTCACAATGTTTTGAAGCTCACACAGACATCACATGACTTCATTTCCTAATATTTTGGTTTGAATCTCTAAAAGGTAAAGACATATTGTTAAAAGCATAGCCACCGTATCATTATCACATCTAAAAAAATTAACTGTAATTCCTTAATGACATCCACTCTCCAGCCACTGTTCACATTTCTAGCATCTTTAAAATGTCACATTTTCTTTTAATAGTTTGAATTGGAATCCAAATAAAAACTACACACTGCAATTGGTTAGCATGTTTCTCAAACCTCTTTTAATCTATAGGTGCCTGTCCATCTTTTTTGTTTTTAAACTTTACATTTTGAGATAATTATACATTCACATGCAGTTGTAAAAAGTTACATGGAGAAGTCACTCACTATTCCCTTTCACCCAGATTTCTCCAGTGATAACACTGGAGAAACAATAGTTATATTATATGATATATGTGATATATATATAAATATATATGTGATAGTATGTACAACTACACACTATCACAACCAGAAAATTGACATTGATAACAATCCAAGAACCTTGTTCAGATATCACTGGTTTTACATGCATTCATGCGCATGTGTATGTTTAGATCTGTGTATTTTATCACATGTGTAGATTCATGTGACCACCACCACAGTCAAGATACAGAACACTTGCTGGGTCATATGATAAGTGCATGTTTTATAAGAAACTGCCAAACTGTTTTCTAGATTGGCTGTACCTTTTTTTCACATTCTCATCAGCAATGTATGCATGGTCCACTTTCTTTATATTCTCACCAGCATTTG
Source organism: Orycteropus afer afer (assembly GCF_000298275.1). Classification (NCBI taxonomy): domain Eukaryota; kingdom Metazoa; phylum Chordata; class Mammalia; order Tubulidentata; family Orycteropodidae; genus Orycteropus; species Orycteropus afer. The sequence continues at coordinate 13,981,672 of NW_006921597.1, read as the reverse complement.
GTGTTATCATTATTTATTTTAGCCACTCTTATTTATAAGTATGTAGGTAGCATAGTGCCTAAGGCACTTGACTGCTAACCAGAAGGCTGGCGGTTCAAACCCACCAGCCACTCCTTGGAAGGAAGGTTGGGCAATCGTACTTCCGTAGTGATACTGCCTCGGAAACCCAAGGAGGGGTTGCTATGAGTCGGGGTCGACTCGACGGCATATAACAACAACATAAGTATGTAGTGATATATCATTGCAGTTCTTTAAAAATTTTGAATCCTAGTATAAAAGTTGATTATATTAAAAAAAAATATCAAATTCAGGCAGTTATAAAATTATAAGAAGGAAAATAAAAATCACCCATAATCTTTCCATCCAGATATAACCATTGTTAACATGTTGGTATATATCTTTCTATTCTATTTGCTTCATATATATCTGTCCAGCTATGTGCATTTTTTAAATCTGAAAACATATGTCAGAGGACAACTTCAATCTCTAAGGTCCCTTGCCCCCAGCTCTAACTATTCTAGGAATCTATTTGTTGGGAACATAATACTAACTCATGAAAGCCTCAGGAATGTCTATTTGGGCTCCCTCATTTCAAAAGGGCCTGAGAGTGCCTCAGTAGTTTTGACAACAAATACAGCCTAAAAAAGCACATACCTAGCAGTCCCAGACTTTTGCCCTTTACAGTGGCTTACGTGTTTAGAAAGCTTTTGCTCTCAGGAATGTAATATCAGGATGTCAGTTGCAAGACAGGGGAGTAGAAAGACAGCTGCACTGAAATCTGGGATTTAAAAAAAGAATCTAGGTTTGTTTTTTTTAATTGTTTTTTAACTGGAACTTTCCCCTGAAACAACCTTGGCTGAAAACTGTGCCTTCTTCCTGGGATGCTGTTGCATGGTGGGAATGAACATTTATGGTTCTCCAAGCACAACATGGAAAGTCGATGGGATAATCTCAACAGATCTGTATGGAAAACAATCACCCAATGTGCTGGTATTTCAGAAGCTTCTGAGAAAGAAAACCTGGGCTAAAGGAAGAAGAGAAATGTAATGAAGATCATTGTAATAGGTGCCAAGCACTTACCACCAATTATTTTAGTTTCTCCTCAGAGCAGCTTAGGAGATAGAAATTAACCCCATTTCACAGAGGAATATACTAAGGTTTCATGAGGTTTAACAGCTTACTTAGTATCATACAGTTAAGGTAAGCATAGGACTAGGTCTAACTAACACTACAGCCTCTTTCCAGTACTCTTCATTACCTGCTTAATACCACACACAAAACTAATCAGGAAGAAAGCTATTAGGAGCACGTGACCAGGAGGCCAGCTGCTCTCTCTCTCTAGCCTCACTTTGAAACTTCAGGGTTTCAAATTGGTTCAAAATCGTTCAGTGATTGCAATGGTAAACAAGGGCCGCCTATGTGTTGCAGAGCAACCAAATCTGTTTCCCATGCGATTATGATCAGAGCAGGAAACAAACAGCTGTGCTCTGCTCAAAGATGGCAGTCAACCATGCTGCTTTGAATGTGTGCTGCTTTTCAGAGTCATGCCAATAATGTTGTTCTCCAAAAGTCCTGCCACAGTTCTTCCTCCTCAAAGTTTCAGGACCCTGATGTGGGAGACTGGATTACTGGCAGGACTATGAAGAGCAATGCAATCAAAGTGACACTGTCAACTGCCACTTTGAGCAGGGTATAGCTGTTTGTTTCCTATTCAGGTCAGAATACCATGGGCAACAGATTTAGTTGCTATGCAATGTGTACGTAGCCCTTTTTTTATGACAGCAATTACTGATCTATTTTGAACCAGTTTGAAGCTCTCCTTTGGGTTTACAGCCAAATTATCCTGCAGGCAGTGTGTGTTGAGGGGGTTTCACTATGAATAGTTGGATTTGTTCTTGTTATTCTTCAGATTTCCTGGTTTCCTTATTCTGATAGAGACAAACTATTTCCTCTCTGTTCCTTGCAAAAATAAAAAAAAATCTTAAAAAGCCTAAGAAGAGGGCTCCATTATTTTTTCCTCAATTGCAGTATCTGAGGGATGTCAGGGAAAGTTTCTTGTCAAAGCTAAGCCACCACCATTTGCCCCAAGCTATTTCTGGGATGATATAATTTGACCAATCTTAATTTCAATTTATATTTCTTAAAAGAGGACTTAATTGTGTATACTTATAATCCCCTTTTCATCTTCAAAGCACTTTACAGTACTAACTAATTAAACCTCAGCAACACCCTTGATTAACTCCTTTTTATAGATGTGGGAAAAGAAGCATGGATAATAATAAAGAATGCCCTTGCCCTTGATGGTATTAGCATTTTGAGGTAGGATTAGCATTCAAAATTTCCTGTCTCCACCTTTTATGACAGACCAACAGACCAGTCTCCTGTGCTGCATGTTGGAAGAATATGATTTGACTATCTCATCCTTTATATTCTTTTAATAACAGAGATTTCTCAAAAGTGCCTATAATCTTCTATAGGAAAGTGCTGTTTCCTATCCCTTCTATATGGCATTATGCCATTGTTTATTCACGTCTTAAAGGTGTTTTTGGAAAAATTGAACAAAATGCCCAATTGTTAAGGTTCCACTCAGCTCTCCTGCATCTCCCCCTTGGAGTCTATTCTTAGACATCCTGTCAGTTCAGGAATCCAAGGTAAGCCAGCTTTATCTGGCAATGTCCCCAAGGAGTTCTTCTTTCCATATGTCCAGACAGAAAGCTAAGCAGTAATTCAAAGACAGAAAGGGGTCAGCTATAACCATTTTCACAGCTACCAGGAAGAAACTCATTGTCGATTTCATCTTCAACACAATTTCCCAATCTTTTTAATGTTGAAAGAATCATTTGAAATGTGCAATTTATGGGCAACTATTCCAGCTATTCCAGTCAGACTGTTATTAGCATTCTGTGTTCTAACTTAAAGGAGGAAGTCTGTTCCTGAATGCACACCCAGGTTTTGGGAGGTTAGTGGAGATGAAGTAGGGCAGAGATGGTGGGAGTGGGCATTGGAGTGCCCAAGTGGAACAAATACTTGGCAGAGCCTAAATAACCTTTAAGGACCTTCTCAAAGAATTTTTTCTTTGCTGGACCTGATAGTATTCATACATTTCAAGTAGGATTATCATTGCAGCAATAAGGACCTTGGAGCCCCTGAGTGGTGTAAACTGTTAACATGCTCAGCTGCTAACTGCAGGGTTGGAGGTTTGAGTTCACCCAGAGGCACCTCAGAAGAAAGGCTGACAATCTACCTCAAAAAATCAAGCACTGAAAACCCTATGAAGCACAGTTCTACTCTGACATGCATGGGGTTGCTATGAATGAGTCAACTTGAAGACAACTAATTTTGATAAGGACCTTACATCAAAAAACAGTCCTGAAATTCAGTGATGCTCAAAAGTTGTGTGACTAATCCGCTACTTCACTGCCTCACATCTAATTCTCTGACGTAAGCCATCTCCCAAACTCAGAGTCAGTAAGTTCTGTAGAATAGCATTGGATTTGGCACAGAACCTGGATCTGAGCTTGGGCTTTGCCTAAGGCATTTGACTGCTAACCAGAAGGCTGGCGGTTCAAACCCACCAGCCACTCCTAGGAAAGACAATTGGGCAAGCTACTTCCATAGTGATACTGCCTTGGAAACCCAAGGAAGGGTCACTATGACTCGGATCCAACTCGATGGCAGCAAGTTTGGTTTAACTACTAGTTAAAGAGCTCTGGTGGCACAGTGCCTAAGGAATTTGACTGCTAACCAGGAGGTTAGCAGTTCAAACCTACCAGCTGCTCCATAGAAAGAAGATGGGGCAATCTACTTCTGTAAAGATTTACTGCCTCAGAAATCCAATGGGGTTACTATGAGTCGGAATCAACTTAATGACAGTGGATTTGGTTTGGTTTGAATCTACTAGTTATGTGATCAATTAACTTTACTGAGCTGTCATCTAAAATGGGATGACAATAATACTTACATGACTGTTGGGAGAATAAAATGAAAATATTTTCTGTACTCTAAAGAATTTGACCAATATTAGTTATTAATGATAGATGATTAATAGTTATTGAATTCTTACTATGTGCCAGTCACTGGGGGTGAAGGGGATAGATAGGGTGATAGGTGTTTTTATTATATTAATAATATAACATATTCATATTATTATTATCTCATTTATTCTTCCAACCCCATGAGATAAATACTATTATTATGTCCCTCTTACAGATGAGGAAACGGAGCCCTAAACTCACCCAGCTAGTAAGTGGAACAACCAAGAATCAAACCCAGTCTGGCCAGACCTATGCCCCTGACCACCACACAATATTGTCTTTAATATCTTGTTGGACATTTCCTTTCAGATATCCTGCAGTCCTCTCAACTATAACAAGTCTCAAATAAAATTCATTATCTCCCCACAAGTTACAGTCTTTCTGTTATCTTTCCTATTTATCAAAGTTATCTCTCCCCATCTCACCCCCAACTTGAAATCTCTGAGTCCTCTATAACTTTTCCTCTCTGGCTGAGGAGTCACTTTGGCCATCCAATTTTTTACTCAAGAAAGCTTTCTATCTTTTCCTTCTAATTTCCTTTGTCACTGTCATGGATAAGACCCACATTCCTCAAAGCTGGATTGTGCAAAAGCTTCCAACTGGTTTTTCGAGCTTTAGTTCATCCTGCACACCACCTATTACTTAATGCTAAAACAATCATTTTCAAGTCTCTCCTTTGTTCAAACACTTTTAGTGGTTTCCATTGCCTATGGGAGAAAGCCCATGTTCTAGGGCCTAGCATTCTTGGCCCTTCCTAACCTGCCCCACCCTACATTCTAGTCTTATCTCCATGACTCCTTCATGTTACCAGTCCTTTCCATCCCTGGACATGCTTTCTAGCCATTGCACTTCAGCTTATGATGCCTCTCTTGCCTTTATGTCTTTCCTCTTTGTCTGCTGGACTATGTCTCTCCAAGACCCAAATTAGATCCTTCCATGTCTCCTCCCAACCACAAATAATATTTCTATTCTCCCAAATCAGTAAGATTATAGCATTCACTGGCCTCTATTTACTACCACACATTGCTAGTTAATTTTCCACAAATAATGTGTATATCTTATCTCATTTTTTGGAAGGGGGTAGTGGTGGACGAGTAAGGAAACATGCCTTATATTTCTTTGCCTCCCGTACAACAACAAATGAATGCCAACTGTAAGCCGAACACTGTGTTGTGTACTGGGAATACTAAGATTAACAAGATACATTAAGGACCTCATCAGCTAGTAGTGGAGATGGACACATAGAAGAAACATCACAATCTGATATGAAACAAACTAAGACGTGCTCCAAGACAGAGCAGAGCACCAAATAACTCCCTGGAGAAATCAGGGAAGGTCTCACAAAGGAAGTAACCTTGAGCAGACTCTTGAAAGATGAGTAAGAAATAGAAACTCTAGGCAGAGAATGTGGAGATGGGCTTTTGAGAAACAGAAACTCACGTTCAAAGGCCCAGAGGTTTAGAGAGTACACTTGTGGCAAGGTGAGGTAAGTAGGGGAAACGTGGGAAAGAACACCAGGAGAGGAGGCTGGGAAAATACCAAACTCCTTTGCATCTGGGTGGTGTAAATGATTAATGTGTTTGGCTGTTGGAGTCCACCAAGAGGTATCTGGGAAGAAAGTGATCTACTTCCAGAAAACAGCCACTGAAAACCCTAGTGAGCACAGTTCTACTCTGACACAAATGAGGTCAGCATGAGTCAGAGGTGACTCTGTGGCAACTGGTTTTTCATTTTTTGGTTGATTTATTCTGGTGTCATGCAAAGGAGATGGGAATTGATCCCGTAAGGTAAATAGGAAGTCATGGGGGACTTGTAAGCAAGGAAGTGACATGGTCAGATTTGTATTTTAGAAAATTAACTCTAGGAGAAGCATGGGAATAAATTGCAATCAGGAGATACCTGAAAGACAGACACCAAAAGATTTTGGGAACCTAGCAAAGGCTAGGATAATAGAGACATGTACTGATTTGAGTTATGCTAAGAAAGAGGGTAAATAGGACTTGGTAGACCATTGGATAAGTGAGAGAGAGAATGAGGAACTAAGGATGACTGAGGTTTTTACCTTGAGGGACTAGAGTAAGGGTGATGCTATTCACCAAGGTAGAGAACACAGAGGTGAAAAAGTAAGTTGTTTTGCATATTCCTGCTGTTGTTGCCATTGCTATTGATTGGGCAAGGTAAATAATGAGATTAGTGGTAAAACCAAACCAAACTCCCTGCCCTCAATTTGATTCTGACTCATAGCAACCCCATTGGGTTTCCAAGACTGTAAATTTTTACGGAAGCAGACTGCTCCATTTTCTTTTAAATTATTTTAAACTACTTTTTTATTATTTTCTTCCCTTTTACCCAAGTTGATATGGGTCTATCCTCTACTTAGTGGTTAATGTTTTAAATTAAAGGCACTTGTAGGACATTGATGAGGAGATGTTGAGTAGCAGCAGATCAGTACTTTAGTACCTATCTCAGTGCCTGGCATATAGTGAGTACTTTACAAATGTTTGTGGAGAAATAAAATGGGACCATACAGAGGAGGCATTCAAGCAACACACAAATGTAAATCCCCAAGTGCAACCATGTCCTTATTTTCAGCAAAGAAAAATGCCATATGTACTGGTGCCTCTAAGGATGTTAGATCGCACAAAAGGCACACTGAAGGGCCTCAAGTAGTTCAGGGCTATGGCCTGGTTGGCATGGACACTCTGTCTTCTCTGATAGATGTCATCTATGGGACATTATAAACAGGGGAGTCTCAGAATTCAGTCCTCTGCTGTGACACTGATATACTATCCCCACATACATTGCATACAGCCTGGGAGGTTCCCCTGAAAGCGATGGGTTTCAAGGCCAATAAATTTTCACTTCCCATGAATATTTTAAATGAAACACAGATATTTAGCACATTTTTTTTTTTTTACTTAAGAAATATGAAATACATCCTGACAAAGCATAACCTGTTCCATATGTATAACCTTTTTCTGATCTCTTATAAAAACTATTGTCAATTAATCTCAGGAAACTGGAGGGCAAAAGAAGGGGAAGGGTGGAAGGAGGGAGCAAGGAAGTGAAAGAGAGAGAAACAGAGCCCAACAGAGAGAGACTTGAGAAATGACCCAAGCCTTCCAGTAGATCCAGGCCTTTCAGCTTAAGTCAGCAGGTATGAGTGATGTACTAGGACATGGAATTTTAAATGTTAGTGGACGTGTTTCAGTAGTATAGCACAAAACCATTAATTTCTTTGGCATTTTCAGCACTTCATTGCTGCTAAGCATCCCCAGTACCTTCAAGTTAATAGAAAATTTGCAAGCCAAGGATATTTTATGCCTGCATAACTCTAGTTAAAAACACAGTATTAGGCAATATTTATAAAAGGTATAGACTGCATTCACACAGGTATAACGAATGCTATTTAAAAGATGATGATGCACTTTTCTCGCTTTAATTGCTTTTTCTGCTACTAGTAATATCATGCTCAAGGGCACATTTCTACCCAGGATGTAAATGGCATTCAGTGAGATTACATACATATACCTTCCATGGTGATGGGGAAAGGAAGAAATAACACGTGCTTTATGTGCAGTGGGTACTCAATGAATCTTGTTGAATTGATCCCAAGCATGGGAGGCAGTTTATCCGGAAATACCCGTTTTGCTTCAAAATATAATAAGGTTCCTCCTTCCTCATTCTTCTCTTAAAATCAGAATTATAGACTGCAGATAGATGTTACTCATCTTCTAGCTGAATTCCCTCAGTTTATAAGTGCAAAATCCGATAAGTGATGCACAGTTAGTATTCTTTTGGCAACAAGTGACTGGATACCTAATACAAATTTACTTAAGCCAACATGGAATTTATTGGCCTATCTAACTGAAACATCCAGAGTGTAGACATGTAATTTCAGATGTGGCTGGATTCATATCTCAGACAATGCTCCACCATTTTTTGGCTTCCATCTCAGGTTCTGTATGCATGTGGTAGCAAAATGGCAGCAGCAGCCTAGGCTTCAGATTGAACAGGAAAATGACTATCTCAATCTCAGAAGTTTTATGGCATTTCATTGGCTCTAGCGGAGTCACATGCAAATCCTTAAACCAACCATAGTGGCCAGGAAGATAGAAAGTGCCCCTGGCTTAGATCTAGGTCTCATGGCCAACCTAGCAGCTAGTGTGGAAGCTCATTGAAAGCATGCTGGCTGTGGACAGACTGGGTGGCTGCCTCAACGTAGAACTGAGGTACAGTGCTCTAGGAAGAGAGGATGAATCCTGGGGTAAACAAATGGCTTCACTACCTTATGTAATATTTAAATTAAAATTTAGAAACAGCCTTTAAATTTCTCCCAGTAAAATCTTTCCACACCTCAAAGAGAAGTACCCCATAGACAAAAATGTATAGTATGCAATTGCTTGAGGAAAGCTGATGAAGTTGAAGGGTTTTCCCCATGACTTTCTCTTTCTCAGCCCTTCCATTCCTCTTTGTTACCACCAGAATCAACTCAAATCCCCCGCACTCTCTTCTCCTTCAGAACAAAATATTTAACAGACATTTCTTTCCAGTTCCTATGAGAATGTTAACGGAATCTCAGTTTTCTCAATAATCTGGACAATTTTTGTTTAAATTCTTCCTCTTAAACCCACCCCACCCCCCGTCTGAGTGAGTAATCCTAACAATTTTGGTGTGACCTTAATCTAAGGAACACAATGCCTTACTGAGTCTGCTTGCATTGTTTTGTTTGGGAAAGCTGACAAGTATTCACAGTTGTTTATTTTTGACCTGGATGCTGGGCCAGAACAACATGGAAGTCAGATGCTTTAGTATTTCTCTCTCTGCCTTGAATGCATCCATTTCTTTTATTTCTCATTATCTTGAGTCTTTCAGACTCTTTCAGAGTACCTCATTCACCTTCTTGTCATAAATACAAATTATGCAGCCATATTCCTCAACCGTGTCCCCCAGATTTTACTTAAGCACTTGGCTGCATCCATTTGCCAGATGAAAATCTATGTTCTTCAGAAACTGCTGAAAATGCCTGTGTAATCATGCATGCTAACTGTCAGGAGGGAGAATTAGTGCTGCAACCACAATGTGATATCAGGGAGTTACTCCCGGGAGCATGACATGTCCTTGCTGCCAGCAAATCTCTCTCCTGTCATTCAGAAATTCTCATTTTGTTAAGGTGAGCATTCTGGTCACCATACTTTTTAAAAACTGCACGGACTTCTTATTTATCTAAAATTAACTTAAATAAATAAATGGGCTTTCTGGTTTTGCCACAAATGAATCACACTCTTTTCATGCAGTAAAATACATTGTCTATCTTGCTTTTGCCAGAAACAGAGAAAAAAGAATAAATATATGTCATTATATCTAGAAATTTAAATATATGTTGTATTAGTGATCTACTGCTATAACAAACCACTTCAGCACCATTTTTTTTGTTCATTGTTCCATGGGTCAGAAATTAGGACTGGGCTCAGCTAGTCTCTGCTGGTTTCTTCTGGGGCCATTCATGTGGCTGCAATCTTTTGGCAACTCAGATGAAGTTGAGTGGTTTAAGATGGCCTCACTTATATGTATGGGTATTGGTGCTGGCTGTTGGCTAGGTCATTGTCTTCAGCAGGCTTGTTTGAGCTTCTTCACATACTGGTGGAAGAAGTCCCAGTAACAAGAGAAAGTGCAAGTGTCAATGTGCAAATATGTTTTAACCTTCTGCCTATGTCAAATGTGCTAATGTCCCATGGGCCAAAGCAAATCATGTGACCAAGGCCAGCATCAGTGTAGGAGGGCACTACACAAAGATATGAATGCAGAGCTGTGGGATTCATCAAGGGCCATTACAGGTAGTCTTTGACTTATGACATATTCGACTTAAAAGGAACCACACTGTTTTGGTTATCTATAGTGCCATTCTGACAGGAATAGACCACAAATGGGATGGTTTGTTGAACAAACAAGAGTTGATTCTCTTAAAGCTCTGGAGGCTAGAAGTCCGAGTTCAAAGTGCTAGACTCTAGGGGCTGGGTGAAAGCCCCTTAACCTTGGGCTTCAGCTCTGCCTCCTGCTCCTGGCCCACTGAAGCAGGAGGCTTTTCTTCACTCAGGTGGCTACTGGCTACTATGGCTGACAAACCCAAGGTCAACATGTTAAATGGCACAGTCCTGATATTACCAAACCACACAGCAGGCTATTGATTTGAGTCTCAGTAACATTTCCAAGATCAGTAGATAATATGGCAGGCTGCTGAACAATGACTCGGCTACATGCAGGATTCAAGTGTGCCATAAGCTAGAGACCTTCCTCAAAGTTGCTTCTTATATACTGGAAGCAGACCACATCCCTAAAGTGGCTACTCAGCTGCTCCAGTAGATTCCACCATGGAGTTAATTACCAATGTCACCATGGGAAATAACTACATCCATCTGCCCAGCCACTCAACCAGGCCCAGCCAAGTTGACATACAACTATAACTATCACACACACTTAATAATCATCTTTTTTTTTTTTTTTTTTTTTGTACAACTTATTGTTGGTAATGTGTACTGTATACAATGTTATAGCACATAATTTGTTGATATTATTCTCAGATGTTCACTAGCGGATGTTCAATTTTATGATCTACTGTTAAAAACACTGCCATATAGTAGGCTATGGCCTAGTCTACAATGAAGTTTGTGTTGGTGGCAGGTGTCATAATGACTAGAAAGTTGGGAAATGTTCAACTCTAACGACACACAGCAATTGAACTGCACATGCACTCAACACCTGCTCAACCACCATTAAGACTCCTACTTCATTATTATGGCATTGATGCCAACTTCATTGCAGACCAGGCCTGAAGCCTGATCTTATTCAGCATCTTGTACAATAAGAGGCATCAGTTGTTAATGTGAAATTGAGTTGCTCATGTTTCTCTGACTGTAACACCTGCACTGCTTATATCCCCAACAATATGCCTAGCAAAAGAAGTCATGCCACTCAAAGTTCTAATCCAACTCTGCTTCATTGTTGGAATAAATGTTTATGATTTGTATAGTTTTATGTATATATTAAAATATATCTGTAAGTTTATATGTAATGTTTTCAACCCCAAAAAACAAATAAAGGTCAAATTTATAAAGATAATGATAACAAAGGGCAATAATAATGAAAAAAAGAAAAATGAAATATTTTACTTACATTAGAACCGATTCAAGACCAAATCATTGGAACAAAACCCCATCATAAGTCAAGGACTATCTATACTATACAAATCTATCACATAAGTTAAACACCTGTATCATTTTTTAAGTGAAAAGTGAGACCCACCCAGAAGATATCAGGGCACAGCCATTACCAGTAAGAATATTTGTTGGAGATTTATAGATGCAAAGTAGAGCTATAAACTTCCTAGAAATCTATTTGCAACAAAGAAGTATGGTCTGTGCATTGAGACATTACCCAAATTGTAAAAACAAACCCACTACAAAAATGGGATTCTAGGCCTGGATGTGAGCCCTGCCTGGATATTTAACATACAACTAACTACCTTTAAGGCCTCTCCGAAGGAGTACTAGTATAGCATATAGGAAAATCAGGCATTTATAGGGTTAGATAAATCAGGTTGATCATCTCAGTCTTGATAAGTAAGAACAGAAGAAGGAGGCTTGGACAGTTAATTTAAAACAAACAAACAGTTGCTTGGAATCAATCCTGACTCATGGCGACCCCATGCATGTCAGTAGAATTATGCTCCATTGGTTATCAGTGGCTAGTGTTTTGAAAGTCGATCCCCAGGCTTTTCTTTTAAGCTTCTGGGTGGACTCAACTTATCAACCTTTCAGTTAGCAGCCAAGCATGTTAACTGTTAATAAATTTAAAAATCAAACCCATTGAAGTCAAGCAGAACTGCCACATAAAGATTCCAATGCTGTAATCCTCTGTGAGGAAGCAGAGGCAGGGATCCAGGTAAGGCTGGGGACCCAGGCCACAGCCCTCCCAAGTGATGGGAAAGGCGGGAAAAGCAGAGAAAAAGCTGGGGCGGGGGTGGGGGACCCAGGACAGAGCAAGGAAGCAGAGGCAGGGATCCAGGTAAGGCCAGGAACCCAGGCCACACCCCTCCCAAACAGCGGGAAAGAGGCAGGGATCTATGTAAGGGGAGGGTAGAGAGGTTTTGAACAGCTAAGGGAGACAAGCTTGTCTGTCAGTTTGTCCTACTGTGGTGGCATGTTGCTTTAAGGCTTGAGGCTGTGCCACCAGTGTCTCAAACCCAGTAGGGTTGCATATGGTGCACAGGTTTCAACAGCTTACAGACTGAGACAGACTAGGAAGAAGGGGGAGGCCATCCACTTCTCAAAGGATTGGGCAGGGAAAACCTTATGAATAGCACAGAAACACTGTCTGATACATTACTGTACAAATTTATGAATAGCCCAGAAACATTGTCTGATACAGTGCAAGAGGATAAGCCACTTAGGTTGGAAGGCTCTCAAAATAGGACCAGGAAAGAGCTGCATCCTCAGAGTAGAACCAACCTTAATGATATGGATAAGGTAAAGCTTTTGAGATTTCCATTTGCTGACATGGCATGACTCAATTGAGGAGAAACAGCTGCAAACATCCATTAATAATCAGAAGATGGAATAGACGAAGCATGAATCTAGGAAAATTGGAAGTTGTCAAAAATGAAATGGAACACATAAAGATTGATATCCTAGGCATTAGTGAGCTGAAATGGACTGGTTTGGGCCAATTTGAATCAGACCACCATGTGGTGTACTATGCCGAGAATGATAATTTGAAGAGGAATGGTATGGCATTCATCATCACAAAGGATGGTTCAAGATCTGTCCTGAAGTACAATGCTGTCAGTGATAGGATAATATCCATAAGCCTACAAGGAAGACCAGTTAATATGACTATTATTCAAATTTATGCACCAACTACCAAAGCAAATGAGGAAATTGAAGATTTTTATCAGCTTCTGCAGTCTGAAATTGACCAAACATGCAATCAGGATGTGTTAATTATCACTGGTAACTGGAATGCAAAAGTTGGAAACAAAGAAGAATCATCAGTAATTGGAAAATTTGACCTTGGTGACAGAAATGATGCCGGAAATCGCATGATAGAATTTTGCAAGACCAACAACTTATTCATTGCAAAAACCTTTTTTCAACAACACAAACGGTAGCTATACATGTGGACTTCACTAGATGGAATACACAGGAATCAGACTGACTACATCTGTGGTAAGAGGCGATTGAAAACTCAATATCTTCAGCCAAAACCAGGTCAGGAGCTGATTGTGGAACAGACCATTGACTGCTCATATACAAGTTCAACTTGAAGTTATAGACAATTAAAACAAGTCCATGAGAGCCAAAATATGATCTTGAATATATCCCTCCTGATTTTAGAGACCATCTAAAGAATAGATTTGATACATTGAACACCAATGACCAAAAACCAGAAGAATTGTGGGGTGACATCAAGAACATCATCCATGAAGAAAGCAAGAGGTCAGTAAAAAGATAAGAAAAGAAGACCAAAATGGATGACAGAAGAGACTCTGAAACTTGTCCTTGAGTGGAGAGTAGCTAAAGCAAATGGAAGAAATGACGAGATAAAAGAGCTGAACAGAAGATTTCAAAGAGCAGCTCGAGCAGACAAAGCCAATTACTATAATGAAATGTGTAAAGACTTGGAGTTAGAAAACCAAAAGGGAAGAACATGCTCAGTATTTCTCAAGCTGAACGAACTGAGGGAAAAAAATAAGCCTCGAGTTGCAATAGTGAAAGATTCTATGCACAAAATATTGAATGATGCAGGAAACATCAAAAGAAGATGGAAGGAATACACAGTGTCACTGTACCAAAAAGAACTGGTCGATGTTCATCCATTTCAGGAGGTGGTACATGATCAAGGTATTGAAGGAAGAAGTAAAAGCTGCACTGAAGGAATTGGCAAAGAACAAGGCTCCAGGAATTGATGGAATACCCATTGAGATGTTTCAACAAACAGATGCCCCACTGGAGGCACTCACTCGGCTATGCCAAGAGATTTGGAAGACAGCTACCTGGCCAACTGACTTGAAGAGATCCATATTTATGCCCGTTCCAAAGAGAGGTGGTCCCACAGAATATGGAAATTATCAACCAATATCATTAATATCGCATGCAAGTAATATCTTACTGAAGAATATTCAAAATGGTTGCAGCAGTATATTGACAGAGAACTTCCAGAGGTGCAAGCTGGATTCAGAAGAGGACATGGAACAAGGGATATCATAGCTGCTGTCAGATGGATCCTGCCTCAAAGCAAAGAATACCAGAAAGATGTTTACTTGTGTTTTATTGACTATGCAAAGACATTTGATTGTGCAGATCATAGCAAATTGTGGATGACAGTGAGAAGAATGGGAATTCCAGAATACTTGATTGTGCTCATGAGGAACCTGTACATTGACCAGGAGGCTGTTGTTCGAACAGAATCAGGGGACACTGCATGGTTTAAAATCAAGAAGGGAGTGTGTCAGGGTTGTATCCTTTCCCCATACTTATTCAATCTGTATGCTGAGCAAATAATCTGAGAAGCTGGACTATATGAAGAAGAATGTAGCATCATTATTGGAGGAAGACCCAACTTTGCTTGCTGAAGTGAGGATGACTTGAAGCACTTACTGATGAAGATTGAAGACTACAGTCTGCAGTATGGATTACATCTCGATATAAAGAAAACAAAAATCTTCACAACTGGACCTATAAGCAGCATCATGATAAATGGGGAAAAGATTGAAGTTGTCAAAGAGTTCACATTGCTTGGTTCTACAATTGATGTCAATGGAAGCAGCAGTCAGGACATTAGATGACGTATAGCACTGGGCAAGTTGGCTGCAAGGAACCTCTTTCAAGTGCTGAGGAGCAAGGATGTCTCCTTGAGGACTAAGGTGAGCCTGACACAAGCCATGATTTTTTCAATCACCTCTTATGCATGTGAGAGCTGGACAATGAATAAAGAAGACTGAATAAGAATTGATGCTTTTGAGTTGTGGTGCTGGCAAAGAATGTTGAAAGTACCATGGACTGCTAAAAGAACTAACAGATCTGTCCTGGAGGAAGTGCAGCCAGAATGCTCCTTGGAAGCGAGAATGTCCAGACTTCATCTCACCTACTTTGGTCACGTTGTCAGAAGGGACCATTCCTTGGAGAAAGATGTCATGTTTGGTAAGGTGGATGGTTGATGAAAAAGAGGAAGGCCCTCAACGAGATGGATTGACACAGTGGCTGTGACGATAGGCTCAAGTATAGCAAGCATTATGGAGCTGGTGAGGGACTAGGTGGTGTTACATTTTGCTGTGCATAGGGTTGTTATGAGTCAGACATGACTCGATGACACCTAACAACAACAACAATCTGTACAGAATCAGACTGCCACATCTTTCTCCGTTGGAGTGGCTGGTGGATTCAGATGGCTGACCTTTTGGTTGACAGCCAAGTGTTTTAACCACCATGCCATCAGGGCTTTTTTAACTGTTAATAGTAACTAGTATTTCCTGAGTACTTATTCTCAACCACTATGCATGGTTTCTTTTCTTCAAGCCTTGCACAATTCTGTTAAGTGGGTAGTAATCTTATCTCCATTTTATGAATAAGGAAACTGAGGTTTAGAAAGGTTGACTTACCCAAGCTCACACAGCTAAAAAAGAAGGGCTGGGACTTGAACTCCATCCGCCACTAGACCCTTAGTCACTAAGTTACGTGACTAAGCAGGGACTCCAGGAGGGCCTAGGGAGGGAAATGGCTTCTATAGTTCTTACAGCAAGAGACTTGTTGATGATGGAGTTGATTGCTTCCTAATTGAGCTCTGGGCCCCTTTCCCAGCTAAATTATCCTTCAGAGCACTTTCAGAATGTTGTAACTATTACCCAAGAGAAGTCAAGTCCATTTCTCTCTTTATCCAAATCTAAGGCAATGTCCCTTATGTTTCTCAGCGATGTACCTGCTGAACCCAGCATATCTGAGCTTAAGGGTATAAATAATCCTCTGTTTATGCCAGCACCTTCCTATCAAACAGTGTAATTGAAGCTCAGAGATTTAGAATGACTGTTCTCCAACACATCTTAATAATGGAGTTGTTCCAGTAATATCAATAGATACACTAGAATGTGATGAGTGAAGAGAAATGCTTTTCTGGAATGAAGTCAACTTCTCCCATAAACATTAAACAAGACAAAACAAAACAAAATCATAGCAATATAAACAGATTTAGTATGCAATTCTGTGCTTTATTCCCAAGTTCCCCACCTCTACCTCCAGGAAGTGGTCTCCATTCTTTAATCTTTTCTTCCACACACATTGAGTATCATCATCCAGATATTAAATTAAGTTTTTATGAAATGAGGTCCCACAAAATTTTTGCTACTGTCCGGTCACATACTTTTTGGCAAAGAGAAACTAATAAACAGCAGCACATGTCAGACAACTGTTCTTACATTTGCCTTTGCTGGGAGATTGCTTTAGTGGAAAAGAAGGCAGTGTTTAGCTCATTTTGAAGAAGAATAAATGTTTCAATGGCATTCAGTGGAGCATGATTTGCATAGCATGTAAATTGTATAGAATTGTAATGCAGAAAACTCATCTTTCCAATGGTGAAGGGGACTAATTTATAGCTATTTCTAGGGACAAAAAACGTTCTGAAAGAATAACCAGAATGTTTATCTTCCATCTGATAATTTGTAGAAAGCACTAAAGAGGTTAGATCCTTTTTTATTTTAAATAAACCTCTTGACTGATAAGTTGTGATTTAAAAAACACAATGCATTCCCCCCCACCTCGATTCTGCTCTGAAGATACACGCATACCATTTTCCTCAGTTCCTAAGATCTCAGTTCATATTTATGTATTTATAAAATTTGCTGTTCTACAAAGTAGAAGACAATCAAGAAAAACTAATTATTTAATCAGTTTCAATATTCAGATTGGTGGTTATTCACTTAGAAACAAAATAAAAACTCAGAAGCACGTTTAAAATTTAACCATAGCTTGGTGCAAATTAATACCCACATGGCCAACATGCAGATGAAAAGAACATCTTGAAAGAAGACAGAACAGAGAATCTGTTTCACCATGAAGCCTGTTGTTTTAACTCAGTGACATAGTGAAATACATGGCAGGAAGAATCCTTAGATTCTGATGCCAAATCCAGCTTTTCAAGTGCTACTTATAAGAAATAGGGAAAAGGGTATCTGTTCTGGTTACATAGTACCGCTCTGACAAGAAAATACCACAAAAGGGATGGCCTTAACAAACAGAAGTTTATTCTCTCACATTTTGGGAGGCTAGAAGTCCAAGTTCAAAGTGCCAGGCTCTAGGGGGCTAGGTGAAAGTCCCTCAACCTTAGGGTTCAGCTCTGCCTCCTGCTCCTGGCTCATTGGAGCTAGAGGCTTTTCTTCACTCAGACAGCTGCTGGCTGCTGAGGCTGACAAACCCAAGGTTGACAAGTAAAAAGGCGTAGCCCCAATGTTACCAAAGCACTATGGCAGGTCATTAATTCAAATGCATTGTAAGTCCCCAGGTTGGCAGAGCATGGCAGGCTGCTGAACAATGACATGGCTATGCAGGGTCCAAGCATGCCATAAGCTAGAGACTATCCCCAAGGCTTCTCCTTATATTCAGGAAGAAGACCACATCCTAAAGACAACTACTCAGCTGCTTGTAGTAGATCTCACCATGGAGTTGACTGCCAGTCTCATCACAGGGAATAACTACCACCAGCTGCCCAGCCACTCAACCAGGTCCAGCCAAGTTGACATACAAATTTAACTATTGTGCTGTAGTATATTACCTGGTATGGCTTCTCTAGCCATCAGTCTTTGTAAACTCCGTGGTGGAACTTGCGGTGAGAAACTGAGTAGCTCCTGATTGTTAAAATCATTCACCTGGGGTATTTCTGTTGGGAGCAGCACAAAGTAATATTCTGGGAAATTCAATCTCTCTCAGGTGCTTAGAATTCTGATGTTATTATTGGTTAGTTTGGCCACTCTGCCAGGCTCAAAAGGAGGCCTCCTAGAGGCAGAAGTCTCTCTGACTGCTGGCTGCAAATGACATACTGCTGAGAGAAACTCGCTCCCAAGAGAAACACACTCCTGAGAGACACATGCTCCTGAGAGACTCGCACCCCTGGGAAAGAGACACAAGAGACATGCATTGCTGAGAGAGACACTGAGGACATGCACTGCTGGGAGACTGTGAGAGACTGTTGGTGGAGAGATGGTGGGTTGAGAGAGACTGAGGGTTTTTCCTGAACTTGAATTGTAACCTGGTGCTTCCCTAATAAACCCCATAATCTGTGAGTTC
>NW_006921597.1:13954967-13963208 GCF_000298275.1 Orycteropus afer afer | reverse complement strand
GTGAAAGGGCTGGAGGGAGGCAGCATGTCTGGTCTCACAGGAATAGGCCTTGGGCTACTGATGGTGATTCTGTCCTCCTCTTATGGGTTTAGAGGAGGTCAGAAGATTGGCCTCCCTGCCCTTTTAGCAACTACCACAGTATTTCAATGGTTAAGTACTCAGCTGCTAACCAAAAGGTTGGTGTTTAAACCCACTCTACAGCTGTAGGAGAAAGACTTGGTGCTATGCTTTCATAAAGATTAAGGCCTAGAAAACAATATGGGGAAGTTCTACTCTGTCACATGAGTCTGCTCTGACTCGTTATGGGTCAAAAATCAACTCGATGGCACACAACAACAACAGAATGTACAGGGCATGGAATGTGTTCAAGATGGTCTCAGAGTATCTTGGTGAAATGAGCTGTCCAGTGTGGAAGATAAACATACATTCAATTCACAAAAAGGAACCAAAATGTGCTATAAGTTCGGAACTTGATAGAGGTGATGGTTGCACAACGTTGTGAATGTACTAAATGCCACTAAATGGTACAATTTAAAATGGTTAGTTTTATATGTTAATTTCACCTCATTTTTAAAAAATCTGCTATGAGAGACAGAACAGGGGAAAGAAGGAACCTCATCTCCATGGGAATCATTACCCATCATCTCTGAAGAAAAGAAGGCTAACTCTTGGAAAGAAAGTGGACTGATAAACCTGAACATGAGTGTCTAAATTCTTTTGTTCTCTTACTAGACATGTTGCAATTTGAAGACCATTTTCTACCCGTTTTGAGTTAGGATGTAAGTCTGGTGAAGAGCAGGACTGACTCTCAAGTTCATTGGAAAGATATTTGCCTACCTGATGAAAGTTGGGGACCACAAAAGGCTTATTTGACCAAAATATTAGTGTTCCAGGGTAAAAAGACATTAGATTTAAAAACCAACTGTGCCTCTATTAGCTGTGTGGCCTTGAGCAAGTTAAGTTAATTAACCTCTCTGAAATTCTGTTTCCTAACTAGCAAATTGGGGGTCATAAAACTATCTCACGTGGTTTTGGAGAAGATTAATACCACATGCAAATAGTCTGGCTCAGAGGGGCCACTTAATAAATGTTAATGGCCTCTCTTCCTTTCCCATCTCCCAGTCCTCTCACCTTGCTCTGACTTGACTTGAAGTTCTATTCAAAAGAAGTCATTTCCCATGGTGCTAGGAAAGCTTTGGCCTAATACATTACCCTCATCAGGATACAGTTACACTGGTATATTACCTTGGACTGAGGGCCTTAGAAGGAAATGGAGGTCTGGAGTTCTGGGGGCAGAAATTAAGGAAGATAAGCCCTCCTTCTCTAGACCTTTCTTTAGCACCATGAGGGACATTAGGAGCACTATTATGGAGCCAAAAAATGTTAGAATTGGCTCTTAAAGATCATTTAATCCTACACCCTCATTTTACAGATGAGGGAGCTGAGAGGACATGCTAGTTCTGTTCATCCTCATCATCTCTCTAGTCGATTCTTGTTAGGGAATGTGCTGGATGTCCTAGGTTTGCCCCTTTGGATCCACTCTTCATCCTTTTCCACCTTCCTCCCTGTCCTGGGAGACTGATCTAGATGGAATACCTTAGTGGGATCCCTTGCTCTTTGGTTTCCAGTGAGGTTCGGCTAATGGAAAACACCAGCAGTGGATCAAAGGGCAGAAAGCTTATGAGGTCAGAATATTTATCTCCTGGGCTCCCTCTCTGCCAGGTCACCGCAGGTTATATGGTCCTCTACCAAATGACTGTAGCTTCTGCTGGTCAGCACTCTCCCATACAGCTCTTCTTTCTGGGTGGTGGTACACACGCCCTCCCCCTGCCACTCCATGCCTACGGTTGGAAAATAGTAACAGTTCCCAATGTTGCCATGCTAGGGTACTTTATTATCCCTTATTAAACCAAACCACTTGCCCACGAGGTGACGCTGACTCATGGAGACCCCATGTGTGTCACAGTAGAAATGTACTCTATAGGGTCTTCAGTGACTGACTTTGAGAAGTAGCTCACCAGGTCTTTCTTCTGAGACGCCCTGGGTGAACTTGAACCACCAACGTTTTGGGTAGTAGCCGAGTGCATTAACTGTTGGCACCACTCAGGGACTAAACCTTTCCAGTATCTTTGTAAATAATCTCATTTTTAAGTTTTCCTTAGGTACCAAAACCAAAACCAAACCCACTGCCGTCAACTAGGTTCTGACTCATACCGACCCCTCCTTGGGTTTCTGAGGTAGTATCACTATGGAAATAGATTGTCCAAGCTTCCTTCTGAGGAGTGGCTGGTAGGTTTGAGCTTCCGGCCTTTTGGTTAGCAGTCAAGTGCCTTAGACACTATGCTACCAGAGCACAGAGTTTAAATATGTCACCTGCAGAGGCCCTGAATGATATAAGGAGGAACTCCTTTCTACTGATCACATTTTCTTGTAGAAGGACTTTCACTATAGTAGAGATTAGAAAACTAGAGCCCACAGAGCATATCCAACCCATTGCCTATTACCATACAGCTTTGAGCTGAGAATGTTTTTTACATTCTTTAACTGATTTGAAATAAATCAAAAGAAGAATATTTAGTGACACATGAAAATTCAAATGTCAGTGTCCATAAACAAAGTTTTTTGGAACACAACCACATTCATTTGTCTATGTATTGCCTACGGCTGCTTCCAGGCTATAACAGCCAAATTGAGTAGTTGCAACAGAGACCAAATGGCCTGTGTTATGGCTTGAATTGTGCCTCCCAAACATGTGTGTTATAAATCCTAACCCCTATATCTGTGGATGTAATTCCATTTGGGAATAGGGTGTTATATTTATGTTAATGAGGCCATATCAGTGTCAGATGTGTCTTAAACCAATCACTTTTGTGATATAAAAGAGCAAATTAGTCACAGAAGCAAGTGAGCACAGATGGGATAAGAGTGATGCCACACCACAGGAAGATCATCAAGGAACCAAAGAACAGAAGTTGAAAAGAGACAAAGACCATCCCCCAGTGCGGACAGAGAGAGCCTTTCCCTAAAACCAGTGCCTTGGTGGAGTAGTGCCTAAGGCACTTGACTGTTACCCAGAAGACTGGCGGTTCAAACCCACCAGCCACTCCCCAGAAGGAAGGTTGCGCAATCTACTTCCGTAGAGATACCACCTTGGAAACCCAAGAAGGGGTCCCTATGAGTCAGATCTGACTCCACAGCAGTGAGTTTGTTTTTTTTGGGGTGGGGTGGGGTGGGGGGGGGGGTGGGGGGTTGGCCTCCTAAACTATGAGAAAATAAATTTTTCTTCATTAAAGCCATCTCGGAAACCTAAGGAGGGGTTGCTGTGAGTTGAATTGACTCCATGGCAGCGAGTTTGGTTTGGTTTGGAAAGCCACTGACTTGTGGTATTTTCTGTTATAGCAGCGCTAAGAAACTAAGAAGGAGCTCTGGTGGTGCAGTGCTTAAGGCACTTGACTGCTCACCAGAAGGCTGGCAGTTCAAACCTACCAGCCACTCCTCGGAAGAAAGACTGCACAATCTACTTCCATAGAGATGTTGTTGTTGTTGTTATGTGCCCTCGAGTTGGACCCGACTCACAGCGACCCCTCTTTGGGTTTCCAAGGCAGTATCACTATGGAAGTACATTGCCCCATCTTCCTTCTGAGGAGTGGCTGGGGGGTTTGAACCTCCACCCTTCTGGTCAGCAGTCAAGTGCTTTAGGCACTACGCTACCAGAGCTCCCTCCATAGAGATACCTCCTTGGAAACCCAAGGAGGGGTCGCTATGAGTCGGATCCGACTGACAGCAGTTTCTTTGGTTTTGGTTTGGAAGAAACTAAGACAGCCTGCGAGGCCTAAACACCTCCACTACTGGTGTTTCCCATTAGCCATTAGCTAAAACATTCACTCTCTGGCCCTCTACAGAAAATGTTTATAGCTCTTACACTAAAGTAATATTCCTGGCCTTTTCTTCACCTTTTACTGATTCCTGGTTGATGGGTGACTCTCCTGACCTACATATGGATTGGGTGGAGCCCATCTTTTAGACTGCAAGAGCTGGGGTTTCATCCTTTTTTTTCTTCTCTGTCCACCACCAGTGTGAACCAGTGAACTCAAATGACCATATCCACTCTGGAGATCCTGACTTGCACTTGGAGGGGCTGTCCCAAAGCCAAGTTTAGATGAAGGGGAGTAGGAAAGTGCAGACAGTTTGAGAAAGCTCTCCTGGCAGCAGATTTAAAGCCACTTACTCTGCTTAGCCCACACGTCCATCTCCAATTGGTTCTGAACACAAGAAGGAAGAGGGGATGATAACTGACTCCCTAGAACTCCAGCAATCCTTTTCTGCTCCACCCCAGGCTCTTAGTTTGAGCCCTCATCCCCTCTCATCTGGGTCACTAAGTCACTCTACCACCTGGTCTTCCTCCCTGCCTCCAGCATCACCTCCTTCAATTCAGAGAAGTCAGCGTGATCTCACCTGATTTCCTCCCCGCTGTGAAGACCAATTGCATTAGTGGCCCAGCCTTTCATGCTTGTCTGTGCTCACTCCCTGGGCAGTGCCCTCCCACAGACTCTAGGCCTGGACATGTGATGAGCTTTGGCCAATAGCAAGTGTGACATAAGCAGAGGCTTAGAAAAACACTTGCATGTTTCCTTCTCTCTTGGACTCCTGCTAGCACCATAAGAAAATGCCCAGATTAACCTGATGGAGCACCATGAAAGACATATGGAGGAGAGCCAAGTTTTCCTAGACCAGGCCATCCTAGATGTGCCAGGTCCCAGCCAGTCTGCCAGCTGCCTGAAAATGCCTGAGTAAGCCTGGTCCAGATCAGCAGAATTGCCTATTCACCCAACAGACTTCTGAGAAATAATAAAAGATTGTTGTTTCAAGTTGCTAAGTTTTGAGGTGGTTTGTTAAGTGGCAATAGCTAACTGATACACCTACTTTAAACTCTTTGCTGTAGTTAGCTGTCATCGCGTCAGCTTTCCACTCCTGTTGACCCATGCACAGTGACAATGGATTCTTGTGATACAGAGGTTTTCACTGGCTAATTTTTGCCAGGCCTTTTCTTCTGAGTCTAGAAGCTTCACTGAAACCTGTTCAGCATCATAGTAACACACAAGATCCTTGTGAACTACTTGGGGTTCAGAACTGAATCCTGTTTATTTTTGTATCACCAGCACTTGAAGCAGGGCCTGGCACCAGTACATGTATTTCAAATAGAATTACAACTTTCCCATTGTATAATTTGGACAGCATGGGTCACCTGTGGAGATGAGATATAGACTCAAGGGTCTTAGTGAGAAGACAATGGCCCAAGAAAACAGGTTGAAGAGGACCAACTCCCATGCTAGGCTCCTTCAAAGGAGAAGGGTGAGTTGGCAACAAAGGCCCACTTAACCTCCTTAGTAATCCAACCAACCATGTTCCTGAAGACTTCAAAAACAGAAAGAAATAAAAAAGCCCAAATCCACACAAGGCAAAGCCAGAAAACATTAGTCAGCCTCTTCTAGGAGATGAATAAAGGAGCACAAACATAATCAGAAATAAGAAAAATACTGTGAAAAGCACCAACACCTCAGGGCTAGGAAAGATGGGGCCATTTACAGATGGCAAGGAGGGAGAAAGAAGGTAAGAGCTGAAGTCTGGTATGAAAATCAGCACATGAGATGTCGTGTCAAATCAGAAGGAAAACATTTCTTATGGATTATATAAAGGAACCAAAAGTGAACTAGGAAGTAAGGAGAGCCCCAGAGAGGCCAGGGGAAATAATTTAGTGACAGGGAAAGTACACTCTGTGGAAAACTCAAATGAATTCTTTGCTTTGACCTGCACTCACACAGCTATTATTGTGGGAGTTTTCCACGTACTGCTTGTCCCAGATACCAGGTTTCCAATAAAGGGCTCTGTTGTGGCCATCGTTAATTAATTACAGCTACAATTAATGGTTGGTGAGTATAAAATGAGGAAAGTTAGTACAGGAGGCTTTGAAGATTTCACCCTAACCGAGGGATTAATTTACCCTTCTACCACCCATCAGTCATTCTGTGGTAAGGTAATGTTGTGGCTTGCGTGTTGCTATGATGCTAGAAGCTGTGCCATCAATATTTCACATACCAGCAGGGTCACCCATGGTGGACAGATTTAGCAGAGCTTCAGACCAAGACAGATTAGGAAGAAAGGCATGGTGAGTTACTTCTGAAAATCAGCCAAGGGAAACTTTGTGGATCACAACAGAATATTGTCTGCTTGCTTTGGACATGTTCTCAGGAGGCATCAATCGCTAGGGGAGACAAACAAGGGCATGGAGACCCTTGGTGAGATGATGGGCACAATAGCTACAACAATGAACTTGAACGTGCTGGTGATCATGAGGATGACACAGGACCAAGCAACGTTCATTTTGTTGCACATAAGGTTGCTATGAGACAGGGTCAACTCGATGAAAACCAACAACAACAACAATTTACTCTTGAATGCTGAGAAAAAAATTCTGGTACCTAGCATAGTGCCTAGGGGAGCTTTGGTGGGGTAGTGCCTAAGGCACTTGACTGCAAACCTGAAGGCTGGCAGTTTAAACCCATCAGCCACTCCCCAGAAGGAAGGTTAGGCAATCTACTTCTGTAGTGATACTGCCTTGGAAACCCAAGGAGGGGTTGCTATGAGTCAGATCCGACTCCATGGCAATGGTTAGTTTGGTTTTGGTAGCATAGTGCCTAGTGGCATAATGCTTAAGGCATTTGACTGCTAACCAGAACATTGATGGTTCAAACCCACCAGTCACTACTCGGAAGGAAGATTGGGCAATCTAGTTCCATAGAGATGTTGCCTTAGAAACCCAAGGAGGGGTCACTATGAGTCCAATCGACTTGACTGCAGTGAGTAGTTTTAGCATAGTGCCTGGCATACTTGTAGGAGGGATCTGTTAAGAGAGTAGTCAATGAATCATTTTATAGCTCTTGTACTCTTTTTAAAGCAATCAAATCATTTTGCTTCATTAGAATAGCAGTTCATGAAATAGATAGCATTCTTTAGAAGACTGTACTTAAGTCTGGCAATGAGGAGCAGAGGAGGGAAAGTGGAGAGGGAGAAAAAGCAAGAAAGGAGAGAAGAAAAAGCTTTTGTCTCTCTCAGGCCATATAAAGCAATTTCAAGGGGAGAAACAAATTCTATATAAATGTATAACACAACCAACTCACTCAATTAGATTCAAAAGAAAATAAAGGAGGAAAGTAAAACCCAGAGCTAGGGAGAGTGAAAGTCATTTTGAACCTAGAGTTCATGATGAGATAAGTCTAAAAGCACATGAAATCACAGTCAGTTTCTTGTTGCAGAGCCAGCTTCCTGCTTTTTTAAATGACTTACACTGTCAACTAGGGAAATGCAAGGATTTAAACCAGATGATGAATCAATTACCTCAATGGGATAAAATGCCTAAATCCACTAATGCACTGGAAAACAGAAACAACAATTAAAAGATGCTGTCAGGTGTATTCTGCAAAGCATGTTAGAAGATCCCTGGATGTTGGTCTCCTAGGCAGGGTCCAAGGTCTACAAGCTATTTCTGCACCTCCTTCGCCAGCAGTGCACCCTGTAAGCAGCTGCACAAGTCGTCGGGCACATACCCCACTGCCTTTGGAAACAAATCTAAGTAGCCACCAGCCACTCCTCGGAAGGAAGATTGGGCAATCTACTTCCATAGTGATACTGCCTCGGAAACCCAAGAGTTTGAAGGCAATGAGTTTGTTTTTTTGTTTAGCTAAGAATAAGAAAGGAGATAGTGGGGAGAAACGTGAGAGAGTGAAGGGAGTCACTCTGGTAACCAGGGATTAGATAAGGCAACCTAGGATATAAAAGGAAAGAAGGAAAAAAACTAGTAAGAAGAAATTTGAGTGTAGAGAATTGGGGCTTCCACCTAGAGAGGCTGCTAAAAGAAAAATCTTCATCTTATGTGAGTAATTTGTTGATTTTACCTTCAAAGGTGGTCCATAATATCCCCAGCCAGTGCCTAGAAATAAAGCTCCCAGGAAATTCAGGTAGCTGAAGAACAGAAATACTACAGGACAATAATTTTAGAATAAGAAAATACCTACAGAAAGAGAAGAGACTTTTAGATTCTGAATCAGAGTATTTGTGTCTATGATGGTTAAGGTTGTATGTCAACTTGGCTGGGCCATGATACTCAGTAGCTTGTCAATTATGTAATGCTGTAATCATCTCTTGTGATGTGATATGATGTGATCAATCAGTTGTAATGGGTGT
>NW_006921597.1:13927892-13954867 GCF_000298275.1 Orycteropus afer afer | reverse complement strand
TTGGTGAGTGATATATATATGTATATGGAAAATTAAAAAAAAATGCTTGGTAAAGTGAGGGTCAACAAAAAAGAGGAAGGTCCTCAATGAGATGGTTTGACAAAATGGCTGCAACGAAGGGCTCAGGTATAGCAAGGATTGTGAGGCTGGCACAGGACTGGGTAGTGTTTTGTTCTGCTGTGCATAGGATCACCATGAGTCTGAGCAGACTCGAAGACTCCTAACAACAACAACAATATGGATATTATAAGAGGGAGAAAGAAGGTAAGAACTGAAGTCTGGTATGAAGATCAGCACATGAGATGCCCTGTCAAATCAGAAGGAAAACATTTCTTATGGATTATATAAAGGAACCAAATGTGAACTAGGAAGTAAGGAGAGCCCCAGAGAGGCCAAGGGGAATAATTTAGTGACAAGAAAAGTACACTCTGTGGAAAACTCAAATGAATTCTTTATTTCCAATAAAGGGCTCTGTTGTGGCCATCGTTAATTAATTACAGCTACAGTTAATGGTTGGTGAGTATAATATATATATATATATATATATACACACACACACACATATATAACTCAAAACTCACTGCTGTGGAGTCAATTCAACCCCACTCCTTTCCAAGGAGGTATCTCTATGGAAGTAGATTGCCCAATTGCCCAATCTTCCTTCTGAGGAGTGGCTGGCAGGTTTGAACTGCCAGCCTTCTGATTAGCAGTTAAATGCTATAGGCACTATGCCACCAGAGCTCCTATATATATATATATATATAGAGAGAGAGAGAGAGAGAGAGAGAGACAGAGAAGCAATCTACTTCCATAGTGATACTGCCTCAGAAACCCAAGGAGATAGTGGGTGAAACGTGAGAGAGTGAAGGGAGTCACTCTGGCAACCAGGGATTAGATAAGGCAACCTAGGATATAAAAGGAAAGAAGGAAAAAACTAGTAAGAAGAAATTTGAGTGTACACACACATATACATATATATACATACGTACATATAATGGATTTTCTAGCAAAGCTTACTTGCTTGCTCTGGCTTCCGATCTTTTCCTTTTCCAAATGGCCCTGCCTCTCACATTCAGATCTGATTTTCTAAAACATAGATTTTATTAGGTCACTCCCTGATTAAGTTTCTGGTCAAATGCTTGCTGAGAACCAGGTATTTGTGTCTTCAGTTATCCAACATGTTTGTTGTTGTTGTGTGCCGAGTAGGACCTGACTCATAGCAACCCCTCCTTGGGTTTCTGAGGCGGTATCTCTATGGAAGTAGATTGCCCAACCTTCCTTCCGAGGAGTGGCTGGTGGGTTTGAACCGCCAGCCTTCTGGTTAGCACTCAAGTGCCATAGGCACTATGCTACCAGAGCTCCTTATCCAACATGGTAGGCATCAAAAGCCTCCAGGACAAGACAGTGCTGTGTCACCAAAGCCATAGAAGAAGGATGCACTGCAGAGGGCTATGAGAGGTGGGAATTGAAAATAGAAGGTGGGATTTTGTGCTTGAGCGGCTGTTGGACTCTTTTAAGTGGAATATTTTTAGTGTAGTTTTGAGAGTGGATCACAGATCGTGAGGCATTAATGGAAAGAAGATAGTAGGAAAGGGGGTTTTGAGCAGCTAAAGAGGAAAAGACTAATGCTTAGTGTTTGGTGGAATAAAGTTACATGTGATCAATGTGTTTTTTTCACACCCTCATTTATCTGTCCAATATTTTTTCATTTATTCCACAAAAGTTTGTCAAATATTTATTTTGTGCAAGGCCATGTAGTAGGTAGAGAAAATACAATGGTAAATAAGACATACATTGAATGATGAGTGTGATGAAGTATCCAAACCAAACTCACTGCCATCGAGTCAATTCTGACTCATAGCAACCACCACTGGGTTTCCAAGGCTGTAAATTTTTATGGAAGCAGACTGCCTCATCCTTTTTCCTTGGAGTGGCTGGCAGATTTGAAAAACCAGTCTTTTGGTTAGCAGTCAAATGTCTTAACCAGTATACCACCAGAGCTCCCTGTGATGAGGATATCATGTGACAAAAAATAGAAGGAAGGGACATCCAAGCCTGACTTTGGGACCCCATAGGTCTAAAGTGTCATTGTTCTTTCTAGCCAGCTTGGTTTCCTGCCATTTCCCTTCCTGTGTCCTACACATTCCTGACTTTGGGTCTGTGACTGCACTTTCATCCCACATACTCAGGACCCACTTACTAACACTTTCAGGCTTATCCCAAGTCTCAAATTCCTCATTAAGAGACCTCTAGTAAAAATGGTTTGTAAGTTCATACTTGTAGATCTGCCTCTGTCCCTGGGCTCCAAACACATAATAATGGTATATAAAATATATTTTTAAAAACATAAAGAACTATGTTCAAAAACAGTATAAACTGTTTGACGGGCCAGAAACAAAACTAAAACAATGCAATAAGCGAAGCTGAAGCCCTAGGCTGAGGGGTCTAAAGGAAGGTCCCAAACCCACTGCTGTCAAGTGGATTCTAATTCATAGTGACCCTACAGGAGAGAGTATAAATGCTCTATAGGGTTTCTAAGTGTGTAAATCTTTATGAAAGCAGACTGCCTCATTTTCTCCCATGGAGTGGTTGGTAGTTTTGAACTACTGACCATTTGGTTAGCAGCCAAATGCTTTAACTATTGCCTCACCAGAAGGCAGGCACAGACTACGAAATGTTAATATCCATCCTGTGTATAACATGGACGAAATGTGCTATTGAAGCAGGAGAAAGAGTAAGTTTTATATGTGAAAGAAATACCATCTGAAAGCAGTACATTGTAAAGAATGGGAATTCCAGAACACTTAGTTATGCTCATGAGGAACCTGAACATAGATCAAGAGGTAGTTCTTTGAACAGAACAAAGGGATACTGTGTAGTTTAAAATCAGGAAAGCTGGGTGTCACGGTTATGTTCTTCCACCATATTTATTCAATCTGTATGCTGAGCAAATAATCTGAGAAGCTGGACTATATGAAGAAGAACATGGCATCAGGATTGGAGGAAGACTAATTAAGAACCTGTGATATGCAGATGATATAACCTTGCTTGCTGAAAGTGAAGGGGACTTGAAGCACTTACTGGTAGAAGATCAAAGACTACAGCCTTCAGTATGGATTACACCACAATATAAAGAAAACAAAAGTCCTTACAACTTGACTAATAAGCAACATCATGATAAATGGAGAAAAAGTTGTCAGGGATTTCATTTTACTTGGATCCACAATTCACATCAATGGAAGCAGAAGTCAAGAAATCAAATGATGCATTGCACTGGGCAAATCTGCTGCAAAAGATCTCTTTAAAGTGTTTAAAAAGTAAAGATGTCACTTTGAGGACTAAGGCGTGCTTAACTCAAGCCAGGGTATTTTCAATAGGCTCATATGCATGCAAAAGCTGGACAACGAATAAGGAAGAATAAAAAAGAATTAATGCCTTTGAATTATGGTGTTGGCAAATATTATTAAATATACCATGGACTGCCAGAAGAACAAGCAAATCTGTGTTGGAAGAAGCACAGCCAGAACGTGCCTTGGAAGCAAAGATGGTGAGACTTTGTTTCATCTACTTTGGGGATGTTGTCAGATGAGACCAGTCTCTGGAGAAAGACATTATATTAGGTAAAGCAGAGCTCTGGTAGCATAGTGGCTAAAGCACTTGACTGCTAACCAGAAGGCTGGTGGTTCAAATCCACCAGCCACTCCTCGGAAGGAAGGTTGGGCAATCCTACTTCCGTAGTGATACTGCCTTGGAAACCCAAGGAGAGGTCACTATGAGTCAGGGTCGACTCGACGGCACATAACAACATAACAAAGCAGAGAGTCAGCAGAAACGAGGAAGACCCTCAACGAGATGGATTGACCCAGTGACTGCAACAATTATGAGGATGGAGCAGGACTGGGCAGTGTTTTGTTCTGTTGTACATAAGTTCGCTATGAGTCGGAACTGACTCAACAGCACCTAACAACAACAGTACTTTGAAACGTAGAAAATAATGGATTTGCCCTGAAGCAAGAACATGAGTCAAGTAGCCCACTGGGTTGATAACTGCATCTTTTTTTTTCCAACTTATGTGGGCCAGAAACTTCAGAACTGCTAAAATAAATAAAACTAAATAAAAAGTACAGAGATCTAACAACAACAACAACAACAGCAAAAATATGTGGAGATCTATACCAGTACCTAGGAGACCAGGAAGAAATAACTACAAAATTATCAATGACTAGGGGAGCAAAAGGAGCTCTGGTGGCGTAGTGCCTAAGGCACTTGACTGCTAACCAGAAGGCTGGTGGTTCAAATCCACCAGCCACTCCTCAGAAGGAAGGTGGGACAATCTACTTCCATAGTGACACCGCCTCGGAAACCCAAGGAGGGGTCACTATGAGTTGGGTCCGATTTGATGGCAAAATAATAACAATAACAGGAGTGCAAAAGGAAAGAAAACAACAGTAAAACCTTCCACTCCCAATGAGTCTTCAAACCAGAACTCCAAATCACATGAAGAAAATTAAATCAGACAAAAGAGGAAAAGTAGGATATATATTTATTCCAGATGAAATGAAAATAATAGATTTATGTGAATATGTCTTTAAAATAGGTAAGTTTAGGATTCTCAAAGAGATCGAAGAAGAAATAGTACTTATAAAAAAGAGCAAAGAATTCTAAACAAAATAGTCAGATGAAACTAAAACAGGTAGATATATAGAATTATAATCATTGAATAAAAATTATAACAAACAGAATTAAGCTTCAGACTGGACAAATTTGAACAGACAATTAAAGAACTGGAAAACAGTATTGAGAAATTCACCCTGAATCATCCTAGAGTAATAAAGAAATTTAAAGTAAGAAATGTCTGTTAGAAATATATTGGTAATGTGAATAATAGAAAACAGATTGAATGACTCCAACCTGGTTCTAATAGGCATTTTTGAAAAAGAGAATAGAGAATGGACACAAGACTTTTTTTAGAGATGATAACTAAGAATTTTCTGGATAAAATTACACAACTAGTGCTGAACAGGATAAAGAAAAATAAATAGCCTACATGACCTAGTTCCTTGGAACCTCCCTGAGTTCATCTCCTATTGCTTTTCTTCTTACTCATTTTGGTTTAGCCTTGCTAATCCTTGAACAAAACACACTCACTTCTCTCTCAAATCTTTGCACTTTCTCTTGCTCTGTTTGGAATGCATTTTCCCTAGATAATCTATACAGCTCACTCTCTCACTTTCTTTAGGTTTCTCCTCAAATATCACCTTATCAGTGAGAACTTTCCTGGCCATTCATTTTAGTAACAATGTTTGTTAATGCCTCTTCTTCAATACCTAAATCAGTGCCTGATAGAGAGTGGGTCAAATAAGTATTGTTGAAATAATGTGAACTAATGAAGGTTGGACAATCTACTTCCGTAGTGATAACACCTCAGAAACCCAAGGAGGGGTCGCTATGAGTCGGGTCCAACAGACAGCAAATAACAACAACAACACAATGAATGAGTAAAATATATATAGAGACACATTGTAGTGAAACTGCACATCATCAGGGATAAAGAAACCATTTTAAAAGCCACATAGGAACAACGATTATACTTAATCAATTAGACTTAGAAATTATAAAATACTATTTTAGGTACAAGGAGCTCTGGTGGTATAGTGGTTAAGGCCTTTTGCCTGGTAACCAAAAGATTGGTGGTTCAAACCCACTAGCTCCTCCACAAAAGAAAGATGAAGCAGTCTGCTTCCATAATGATTTACAGTCTTGGAAACCCAGTGGAGGTAGCTATGAGTCAGAATCAACTCGGCAGTACTTTGGTTTGGTCATTTTAAGTATAGAGGGAAAACCACTGTCAATTTAGTATCTTATACCTAGCTAAACATATTCAAGCATAAAATAAAGATGTTTTCTGACCATGAATAAAATATTTTACAATTCATAGATCCTTACTGAAAGAAACAACTAAAGGATGTACTTGGGTAAGAATAAAAGTAAATCCAGAGAAAAGAAGTAGGATACAAGAAACAACTGTAAGTTTTTGAAACTGCCAAAAATATATTGGTAATGCAATAAACTATTGATGGTGAAAAGAATTAACTTTATGTTAAAAATTCAATTAAAATCCTAAGCAAAAATAATAAGGAAAATCAGAAGTTGGTTCTTTAGTGAGTAGTTAAAGCATACTAAGCCAACTCAACAGCACCTAACAATAACAAGTTTATTATCTTCTTCAAGAAAACGAAATATACTGAATGATTTTATACTATGTTAGAATGTTTAGTCAAGTGTATATATACCCTCTCTTCACTTATTGACATGGTTTGTTTCCAAAAACCAGGTAATTATGTGAAAATCAGCATTATGTGAAAATGGAGGATGACTACATCATCACTTAACTGCCAAATTACTGAGAATCATGGCCCATACAAGCTGACACATACCCTTAATCATCACAGCTAGCATTACTGTTGCCTTGCACCTCAGCATTTGTTACTGTTAGACAATATGTCACTAACATGCAAAAGAGTCAGGTTTTTAACTGTTGTTGTAAATGCAAAATTTCAGATAGTGAGATCATCAATAAGTGAGGAGTAGATGTATTAAGATGTTAAGGAGAATGACTGAAAAAAATAAAAATAAAATATATACTTTTCAAATGAGTAGAAGGTTAAAAAGCAAATAAAAAACTTTATCAATTCAAAAGAAAGGAGAATAGCAGAAAAAGAGAAGCAAAGAAAAAGCTTGGTAAACAGAAAACACAATATAAGATGGTCAAAGCAAGTCTAAACATGCCATTAAAAACAACAAATATAACTGATTTAATTTGCTTACTAAAAGACAGAGACTCCAATCCTAGGTGCAGAACCAGAAGTGAAGGCTGGAGCACAAACAGAACCTATACACTAATGTCCATTGCAGACTTTTTACAATAGCCAAAAGGTAGGAACAACCAAAATGTCTACCAACGGATAAAAAGATAAACAAAATGTGGTACATACACACAATGGAATATCACTCAGCTATAAAAAGAAATAAAATCCTGATGCATTCCATGACACAGATGAACCTTGAAAACATTATACTGAGCAAAATTAGTAGGTCACAAAAGGACTGATACTGTGTGATCTCACTTATATGAAATAAGCAAATATATGGAAGCCACAGATTATTAGTGGTTAACAGGGCTGGGAGGGAAGGGGCACTGAGTTTGTGTTAATGGTGTTAGAATGATTTGGAAAAGGATAGTGAGAATGGTGGCACAACATGAAGGATGTAATCAATGTCACTGAATTACACATGTAAGAATTGTTGGAATGGTGCATGTTTTGTTATGTATATTCTGACTATAATAATAATAACAAAAGACAGAGATGATCAGTTTGTGTGTGTGTGTGTGTGTGTGTGTGTATATATATATATATATATATGTATATGTAAATATACACAGATACACACGTACACCCACACACACAAAGCAGCATAAGCTGCTTATAAGAGACATACCTAAAACAAAATAACACAAAGAAAGTTCAAGCAATATAGGGATGGGGATAAAAAAGAAAACCAAGCAAAGAAAGTTAATGTAGCTATATTCATAGCAAAAAAAAAAAAAAAAGAATACGAGCAAAAATTTTTAACACAGATAAACACAACAACCTACTAAGAAAATATAATATATAATAACCCCACAAATATTTTCAGCAAAAACTGACAGTTATGTAGGAGACATGAACAAATACATAATCGGAGATTTAAATGCTAATAGAGCAATCAAATATAAAATTTAGAAGCAATATAGAAGAATTGAACAACCTCAATTAACAAATTTGATCTAATTATTATATACCAAACCCTTAACTCCAGAAATAAAGAGTATAATTGTTTACAAGCTCACATAGGACTTCTGTAAAAACTGCCTACCAGATCACTAAGGAAGTTTAAAAATGGCATCAACAACATATATATATATATACATATATATATGTATATATGTATATGTATATATGTATATCATTACAGATTCCTTTCTAAACCACAAAGCAATTAAATTAGAAATCACCAAAAAAGAAAGATAGCCAATTTCCCCATAAAATCTTCTTTAACAATTCCAACTTCCACGGATCTTTCCTGTTTTGTCTGTCTTTAGCACACATTGTACCCTTTTAAAGGAAAAATGATTTAGCATTTCATCAATTGGTCTGTTACGTTGTTTTGTAATTGTCCCAGATGTGAATAAGCATCATCTTTCAAATACAAGTTCCTTGAGGGTAAGGACCTCTAGAGTCTCAAGTACATTTTGTATTCTTCTGCCATAATACTCCTCACACTACACTGTAATTGGTCTGACTGCTTGTCCCACTAGAATAGCAATAACTAACACTCTTCAGCACTCCTGTGTGCCAGCCAGTGTTCAAAATATTTTCAAAGCACTTTACATAAATCAACTCCTTAAAATTTAACGAGTAAAGTACCTATTTTAAATAACTTGCCCAAAGTCACATAGCTAGTAAGTGGCAGAGCTGGGTCCCAATGCAAATAATCTGGGTCCAGAATCTGTGCTAGATCATGTCAT
Source organism: Orycteropus afer afer (assembly GCF_000298275.1). Lineage (NCBI taxonomy): Eukaryota > Metazoa > Chordata > Mammalia > Tubulidentata > Orycteropodidae > Orycteropus > Orycteropus afer. Next base: position 13,946,298 of record NW_006921597.1, on the reverse strand, counting down.
GTGTTTTTGTATCCCCAGCAGCTAACACAGTGCCTGTAATGGAATTGATGCTCGGTAAGTGTTTGCTTAGGAAATGAATGAATGAGTGGGTGGATGGATGAATACTCTTTTTCTCCACCTCTCCACCTTACCTACTGTTACATACACAGTACTCAGTATAGTATTATGTACATGGATACAAGCCCAATTTGGCTTTGATAAATTCCATAAAAACCCATTTCTATGCCCTAAAAGCTACCATCATTATGTAAGCATATATATTAATATTTACTGACAAATGTTCTCAAGTTACCTAAAAAGTATATTACTCTTTGTAATTGATACTTGGAATTATAAGGCCAAAAGTGGTTTAAGAGCATCTTACATGTAAGGGGGAAAAAAAACCAAAAAAAACCTGAGGCTAAGAAAGGTGAAGAAGATGTACAGCCAAGCGGTTGGGCAAAGCCAGGACTGGAAATCAGCCTCCTGACTCTGAGTCCAGTTCTTTTTTTTTTTTTTTTTTTTACCATACTACAGGTCAGTTTTTATCCTACCTGCACCCACAGAGAAATTGAGTCATAAAACTATTCCCCCATAAACATCTTCTGAACCTCTATGTACACAGGCCAGTTGTTTCTAGATAACAATAGATTATCCATACTAGCTTTGTAGACGTTGGGACTTCCAGGTGCCACTTCATTAAAAATGTAATTTTAATGTGTTTTTATTTCTACAGCTTCTTGTCATTAAGAGCCTATAATTAAAATAATTAGAAGAATCTTGCCTGTTAATCAGTCTACATTTCAATAAACCATTTTAAAATTCACAGTCCAAAGCTGTTACCTTATTATTTAAGGATGAGTTCTATTATATAAATTGTCACCACAGCACTGCCAACCAGTTATTTTTAGAAAAAAATCTGTTAGCTTTTCCTTGGTAAACCAATGTCACTCTAAGCTGAAGTTATTGAAGAAATTACAGGGCGATGGAAGATGGGTGGGTTTATATCCACCCAATGTACCTGGACTCTGAAAGTCTGCCAAAGCCTCTTTTGGATGCTATGTATGTCAAGACGGTTGAGAAGGAATACAGTTTTGCAGAAGCAGTGAGAATGCATGATGTTAAATTTTGGGTGATATACATACATATATATTCACACAGGCATATGTATGTGGTGATAGTGATGAAATGATTTTTTAAGCTGCATAATTCAGGCGGGCTGCATTCCAATGGTACAATGGGATTTCAGACACTAAAAAGCAATGAAAACTATGCCTTCTATAGCCAATTTCTCATTGTAAGTATGCTGTTCTCCTTTTAATGTAAGCCTGTGCCTTGTATTAGAGCATTATGTAGGACTTTCTATTTATACTGCTTTATATTTCCCAGAGAGGTAACCTCTGAGTGACCAAGGAGAGTCTGACTGGGAAGGCTGCTGGGGTTCATTCACAGAGTTTAGAACTGATGTCATATATTTATTTCATGACCCTGCTAACCCCACTTAATGCACATTTCCCCCAGGTCCGACCAGCAACAAGATTTTGTCAGAAACAAGGTGATAATGCAACTAATAAGCAGTAAGGCCCATGTCTTAAGAAACAATAAGTAATAATATTTTAAAAAACTGGTATGAGATAAAAAAAAGCCAGTTGGAGTTTAACACACACACACACACACACACACACACACATTAGAAACATCTCTCTAGTCCTGGATAAGGAACTTTATGACAAGTTTGTGGAGTTGGTAAAAAAATAAAGGAAATCATGGAACGCATGTTTGTGGGCTCTAAGATGGCCCCTCAATCATTCCACCTCCTATTATCCACACCCTTATATATTCCCTCCCCTTGAGGGTACGCAGGAACTTTGACTTGCCTCTAAAGACAGAATACAGCAAAGGCAATGGAATGTCACAATAGTGGTTATGTTACACTGAGATGGTAAATTAATGGTATGGATAGGTAAATGGGAATATACCCACAACCATACATAGATTTGGCAGATGATATTCCTACATATGTATTTGTATGTGCTATAAATGGGAGCTCTGGTAGCGTAGTGGCCAAGGCACTTGACTGCTAACCAGAAGGCTGGCGGTTCAAACCCACCAGCCCCTCCTCAGAAGGAAGATGGGGCAATCTACTTCCGTAGTGATACTGCCTTGGAAACCCAAGGAGGGGTCGCTATGAGTCAGGTCTGACTCAACGGCATGTAACAACAACCAACATAAAAATGGCCATAGGCAGTATAAAGCTAACAGGGGAGAGAGTTAGGCTAACTTATTAGCTACAATTAAGCCCCGTGAGAGATGAGTCGCTGTGCCTGTGGGCTGGGGACCATGACCGTGGGGGGACAGCAAGCTCAAATTCCACAACAAAAAAACAAAAATATTTTTCTACATCTTACTTTGGTGAGTAGTGAATGGGGTCTTAAAAGCTTGCGAGCAGCCATCTGAGGTGCAACTATTGGTCTCTCCTTATCAGGATGAAAGGAGAGTGAAGAAAATCAAAGACACATAGTAACAGTTGAAAGGACTAATGGACCATGAGAACCTCAGCCTATATGACCTTGAGACTAGAAGAACTAGAGGGTGCCCAACTATCAATGTCAACCACTCAGAAAAGGACCAACATGAAAGATCTTGGACAAAGTGGGAGAAAAAATGTGGAACAAAATTATAAACCATAAAAAACGATCAGGTCAGATAGACTGGTGAAAACCCTGAGAACATGGCCCTGAGTCATCATCCTTCAGGACTGGAATTGAACTCACTCCTGGGGCTTAACTCTTAGCCACAATAGACAGGCCTCTGAGCAGAACAACTACTCCCTGGTGTAGACCAGGGAGATGCACTCAGAACAGTCAATCATAGGAGAGCAGAGGGCAGCATTTGCACAGGGAGAAAGGTAGGGAGGCAGGAATGCAGAGGCAAGAAGGACACAGGAAAAGGGTGACCACAGGGAGGAAATGGAAGGAGAGCTGTTACACTGTGGGAATATAATCAGGGTCACAAAACAAAATGTGTGTGAACCGGCTTTGTAGAATTTCATCCAAATCACAACAAAAAGTTAAAAAAAAAAAAAAAAAAAAGACGGTAACTTCAGTTTTTTTAGCAAACTCTATTGAATCTCTCCCTTGATGGCTTTGATGAAGTTAGTCACCATGTAGAAAGGAACTGAGAGTGGCCTTCAACTGACAGCCAGCAAAAAAGTAAGGTCCTCAGTCCAACAACCTACAAGGAACCGAATGTTGCCAATAACATGAGTTTGGAAGCAGATCCTTTCCCTCAGATGAAACCCCAGTGCTAACTGACATCTTGATCACAACTCTTTGAGAGACCCTGAAGCAGATAACCCAGTTAGGCTGTGCTCAGATTCCTGACCCACAGAAATTGTGAGATAATAAATGTGTGTTTTTTTAAGCCACTAAGTTGTATTAATTATTTGCATAGTAATCAATATCTAATGAACTCCTCAATGATGAAAGTGGGACCACATTCCAAAGAAAGTAAGAGAGGTTATAGAAAATTGAAAACAGCATGGATTTAGATAAACTGGGTTTGAGTTCCTGCTATACCATTTTATATCTGTGACCTGATGCTATTTCTACATCTTCTTCAAACCTGTTTCCATATCTCTAATATGAAGACACAAGACTGGCGGTTCAGTGGCTGAATTCTTGCCTTCCATATGGGAGATCCAGATTCCATTTCCACCCAATGCACCCTGTGCACAGCTACGACCTGTTTGTCAGGGGAGACTTGCATGTTGCTATGATGGTGAGCAGGTTTCAGCAGAGCTTCCGGGCTAAGATGGACTAATCAAAAAAGCCTGATGATCTACTTCCAAAAAATCAGCCAATAAAAACCTTTGGCTCACAGTGGTCTGATCCACACTGCTCCTGGGGATGGTGCAGGACTAGGCAACGGTTTAATCTTTTGTGCATGAGATTGCCATGAGTTGGGGGCTGACTCAGTAGCAGCTAACAGCAATGTGAGTATTTTCTACCTCCTGGTGCTGTATGGAGGAGTAAATGAGATATAGTATTTAGCAGTGTGTCTGGCTGATATGCAACATCTAATAAATAGCCATCAGCACCATATTGCATAGACTTTAGCTACTGAAACAATGACAATTTTCACTTAGGAGCCTTTTCATATGATACTGGTTTTGCCAGCTTTGTTCCCTCCAGTCAGAACTTCAAGTTTCAGGGAGACTGAGTGCCCTTTATTCATTCCTGGAAAGGTTTTTACACTCATGTGTATTATAAATGTTCTCTTCTTGGTATGTGACAAGATTACCTAATTTTTCTTTGTCTGAACAAAACCGGGGAAATATGAGAGTAATGAGTTATTACAAATCTCTTTTCAAATAAGGAAGCAGATGAAATTCCCTCGGTGACATGAATATATGGTCTCTGCCCTGGTTCTTGGGGTGGCTTTTTGCATATGGGAGAGACTCCATTATCTGGCTGAGGAGAACACTGAGCTGTCAGTCACAAATTTACAGGAGCCTTTTGTTTCCTTCACTGGCATAACACATTAGGAATAGTGGAATGGTTATCCTCCACCTGAATGGTATGAGTAAATGCAATAGTAAAACACTTCAGTCTATAATGCAAAGATTTCTCAGGCTCTGATCAGGCTACCCTTACAGTCTAAAAAACAGAACAACAAAACCCCACACACTCGAATTTTGAGTGTTCTGCTTTTGTGGCTCACAGTCAATGGAGTTTTATATTGAAAGAAGTCATGTCTGAAAGCTCAGGAAAAAGGATATCTATTTTTTAATCATGTGATGGATACCTTCATGACAGGAGGATTGGGTTGACCCTTTCTCAAGGAGAACCTATCATTTTCTTTCACTGAGATTATAGGAAAGTGCGCTTTTCCATTTCTCCTCCTCCCCATGGCCAATTAACCTATTTCTTTCTTTTTAAATTTTTATTATGATTTGGGTGAAAGTTTACAGGGCAAATTCATTTTTAATACAGCAGTTCATACACATTTTGTTTCATGACATTGACTGCAATTCTCCACAATGTAACAGCTCTCTTCCCACTTCCCCCCTGTAGTTACCTTTTCCCTGTGTCCTTTTCTGTGCATTCCTGCCCCTGAGCTATCTCCCTGTGTGCCAATACTGTCCTTCTGTTCTCCCATGATTGCTCGTTCTAAGGAGTATATCTCCCTGATGCAAATGTTCACCCCATATGCCTGTCTATTGTTTGGCTGGAAGTCACAGGAATGAGTTCAATTCCAGACCTGAAGGGTAACTAGGGGCCATAGTCTTGGGGGTCTCACCAGGGGCTCTATCAGACCAGTAAACCTGGTCTTTTTTATTATTTTAGTTTTGTTCCACATTGTTCTCCCACTCTATCCATGATCTCCTGCACTGATCCCTTTCTGAGTGGTTGACAATTGTAGCTGGGCACAATCTAGTTCTTATGATGTCACGGTCATATACCAATTCACCTATTTCTTAAAGCCAAACAAAACAAAGGATATCCCTGCCATCATTTTGTGAATATATTGATTGGTTGAAAGATCTGGATTCAAATCTTGCCTCTGAAGCTTAGGAGTTTTAGACCTGGAGATCACCTTTCAGCCAAATAACAGACAGGTTTATAAAGTGAATATTAATACCAGGAAAGAATGGACTCCTTGATACAAACAATCATATCAGACCAAAAGGGCAGTATCTGCCCCAAAACAAAGTTCAGAAGGCAGGAAGGGGCAGGAAAAAAGAACAAATGGAAACAGGGAACCAGGAGGAAGTGGAAAGAATGCTGTTACACTGTTGCAACTAATGTCATGAAACAAAATGTGTATAAATTGCTAGATGGGACACTAACTTCTCTGTAAACTTTCACCCAAACTGCAATAAAGTGTTAAAAAAAATCCAATGAGATAAGATGTGTGAAAAGGTCAAACTCAACACTTTTAGTCCTCATACATATATAAGGGTAGAAGTTTCAGAGGTGTGTTAGTTATATTTGTGTGTCACCTTGGCTGGGCCTGGTTGAGTGGCTGGACAGCTGGTGGTAGTTATTCCCCATGATGAGACCGACAATCAACTTCGTGGTGGGATCTACCATAAGCAGCTGAGTAGCTGCCTTTGGGATGTGGTCTGCTTCCTGTATCTAAGGAGAAGCCTTGGGAATGGTCTTTAGCCTATGGCACGTTTGGACCCCGCATGTAGCCGTGTTGTTGCTCAGCAGCCTGCTATGCTCTGCCGACCTTCGGACTTACAATGTACTTAAGTTAATGGCCTGTCATGTGGTTTGGTAACATCAGGACTATGCCTTTTTACTTGTCAACCTTGGGGCTTCTCAGCCTCAGCAGCCAGCAGCTGTCTGAGTGAAGAAACGCCTCTAGCTCCAGTGGGCCGGGAGCAGGAGGCAGAGCTGGACCCCAAGGTTGAGGGGCTTTCACCCAGCCCCTAGAGCCTGGCACTTTGAACTTGGACTTACAGCCTCCAAATTGTCAGAATAAACTCCTGTTTGTTAAGGCCATCCCATTTGTGGGATATTTCTCATCAGAATGGCACTACGTACCAGAACAGAGGCTCATTAGATGTAACTGAGGGAAGTACTGTCAACACTTCCACACTGTGGTTCCAAGACACAAGTATTCTGACCTGAGGGAAAGAGCCCCATATATTGGTCCCTGGTTGGCACATAGAGCAAGACAGCACTTGAAGTAAACATAATGCTGAGCTGTGTGGTTTTGCAGCCTAACTGAGACCTTCATAGGTGAGTGGGCTGTTAACAGAAAGCGGTAACTTTAACTCCTATGATTATAAATACACTCTTATGAGAAATGTATTGTCAATGATAAAAGAAACAGTTTAAATGACATTGCCACCGAATAGCTATACCTCCACCAGCATCTGACAAATTACATAACCCATTTGAGCAACATTATAAAGAAGCAGGTTTATATAGCTTTATTTTCTTATTTTCCTTTAAAATCACTGTGATCCATGAGCTTTCCAAAGCCTAGCCTATCCAAAGCATCAGTAATAAATCATAAATATTTATAGCATTTAATCATGAGCCAGCCAAAGAACTAAAGAAGTGTTATATTATTCAGCAACTCATTAGGCACCCAGCATGCTTATAAACCAATGGTGAGGTCTGTGAATGGTTTCTTCTGTTACCAATTGTCTTCTCCTCTTCTATAGGAAAAAAAAAAAAAAATCCATTAATGCTTGCATATGATTAAGTTGTAGCAGGTGTGGACTAAAGTCAATCAGACAACATCATCCCTGATGTCCTAGAAATGTATAATTTAATAGCACAACAGAATGCATCCTCCTTGCCATCCCATTACAGACAAAAGAAGGGAAAGATGGAGGTGGAGGGGGCAGGAGGGAGCGAGACAAATAATTACCGAACCCTCCTGTGAGCTAGGCAATAATAGTTGGAACAGCACATTTACATTATTAATGACTCTATTTAATTTCCATTCCTGTATTCCCTTTGTTTTATTATTTCTAAAGGGAAAATATCAGATGTTACTCAGTATAAAGAAAGAACTAACAATAAGAACCATTCAAATATGAAATGGGGGCTCCATTAAGAGTAAAGAGTCTTATCACTGGCAGTGTTCAAACAGAGGTGGGATGTCTCTGTTCAGGGTTTTGAAGAGGGGCTTTCTTATTTAAAAAGATGGCCAGGATGACTTCCTTAGCAGACAAAGACACAGATCCCTTTTCCTTCTCTACCAAAAACCAAACTAGTTGCCATCAGGCCAATCCCAACTCCTGGGAACCCCATATGTTGCAGAGTAGAGCGGTGCTCCCTAGGGTCCTCGAGGCCTTCCAGAAGCAGATTACCAGGCCTCTCTTCTGAGGCACCTCTGGTTAGGTTCAAACCACCAACCTTTTACTTAGTTGTTAAACACGTGATGATTTATACTTGGGAACTCCTTCCATCTCTTTGACAGAGGTTTAAGGCTAGAATACCCATTTTCCCAAACCCAGTTCTAGTCAACAAACTGTTAGCAGAATTCTCTGGGAAGGGAGTGGGGGAGACTTTTGAGACAAAGTTGTGAAAGAGACAGACTGGTTGGAACCCTCATCTACTGCCAGTTGGAATGTAAAATGGTACAATTACTGGAAAGTAGTTTGGCAGTTCCTCAAAAAGTTAAAGTGTAGAGTTACCATATGACTCAGCAGTTCCACTCCTAGGTATACATACTGAAAACATATGTTCACATAAAAGCTTGCATACTAATGTTCATAACTGCATTATTTACAATAACATATGTTCACATAAAAGCTTGCATTCTAATGTTCATAACTGCATTATTTACAATAATCCCAAACTAGAAACAACACAAAAGTGTGACAAATGGATAAACAAAATGTGGTATATCCATATATGGAATATTATTCAGCCATAAAAAGAACTGAAGTACTGATATATATTACAACTGGGATGAGACTTGAAAACATGCTAAATGAAAGAAGCCAGACACAATAGGCCACATACTGAATAATTCCATTTATGTGAAATGTAGAGAAAACAGAATGGTATTGAAGGAAGAAGTCGAAGCTGCACCAAAGGAACTGGCGAAGAACAAGGCTCCAGGAATTGACAGAACACCCATTGAAATGTTTCAACAAATGGATGTCCAACAGGAGGCACTCACTCAGTTATGCCAAACAATTTGTAAGACAGCTACCTGGCCAACTGACTTGAAGAGATCCATATTTATGCCCATTCCAAAGAGAGGTGATCCCACAGAATGTGGAAATTATCAAATACTATCATTAATATCACATGCAAATGAAATCTTACTGAAGATAATTCAAAAACGGTTGCAGCAGTATATTGACAGAGAACTTCCAGAGATGCAAGCTGGATTCAGAAGAGGACATGGAACAGGGAATATCATAACTGCCGTCAGATGGATCCTGGCTCAAAGCAAAGAATACCAGAAAGATGTTTACTTGTGTTTTATTGACTATGCAAAAGTATTTGATAGTGTGGATCATAACAAATTGTGGATAACATTGAGAAGAACGGGAATTTTACAACACTTAATTATACTCATGAGGAACCTGTACATAGACCAGGAGGCTGTCGTTCGAACAGAACAAGGGGACACTGCATGGTTTAAAATCAAGAAGGGAGTGGATCAGGGTTGTATCTTTCACCATACTTTTTCAATCTATATGCTAAGCAAATAATCCGAGAGGCTGGACTATATGAAGAAGAACATGGATCAGGATTGGAGGAAGGCTCATCAACAACCTATGATACACTGGCAACACAACTTTGCTTGCTGAAAGTGAGGATGACCTGAGGCACTTACTGATGAAGATTGAAGACTACAATCTGCAGTATGGATTACATCTCAATATAAAGAAAACAAAAATCCTCACTACTGGACCTTTAAGCAGCATTATGATAAATGTAGAAAAGATTGAGGTTGTCAAAGACTTCACATTGCTTGGTTCTTCAATCAACACCAATGGAGGCAGCAGTCAGGACATCAGACGACGTATAACAGTGGGCAAGTTGGCTGCAAAGGACCTCTTTCAAGTGCTGAGAAGCAAAGATTTCTTCTTGAGGACTTAGGGGTGCCTGACACAAGCCATGATATTTCCAATCGCCTCATATGCATGTGAGAGCTGGATAATGAATAAAGAAGACCGAAGAAGAGTTGATTCTTTTGAGTTGTGTTGCTGGTGAAGAATGCTGAAAGTACCATGGACTGCTAAAAGAACTAACAGATCTACCCTGGAGGAAGTACAGCCAGAATGCTCCTTGGAAGCGAGAATGGACAGACTTCATCTCACCTACTTTGGTCATGTTGTCAGAAGGGACCATTCCCTGGAGAAGGATTCCTGCTTGGTAAGGTGGAGGGTCAATGAAGGAGAGGAAGGCCCTCAACCAGATGGATTGACACAGTGGCTGCCACGATGGGCTCAAGTGTAGCAGGAATAGTGGAGCTGGTGTGGGACCGGGCGGTGTTTCTTTCTGCTGTGCATAGGATTGCTATGAGTCAGAGATGACTCGATGACACCTAACAACAACAACAGAATAAGCTAATGTGTAGAAACAGAACGTACATGAGCGGTTGCCAGGCGATGGGGGAAGGGAGGAATGAGCAGTGACTGCTAATGAGTATGGGGATTCTCTTGGAGAAAATGTTCTGGAATTAGATAGAGGTGATGGTTGTACAACCTTGTGAATACACTCAATTGCATACTTTAAACAAAAAAAAACCCACTGCCATGGAATCGATTCCAACTCATAGCTACCCTGCAGAACACAGTAGAACTGCCCCATAGTGTTTTCAATCTTTACAGAAACAGACTGCTTCATCTTTCTTCTGAGGAGTGGCTGGTGAGTTCAAACTGCCAACCTGTTGCTTAGCAGCCCAATGCTTTAACCCAGCACCACCAGAACTCCTTGTATATTTTAAAAGGGTGAATTCTTTTTTTTTGGTATGTGAATTATATCTCAATAAAAAGAAGAAAGACACTCGATTGGCCTGTTATTAAATCTCTTGCCCATCACCCTTCATCCACTCCTTCTCTTCTTTCCTGAAGGGCAGAGGGGAAGCCTGAAGTATAGTCACCATGTTGTGATTATGAAGACAAAGACTATTTCCAAAGGAGGGTGAACAGAAGTCATCTGAGCCCAGCGAACCTCTTACTTGTTTAAGCTGCTGTTGGCCTACTTTTCTGCTGCTGTAGCTGAATGCAATCCCAACTAATATATCTCACAACTTTAAGATTTTATGAAAAGCCAATTACTGTTAAAATGAAAAAAAATCGAGTATGAAATGCAGTATCTAGAGAGGTGTAGGAAAATAGGTCTTCAGAAAGTACAATTTAAAGAGTATTTCTCATTTTACAGAGTTATTAAGTGCTTCTGCTATAACAAGAAGTGGTTTGGTGTTTGAGCTTGTCATGCATTGTACTATATTATGGCACAGAGTAATGAAATGTGGAATATGTATTTTAAGGCATCTTAAGGAAAATATAATAAATATGAATAATTACCAATATAACTTTTCCATCAAGACATGCCATGCAAGCAAAGATAGAGTCTATTTTTGGCTTCCTCCCAAAATGCCTGAAAGGAAAACTTGTGATGCTGGATCCATATTATATCTCTAGATAAGAGCTGAAGGCATTTAAAAATTATAATTTGTTAAGTAATAAATAGTCGTAATTTGAATATAAAGGGGGCCATTACAAGTGAAGACAGTATGAAATATGCTGATGTTTATAGTCTTCACTGAGATATTTCATGCTGCAGTGCCACTTTAAACCAAATTTTATCAAATCTATACAGTAAATCCCCAGGTTACAAACTTCCGACTTAACAGACAACTTGTACTTGCCCTTTAATGTTATGTAAATTTGCCCTCACTTTGAAACGATTGAACCAACTACTACTCAAAACAAATTTCTTTATCACAATCACCTTAACTTGCTGCACATGCAGCTTTTAAATAAGACTAAATTAGGACTATATGCACCTGTTCTGACTTACCTACAAATTTGACTTAAAGACATATTTAGGAATGGCTCGATCTTGTTCGTAAGCCAGGGACTGCCTGTACTCATAAATTCTCTACCTAGTTTCATGTGTTTTTATTTCATGGACAGAGATATCTCTCCGTTACTGATTTTCTGTCCTGTTACAATGTTATAAAATTCTAGGATTCTGAATTTTATATTTGTTGAGCAAATTAAGGTATTGTGGTTAGATTTACTTTAATTGGTTCTAGCAAATTGAAACAAAGTTTGATTCCTGTGTGTAATTATTCTCAGAAATAATGCATGTGACAAGAACAGTGGTCCCAATATCTTTCACTCCTCAAGCATTTTAAACTTCCAAAGATTTTGCCCAAAGACTGAAAAATCAAATTAACCACTGAGCAGATGTGAATAACTGACAATTATATAATGAATTCAAATAACATGGATTAATGCAATGACAATATAAATTCAAACAACACAGGCCAGCCAAGATGCTCTTTTCTCCTTAACAAATATTTTGGGAAGAGTTGGGGATAAATCTGATAATCTGGTTAATTTCCCAAAATGTCCCATTTTGCTTCTGAAGACCCAATCTCAGTGTTTTTACAGTAGTTCAGAAGATTCACACTTTGGAAAATTAGACTGTTCTTCACAGGGCACATCTGGAGCAATATGCTGTCTAGCTGTGCTCACTTGGTTTCAAGTGTAATGGGTGTAGCACTCAGCTCCAGAAAGAGCAAACAAGAATGTGGGCGTGAAAGTCCGTTGAAAAGTATAAGGAATTACAGGAATTTAAGGTGTGAGGAGGATGAGGGAGCTCTGGTGGCGCAGTGCCTAAGGCATTCGACTGCTAACCAGAAGGCTGGTGGTTCAAACCCACCAGCCACTCCTTGGGAGGAAGGCTGGGTAATGTACTTCTGTAAAGATTTATTGCCTCAGAAACCCAATGGGGGTCACCACGAGTCAGGTTTGACCCAATAGCAGTGAGTTTGGTTTGGTTTGGTTTTGAAGATGTTGATATTACAAATGATATTTTACATCAAAGTATTCTGTTAACTTCTCATTCTTCCTGCCACTGTAGGTGTGTGAGCTCCAACAACCACCCTCTCCTGCAACATCTTTGAACAAATGCTCAGTAAAGGAGGCATACTTGATATAAAATGGTTAAAAACAAACTGTGGACAATAATTATTTTAGGAACAAAAAATAATATTTTAAAAACCTAAAATTTCTACTCTTATTACTTCCTTCTATTGAAATCATGTGTCAACTACCATATTAAACTCTAGTTCATGGGCTACATGCTTAGTTATTTCACCAAACCAAGCCAAACCCATCACTGTGGAGTCGATTTCGACTGACTCATACGAACCCTATAGGATAGAGTAGAACTGTCCCATATGGTTTCCTGTTGTTGCTGTTGTTAGGTGCTGTCAAGTTGGCTCTGACTCATAGTGATCCTATGGACAGCAGAACAAAACACTGCTCGATCCAGTGCCAGCCTCACAATCCTTGCTATACCTGAGCCCATCGTTGTAGCCACTGTGTCACTCCATCTTATTGAGGGCCTTTCCCTCCTCCGTTGACCCTCCGCTTTACCAAGCATGATATCCTTCTCCAGGGAATGGTCCCTTGTAACATGACCGAAGTAGGTGAGACAAAGTCTCGCCATTCTCACTTCCAAGGAGCATTCTGGCTGCACTTCCTCCAGGAGAGATTTGTTCTTTTGGCACTTCATGGTTCTTTCAATATTCTTCACCAGCACCACAACTCAAAAGCATCAATTCTTCTTCAGTCTTCCTTTTTCACTGTCCAGCTCTCACATGCATATGAAACTATTGAAAATACCATGGCTTGCCTTAGGTGCACCTTAGTCTTCAAAGAGACATCTTTGCTCTTCAGCACTTTAAAGAGTTCTTTTGCAGAAGACTTGGCCAGTGCAGTACATCATATGATGTCTTGACTGCTGCTTCCATTGGTGTTGATTGTGGAACCAATAATATGAAATCTTTAACAACTTCAATCTTTTCTCCATTTATTGTGAGGCTGCTTATTGGTCCAGTTGTGAGGATTTTCATTTTCTTTATGCTGACATGTAATCCACACTGCAGACTGAAGTTTTTAATCTTCATCAATAAGTGCTTACAGTAATCCTCACTTTCAGCAAGCAAAGTTGTTAATGAGGCTTCCTCCAATCCTGATGCCTCGTTTGTCTTCGTATAGTCCAGCTTCTTGGATTATTTGTTCAGCAAACAGATTGAATAAGTGTGGTGAAAGGATACAACCCTGATACATTCTCTTCCTGATTTTAAACTATGCAGTATCCCCTTGTTATGTTCGAATGACAGTCTCCTGGTCTCTATGTACAGGTTCCTTGTGACCATAATTAAGTGTTCTGGAATTTCCATGTCCTCTTCTGAATCCAGCTGGCATTTCTGGAAGTTCTCTGTCAATATACTACTGCAACCATTTTTGAATTATCTTCAGCAAGATTTTACTTGCGTGTGATATTAATGATCAAACAAAAAAACTCACTGCTGTCAAGTCGGAACTGACTCATAGTGACCCCTTCTTGGGTTTCCAAGACAGTATCACTATGGAAGTAGATTGCCCAATCTTCCTTCTGAAGAGTCGCTGGTGGGTTTGAATCACCAGTCTTCTAGTTAGCAGTCAAATTCTTTAGGCACCACACCACCAGAGCTCCTGATATTAATGGTATTGTTCGATAATTTCCACATTCTGTGGGATCACCTCTCTTTGGAATGGGTATAAATAGAGATCTCTTCCAGTCAGCTGGCCAGGTAGCTGTCTTCCAAATCTCTTGACACAGACTAGTGAGTGCCTTCAGCACAGCATCTGTTTGTTGAAACATCTCAGTGGATGTTCTGTCAATTCCTGGAGCCTCATTCTTTGCCAATTCCTTCAGTGCAGCTTTCATTTCTTCCTTCAATACCATTGGTTCTTGACCATATGCCACCTCCTGAAATGCATGAACATTGACCATTCTTTTTGGTATAGTGACTCTGTGTATTCCTTCCATCTTCTTTTGATGTTTCCTGCATCATTCAATATTTGCCCATACAATCTTTCAATATTGCAACTCGAGCCTTGAATTTTTTCTTCAGTTCTTTCAGCTTGAGAAATGCCAAGCTTGTTCTTCCCTTTTGGTTTCTAACTCCTAATCTTTGCACATTTCATTATAATAATTGACTTTGTCTTCTCAAGCTGCTCTTTGAAATCTTCTGTTCAGTTCTTTTATCTTGTCATTTCTTCTATTTGCTTTAGCTACTCTCCATTCAAGGGCAAGTTTCAGAGTCTCTTCTGACATCCATTTTGATCTTTACTTCCTTTCCTGTCTTTTTAATGACCTTTTTTCTTTCTTCATGGATGATGTTCTTGATGTCATCCCACAATTCCTCTGGTTTCCAGTCACTGGTGTTCAGTGCATCAAATCTATTCTTTAAATGGTCTCTAAATTCAGGAGGAATATAATTAAGGTCATATTTTGGCTCTCGTGGACTTGTTTTAATTGTCTTCAGCTTCAACTTGAACTTGCTTATGAGCAACTGATGGTCTGTTCCACAGTCAGCTCCTGGCCTTGTTTTGTTTGAAGATGCTGAGCTTTTCCATCGCCTCTTTCCACAGATGTAGTCAATCTGATTCCTGTGTACTCCATCTGCTGAAGTCCACATATATAAATGCCAGTTATATTGTTGGAAAAAGGTATTTTCAATGAATATATCATGTGATGTCCAGCATTATTTCTATCACCAAGGCCATATTTTCCAAGTACTAGTGATTCTTCGTTTCTAACTTTGGCATTACAGTCACCAGTGATAATCAACACATTTTGATTGCATATTTGGTCAGTTTAAGACTGCTGAAGTTGGTAAAAGTCTTCAATTTCCTCATCTTTGGCTTTGGTGGTTGGTGCATAAATTTGCATAATAGTAGTATTAACTGGTCTTCCTTGTAGGCACTGACAGCATTGAAATTGAGATGTTTCAACAAACAGATACTGTGCTGAAGGCACTCACTAGTCTGTGCCAAGAGATTTGGAAGACAGCTACCTGGCCAGTTGACTGGAAGAGATCTCTATTTATACCCATTCCAAAGAGAAGTGATCCCACATAATGTGGAAGTTATCAAACAATACCATTAATATCAGGAGCTCTGGTGGTGTAGTGCCTAAAGCATTTGACTGCTAACTAGAAGACTGGTGATTCAAACCCACCAGTGACTCCTCAGAAAGAAGACTGGGCAATCTGCTTCCATAGTGATACTGTCTTGGAAACCCGAGGATAGATCTTGAAACATTCTTTGTGACAATGAATGCTACACCATTCCTCTTCAATTTGTCATTCCCAGCATAGCAGATCATATGATCGTCTGATTCAAAATGGCCCAAACTGGTCCAGTTCAAACCCACCAGGTACTCCTTGGAAGGAAGACTTGGCAATCTACTTCCAAGAGATACCACCTCAGAAACCCAAGGACGGATTTCTATGAGTTGGATCCAACTCGACAGCAGTGAGTTTGGTTTTTGGTTTTAATGCCTAGCATATCGATCTTTATGCATTCCATTTCATTTTGACAACTTTTAGTTTTCCTAGATTCATATTTCATACATTCCATGTTCTGATTAATGGATCTTTGCAGCTGTTTCTTCTCATTTTGAGTCGTGCCACATCAGCAAATGGAGATCCCAAAAGCTTTACTCCATCCGTATCATTAAAGTCAGCTCTACTCCGAAGAGGTAGCTCTTCCCCCGCTGCAATTTGAGTGTCTTCCCCTTTGAGGGGCTCATCTTCTGGCACTATATCAGACAATGTTTCAGGGCTATTCATAAAGTTTTTCAGTAATATGTCAGACAGTGTTTCACAGCTATTTATAAGGTTTTCACAGGCAAGTTCTTTGAGAAGTGGATGGCCTTTTCCTTCTTCTGAGTCTGTCTTAGTCTGGAAGCTCCACTGAAACCTGTCCACCATGGGTGACCCTGCTGGCATTTGATATACCAGTAGCATAGCCTCCAGCCTCACAGCAACACGAAAGCCACCACAGTATGACAAACTGACAGATGAGTGGTGGATAAGGTTTCCTAGGCTATGAATTTTTATGGGAGCAGATTGCCTCATCTTTCTCCTGTGAGGCAGCTGGTGGTATTTAACAGGGACCCTTAAAAGATTAGGTAAGGCTATTACCAACTCAGGGACTGTTTAAGTAATGTCTGATTGGCTTTCTAGAGCAGATACAAAGATACATTGCATCTCAGACGGAGGAACAGTGGGAAGAAAGGTAGTTCACCATTTGTCGAAACATACGGGAGCATACTTCCTAAGTAGATAGAAGACATATGGAATTCCTTCAAGGCTTAAAATACTTTTTAGGGAGGAAAAAGAGAAAATAAATATGTTTAGCTCTAACAGAGTCTTGGCTGATGAAAATAATCACAATAATTAGTCATTGCATCAAAAATGTATTGTTGAGAGTTGCTCAGCTGGAACAATTACAATTCTCCACCCCATTGACCTTTTAAGAAGCTTCCATCTTGTAGTTAAATTTCACGTTCATCCCCCACACCATAACCTCAGTTACTTTCAAGGGATCAGTTGTGACGCATGTGTCTATGTGGAGAGAATTTATAAATATACACAGATGTGATAACAGGAAAGTCATTAGATTCACATCCAAATGTTACAGCTACCTTAAAATAGCAGTGCACTTCTATTACATACTCTTTGATGGGTGTGATGTGTGATATATATATATATTCGGTCATGATTTGTTTTTAGCTTTTCTAAGAAGCACTGGTGTTGTGGGAATGCTTCTCTGGGCAATAGATGTTCTGCATAAAATGCATGGAAAGCCAGAAGCTGCCAGTTTGTGATAGGAGTCCTGAGCTCCTTGAGGAGAGAATATTCTCCTCACCTTTGCATCCTCCAGACCTCCCACAGACTGATCAGTGAGTCAACCTGAATGATCCTGAAAAGGATGTAAAAGACTAATTAGTTCTACTTCAGGTTCCTCAGGAAGTCTGATGGTGCAGTGGTTAATGTATTTGGCTGCTAACCAAAAAGATCAGCAGTTTGAAACCACCAGCCACTCCTCAGAAGAGGGATGAAGCAGTCTGCTTCCCTGAAGATTTACAGCCTTGGAAATCCTATGGGACAGATATACTCTGTCCTAGAGGATCACTATGAGTCAGAATCAACCCAGTGAGTTTAGTTTAGGTTTTCATGTTCCTCATACTGAAAGGCCATTACAGTAATATTAAAAAGTCCAGGATGATAATAGTGACTTTAATGACAAATAAAATTTTGGTATTTTAGAGAAACTCCCTACTACTATAGGAGCTCTGATAGCATAGTGCCTAAGGCACTTGATGGCTAACCAGAAGGCTGGAGGTTCAAACCCACCAGCCACTCCTCGGAAGGAAGGTGGGCAATCTACTTCCATAGTGATGCTGTGAATCTGAGAGCTCTAGTAACTTCCAGGAAAATCTTTAACCAGAAACTTTTTAGTGTCAGCATTACTAACAGAACTTTTGGACTCCTTAGGGCTTTTATCTGCCCTCCAGTTTCAGCAGGTATCAAGGAACTTCCTCCGAACTCAGCACGCATCACAAAAGCTATCCGGATTCAGCACGTATAGGAGATTTACTCGGTTCCTGAAAGTTTCCCACATACCTGAGCTTCGCACCCCCCCTAGATAATATTTTCCCAAGTGAACTTTGGAGCCAGGGGGTTTCTTTACGTCCCCCAACATCTTAGATCACTACCCTAAATCCCTTAGCAACAACCAATCATCTGTACCCTCTTGCTCTGGTGCTGCCCCTCCCCATATTGTTCCATAAATTTGTGAGAATACCGGGGCAGGGGGTCTTTTGCTTAAGCCACTGACCTGGTAAGGGCAAAGACCCTA
>NW_006921597.1:13924599-13926498 GCF_000298275.1 Orycteropus afer afer | reverse complement strand
CCGAGGCCAGGAAAAATGTTCCGGGGGATAATGGGCAGCCTACGACGCTTCAGAATTTAATTGACGCCAGGTTTCTGTTATCTCGCCCTGGGTGGAACTTTGAACCTCCGGAGGGGAGGGAGAGGCTCCCAAAGTACTGCCAGATTCTAATGGCCGGTCTCCGAGCAGCGGCGAGGAAGCCGACTTATTTGGCCAAGGTAAACTTAGTCAAACAGGGGCCGACAGAGAGCCCCGCAGCATATTTAGAAAGATTGATGGATGCGTTTAAGCTGTATACTCCCGTGGATCTGCTAGCTGATGAGAGTAAAGCAGCAGTAGTCCTATCTTTTGTAAACCAAGCAGCCCCTGATATCAGAAGAAAGCTTCAGAAGATAGATAGATTAGGTGATCAGACCCTACAGGACCTAATGAAAGTAGCAGAGAGAGTGTATAATACGAGGGAAACCCCAGAGGAAAGGGAAGAAAGAATACAGAGGGAGGAAAGGGAGTTCCAAGCTAAAGAGAATAAACAAAATCAGAAAGAGTTAGCAAAGATTCTCTTTGCTGGAACTCGGGGAGACAGAGGGAGAGGAAGGAGACTAGACCATCATGACAGGCCCCGCCGAGATCCAGCCCTGACTCCGAACCAATGTGCATTTTGCAAGGGGACTGGACATTGGAATAATGAATACCCAAAGAAAGAGAACAAAAAATATGAGAAACCTGCTCCTGTTGGGACCTTGACAGCAATTGAGGACAGCAACTAGGGGAGACGGGACTCAGAACCCCTCCCTGAGTCTTGGGTAACTTTGAAGGTGGAGGGGAAGCCAGTAGAGTTCCTGGTAGACACAGGAGCTCAGTATTCTGTCCTAAATAAGAAGGAGGGAAGGATTTCTTCAAAAACCAGCCTGGTCCAGGGAGCAACAGGAGCAAAGAGGTATCACTGAACAACTCAGCGACAAGTGAATCTGGGAACTAAGCAAGTGTCCCACTCATTCTTAATTATACCCGACTGTCCTGCACCACTGTTAGGAAGAAACTTATTATCCAAAGCCCAAGCCCATATATTCTTTCACAAAGATGGTGTCCAGGTTACCGATGGGGAAGGCTCCCCTCTGCAGGTCCTGACGGTCGCCTTGCAAGACGAATACCGCTTGTATAAAGGTATGGAAAACCAATATGCAGGCTTAATGAATATAGCTCCGTAGCTGGAGGAGTTTCCCCAAGCCTGGGCAGAAACTGGAGGAATTGGGTTAGCGAAACACCAACCACCCATTATTGTGAACTTAAAACCCTCTACCACACCGGTAAGAGTCCGACAGTATGCCATGCCCAGGGAAGCCTGGGAAGGCATACAGCCCCATATCCAGCAGCTATTAAGGGAAGGGGTGCTGAGGAGGTACCGGTCTGCATGGAATACACCTCTCCTCCCAGTAAAGAAACTAGGGGGAGAGTACAGACCAGTGCAGGATCTGAGAGAGGTTAATCGCCAAGTGGAGGATATACACCCCACAGTCCCTAACCCTTATACACTGCTCAGCAATCTTCCCCCAGAGCATGTGTGGTATACCACCCTGGATTTGAAAGATGCTTTCTTTAGTCTGCCCCTAGCCCCGCAGAGCCAGGACATTTTTGCCTTCGAATGGGTTAACGAGATGGATAAAATCCTCGGCTAGCTAACGTGGACAAGGTTGGTCCAGGGGCTCAAGCTCTCACCCACTCCATTCAACGAAGCCTTGAGTAATGACCTACGTGAGTACAGGGGGCAAAACCCACAAATAACTCTACTTCAGTATGTGGATGAATTACTGATTGCCACCCCCGACCGGGCAAGCTATCTTCAAGCAACCAGGAAACTGCTCACCACTCTGGGAGAGCTGGGATATCGAGCTAGTGCAAAAAAAGCTCAGATAGCTAAGT
>NW_006921597.1:13921792-13923395 GCF_000298275.1 Orycteropus afer afer | reverse complement strand
GCTGAGAAATCACGACAGATAGAAAAGGACCGGAACGGATAGTATATGGACTCTGAAGGAAAACTGATCCTTCCAAACGAATTGGGGCGGCACCTTCTCACACACCTCCACCAAGTAACTCATCTAGGAGAGAGGGAGATGTCGGAGTTATTGGACAAAGGGCAGATCCGCATGCCCCATCAGAAGCAAATAGCTCAGAGTGTGGTGAACCAGTGTCGAACCTGTCAGGTCATGAAGGTAGAGAAGAGGAAGAACACACACGCAGGTACAAGGAGGAGGGGGAGGGAGCCTTGCCGTCATTGGGAAATAGATTTCACTGAAGTTAAACCAGGTAAATATGGATACAGATATCTCTTAGTGTTAGTGGATACTTTCTCAGGATGGGTAGAAGCGTACCCCACTAGGAGGGAAACAACCATGGTAGTAGCAAAAAAGACTTTAGAAGAGATAGTACCCAGGTATGGAATACCTAGAACGTTAGGGTCAAACAATGAACCAGCTTTTGTAAGTAAAGTTATCCAGGGCTTAGCCTCAACTCTGGAGGTAAATTGGAAACTACATTGTGAGTATAACCCTCAGAGCTCTAGCCAGGTAGAAAGGATGAATAGGACTCTAAAGGAAACCCTATCTAAATTAACAATAGAAACTAGTGGAAACTGGGTGACCCTCCTCCCCTTTGCACTATACCGGGCCAGGAACACCCCATATACACTAAACCTGACCCCATTTGAAA
Source organism: Orycteropus afer afer (assembly GCF_000298275.1). Lineage (NCBI taxonomy): Eukaryota > Metazoa > Chordata > Mammalia > Tubulidentata > Orycteropodidae > Orycteropus > Orycteropus afer. The sequence goes on along the minus strand of NW_006921597.1, from coordinate 13,922,662 downwards.
TAGTATATGGAATACCACCCCCTATTATTTCCAGTTTGGAAGAATGTGCCAATAACTTGTCGAAAGATTTAATCTTAGAAATGAAAACTCTCCAAGTAATCCAAAGGAAATTATAGCCCAAACTCCAAGCCAAATATGAAGGTCCTCTTAGTGAACAAGGGATCACCCATGAGTTCGAACCAGGAGATTGGGTATGGGTAAAGAGGCACCAGAAAAAGACACTAGCGCCTAGATGGAGGGGACCTTATGTTATTGTTCTTGTGACCCCCACTGCTGTTAAGGTAAACGGAATCAGCACCTGGATACACCACTCCCATATCAGAAGAGCTAACCAAACAGAGCAGCAGTCTACACAAGCGGAGTAGAAAGCATACTCCGATCCTGAAAACCTGCTGAAGGTCAGGCTAACGCAGCACCATGAAGATTAGAGCCCTTCTCGCCCTCACCCTAAACCTCTACTGCCTCGCAATAAGTATTGCAGCTCACCAACCCTATAAAGTTACATAGCGAATCCGCAACAGACTAACCCATGAAACTTTGAACTCCACTGCCCATATCACCCCCCTTAACGTTTAGTAACCTGATTTATTTTTCTCCCTTGCAACTCTTACTAGCTGGTCTTGGGATGAAGGTTTTATCCATAAGATGGGTTTTTTTTTGCATGCCCTGGGTACAAGAGAAACGTCCAGCAATGTGGGGAGCTCATTTAGTATTACTGCAAAAGTTGGAATTGTGTAACTTCTAATGATGGGGAATGGAAGTAGCAGGTAAATATCCAGAACTATGTAACATTCTCCTTTGCCAAACCCAGACATACTTATGTGTCAGGAAAATGTAAGGAGTGTGATTGGATAAAAATCTTGTTTACTG
>NW_006921597.1:13914554-13920518 GCF_000298275.1 Orycteropus afer afer | reverse complement strand
ACTAACAGAACTTTTGGACTCCTTAGGGCCTTTATCTGCCCTCCAGTCTCAGCAGGTATCAAGGAACTTCCTCCGAACTCAGCACGCATCACAAAAGCTATCCGGATTCAGCACGTATCAGAGATTTACTCGGCTCCTGAAAGTCTCCCACATACCTGAGCCTCGCATCTCCCCTAGATAATATTTTCCCAAGTGAACTTTGGAGCCGGGGGGTTTCTTTACATCCCCCAACATCTTAGATCACTACCCTAAATCCCTTAGCAACAACCAATCATCTGTACCCTCTCGCCCTGGTGCTGCCCCTCCCCATATTGTTCCATAAATTTGTGAGAATACTGGGGCAGGGGGTCTTTTGCTTAAGCCACTGACCTGGTAAGGGCAAAGACCCTAACTTAAGTTAGCTAATAAACTTTCCTATTGCATTTGCATTGTCGTGTGTTGGCATATTCCTCTCCGAGCATCTCCTTCATAACCTGGGCACAAGAATGCTGCTTCAGAAACCCAAGGAGGGATTGTTGTGAGTCAAGTCCAACTCGAAGGCACATAACAACAACAACAACAACAATAAAAACCCTACTACTATAGGTTATTTCTTTAAAATACAAAAATTGGACTTGTCATTAAAATCGCTATTATCATCCTGGATTTTTTAAATATTACTTTAGTGGCCTTTCAGTATGAGGAACATGAAAACCTAAACTAAACCCATTGTATCAATTCTGACTCATAGTGACCCTCTAGGACAGAGTAGATCTGCCCCAGGATTTCCAAGGCTGTAAATCTTCACAGAAACAGACTGCTTCATCTTTCTTCTGTGGAGTGGCTGGTGGTTTCAAACTGATCATTAAGATGTAGGATCATATTAAGAGACTAAAACTGTTATGAACTTCTGAAGGGAAATTAATCTTTCGAAGAAAAAAATCAATTTTGGCAAATGCCACATGATTTCCATGTCCTTTTATATTTGGATGTAAGATACTATTATTTTTATATGTGTCATGAAAAAAAAATTTTTTTTTTCTTCCCCTTCCTCCTTGTTAAATAAATCCTAAAGAATTAGTCAACTCATCCTGCATCACAAAGCTATTAGGAAACATCTAAACCTTACGGTGGTATGACTTGGAAAGTGATTTTCTAATATACTAACTTCAAAGGAACTTGAAATTGTAAACTGTAAGATCCAGCCCAGTTTTAATCCACCAAAGTCCCACTTAGTAGCCTGTTCAGCTTTTGTTTTGATAGGTCTTTCTTTAATAAGAGGTGCAGAAGGCAGCATTGTGGGAAACACATAGCATAGAGGATATGCTATTGCTCTAATCTTCTTTCTATGAAGGTGTCATGTTTTGAAACACCAAAAGCCCAGTGAGCCTACTATTTTCATCTATACCTGCCAGCATATACCATTTTTAACTCACTTTTCTGCTACTTTAGCATCACAGCGTGGAGACTCAGATCTTCCTTCACGCCCAAAAGTGCTGTAGCCACAAACTTTGCGGGTGGAAGGGAAGATATGAACACCTCTCTCCCCCACCTTTTATTCTTTCTTACTCCTCGATAGAGGCAAGAATGGTAGAACAGGCAGCAAAATGAAACAGCAGCTACAACTCCTGCTCACTGTGTAGGCTGCTGGGATGGGAAGAATGGGTAAGCTAGCTTCAAAGGGAGTAGTCTCTTATCACCTCACTGAAGAGCCGTGAGTAGTGACGTAATTGTTGTGGTTTCTCTAAGGCTATACCCCATCTGGGACACATTCTCTCTGAAGGTATATGTGCATAGATGAAGGTATGAGGGTGTGTTCATGTGTGTGCATGAGTGTGTGTGTGTGTGTATGAGAGAGAGAGAGAGAGAGAGAGAATCTTTTTTTATCCTGCATGAAAGAGCATTTCTCTAACAGCTCAGCTCTCATACATATGTAAAATCTCCTAACTGGAAAATATTATCCCTTAAATTTTTCAAGGTCCTTTACACAAAGACCTCTGTGACAATTTATTTTCAGAGCTCAGTGTCAGAAAAGGTTTGTCTTTCCTGAATAATTGGCCTATTTGCTTCTACTGGGGAAAAAAAGTTGCATAACTCATCATGATCTCCTCTTTGCCTTGGTTACTAGAAGCTAAATTTTGCAAGCAAACACTAGTTTTCTTCCTCCACATTTTTTGCTAAAATATAAATCTCACCTCTCTTTCCCCTCCTTTCCTTTAAACTTGTTGCTGACTCATGGTGACCTCTTGTTTGTCAGAGTAGAACTGTGTTCCATAAGGTTTTCAATGGCTGATAGCTTCTGAAGTTGATTGCCAGGTCTTTCTTCCAGGGCACTTCTGGGTGCCTCAAACACTCAACCTTTCAGCTAGCAGCCAAGCATGTTAACCATTTCCATCACCCTGGGACTCCACAGACTTCTTACCTTTTTTTGTAATTCCTGGTCCATCTCCTCACCACCCCCCAAGCTCAGCCTTCTTTTCTTTTTTTAGCTACAACTCAGTATATGTGCTGCCAAAGCAAGCACTTAAGTACAACTCAGAAAGGAAAGCGATGCCTTCATGGGGTCATGGGATTCACAAGGATTCCTTTGAAGGAAATCCAGGTCGGGGCTCATTTGATGATAAAGAGTTTTTTGCTTTTGTGCCTTTTTTATGTCATTTTACTTTACTAGATATTGCTAGTATTATGCACGTTTGCCTCATTAAGTTTTGAGTTTTCTCACTAATAACCAAGTACAGATCTCTTTTTCTGCATTTGAAGTTGGTATCAGCTTCTCAAAATTGGGCATCTGTGACAGGGCCATCTATTATAAGTCTTATCCATAAATTCTTGGTTATCTAGGACTTTCTAGATTTCAAATATTCTGTTTCTTTTTCATGAACAAAATTTTAGTAATTCCAGAAAGTCTTGTAATTTGGTGTCCACAATACATCTCACGCTTGATTTCTTACACGTGGTTTACAGGACAAAAATCCCAAGTCAAACTTGTATATCTTGATTTGAGGTTTAAAAAATGAGCCCACCAGAACACCAACATTTGAAAGGGGACATACTTAGAGCAAACTGCTTTACAAAAATGACTGACCTACAGCAAGGTCTCCTGTATTAATAAATGGAAACTTCCTATTCATGTTCATAATTATTGACTCCTAATATTTTCTTACTGAGATCTTCCAGGGTAATGACTACCTTCTGCCCCAGACATAGGATGGTTTCAAGGCAATCTGGAGTCCAATATAAGGTAATGTATTCTATAACAATGGGAGCTCTCAGAAACCCAAGGAGGGGTCGCTATGGGTCAGGTCCGACTCAACGGCATAAAACAACAACAACGACATTTTATAACAATAAAAATCTTCTTTGTGCTATCCACTTATCATCAATCTATTTACAATCATGATCTTATAATAATTTGTCTAGTATAGTAGAGCTAATATATATTACTATTTCCATTTTATAGATGGAATAAATGAAAGTTCAGAGATGTCCAATCACCTGTCCCAGATCACTTGCTGACGCTTTCCAACTCCTTCGCTGGTGCTTTGCTTCTCTTACGTAAAAAAGTTTAAGGTGGAGTTTGTATTATCATTTGCTATGCACTCTGTAAAGGTTAGATAGATTAATCTCCTTTAAGTGATTCAGAAGCACTGAGTAAACATGGGTGTGGATACATAAATGAACAGTCACAAAAAAATACCTGTTAGCCTAGATATGTTTGAAGAGTGCTCTAGGAAAAATGTAAAAGCTCGGATCCTGAAGTAAAAGTTTTTATGCAACAGCCCTATTAATATTCTATTTAAATATCCTATTAGATATTCTAGGAGCTCTGGTAGTATAGTGCCTAAGGCACTTGACTGCTTACCAGAAGGCTGGCGGTTCAAACCCACCAGCCATTCCTCAGAAGGAAGGTTGGGCAATCCTACTTCCATAGTGATACTGCCTTAGAAACCCAAGGAGGGGTCGCTATGAATCGGGGCCAACTAGACGGCACATAACAACAACAACAACAACATTAGATATTCTATAGAATATTCTAAATATTCTATTTAAAATCGATTGGGTCCTTGTAACATATCACTAAGAGTACAGAGGAAACTAAGAATTTGCAGTGACTGCTATCACCCAAATGACAGGTCCAGAAAACTGCTGAAGCAAACAATGAACACTGTTCCATGTTGTTGTTGTTGTTGTTATGTGCCTTCGAGTCGGCCCTGACTCATAGTGACCCCTCCTTGGGTTTCCAAGGCAGTATCACTACGGAAGTAGGATTGCCCAACCTTCCTTCTGAGGAGTGGCTGGTGGGTTTGAACCTCCAGCCTTCTGGTAAGCAGTCAAGTGCCTTAGGCACTGTGCTACCACAGCTCCTAGGATTTCCATATAATCATTAATAAATCTATACAAAGAACACAAAATTGAGAGGAGATAAATTGCCTGGTAGATATAATCAGTATTGATGATTAAAGGAGATAATGAGTTTCACAAGTAAATTGTTGTAGGATTTTTGTTTGTTTGAATTGTCTAATTGTTTAAGTTACTTTTTTGTAAGTCTACAAGGAAGAGATAGGAGCCTGTGAGTTGCGTGGGTCACACCTACCCAGAGGTACCTGGGGAAACAGACCTGACAATCTGCTTCCGAAAGGCCACAGCTTTGAAAATCCCATGGAGCAGTTCTGCTGTACATGGGAGGCTGTTGTGAGTCAGAATCAATGCGATGGCAACTAGCAACAACAAGATAGATGGAGAGCTGAAAATGATTTAAAGACTTTGAATTTTAAAAATCCATTCCTTATCATTGGTTCTAATGATAGCATTTTTAAAAATAGAAGTCCATCTAGTGTTTCTGTCAGTAGAGACAATAGGGAAGGAAAAAAAAATTTCTGGAAAGCCTGCAGTGTTGGCTTTGGAATTTTTGTCCTATGACCAAATGTAAAAGTTTGTGAGATGTATTGTGGACACCAGATTTAAAGAATTTTTGGAATTATTGGCATTTTGTTCATATCAACAGCATGTACTATATCCACTCCTTCTCTCCTTTGCTTTATTCTCTCTCATCATTTTCAATTTATTGTTTTCATTTTTAGTGTGTTTATAAGAAACCTACCTTTCTTAGGGTTCCAGTGAAGAATTTCTGCTTTTGCTTAGCCACATTTGTTCTTCCGTGTCCTGATTACTCTTGTGAGAAAATATAGTTTACATTTCAAATTTCAGTGGTTTGGGTTATAGAGATGAAGCCGTTGCTGCCCTTTGTTGGATAATTAAGATTGGTTTGGATCTTATACAAACATTCTTCTCATTCATTAAAAGAAATGTAATTGGCTGTTCAGGCCTGGAATTCCGACAGTTCTTCAAATGTATGAACTATTTACATCTTCAGAAGAAGCTGAAGAGCTGGATCAGCCTCTCCTGGCTGGTGAGTTACTAGTTTCCATTACCCATGGCCTAGCAAGATCTTCATCTTCAGATTTCAGACATTTAATACTTAATCACCCATATTATTTCTTAAAATGATTTCTTGCAAAATTTTACTTCTGTGTGATATCAATGTTATGGTTCACTAATTTTCACATTCTGTCGGATCACTTTTCTTTGGAATGGGTACAAATATGGATCTCTTCTAGTCAGTTGGCCAGTTAGCTGTCTTTCTAATTTCTTGGCATAAACCAGTGAGCTCCTCCAGATCTACATCTGTTTGTTGAAACATCTGAATGGCTATTCTGTGACTTTCTGGAGCCTTGTTTTTCACCAATTCCTTCCATGCAGCTTGGACTTTTTCTTTCAGCACCATCAGTTCTTCATCATATGCTACCTTCTGAAATGGCTGAACATTGACCAAATCTTTTTGGTACAGTGACACTGTGTGACTCTTCCATCTTCTTTTGATGCTTCCAGTATTGTTCAAAGGAGTTCTGGTAGTGTAGTCCCTAAGGCATTTGACTGCTAACCTGGTTCAAACCCACCAGCCACTCCTCGAAAGGAAGGTTGGGC
>NW_006921597.1:13887556-13911389 GCF_000298275.1 Orycteropus afer afer | reverse complement strand
TCTGGCTTCCTGTCTTTTAATCCCCTTTCTCCTGCTCTTCTGGCCTGCTTCTTTGGGCGTCCCTGAGTTTCCCCTCCTCACCTAATCCCTTCGGCTGATTGCTCTTCTCTTTGGCTTCCTGGGTTTTATCCCCTTTCTCCTGCTCTTCCGGCCTGTGGTATATGGAATTATAGAAGCTCTAGAAATGGAAGAAGCATATGAGGAATCCTCTAAACCAGAGGTCAGCAAGCTTTTCCTCTAAAAGTCAGATAATAAATATTTCAGTCTTTGTGGGTGATATAGTCTTTGTTAGAACTATTCAACTGTACTGTTAGAGCACAAAGCAACTATAGATAATATGTAAACAAATGAGTATAGCTGTGTTCCAATAAAACTTTGTGTATAAAAACAGACAGTGGGCCAGATTTGACTTACGGGCCATACTTTGCTGACCTGTACTCTAGATCAACTTCTTCTGTAGCACCCAGACCATTCTATGTTTGGATAGCTGTAATACCTTGAGAAGGGAGCTCTGGTAGCATAGTGCTTAAGGCACTTGACTGCTAACCAGAAGGCTGGGGGTTCAAACCCACCAGCCACTCCTCAGAAGGAAGGTTGGGCAATCTACTTTCGTAGTGATACCACCTCGGAAACCCAAGGAGGGATCACTATGAGTCGAGTTCGATTCGATGACAAATAACAACAACAACAATACTTTGAGGTTTTCCTTATATAAAGCAGGACTCTGTCTCTCTGAAACTCCCAAGCATTGATGTCTCCTAGCTGGACCATAATAATATCCTCCTACCTAGTCTTCCTGGTTCTATCTTTGCTCTCCCTACAATCTATTTTCCACACAGCAGACACTTAGATAATCTTTATAAAATGGACGTCAAATCATGTCATTCTCTTGTTCAAGATCATTTGATGTTTCCCTATAACTTTTAAAATAAATAAAAATGTTTCACGTTCACCTATAAGGCCCCACCACTGTCTGTCAGTTTGTTTTATTGTGGTGCTTTGCTTGTTGTTGTGATGCTGGAAGCTATTTTGCCAGAATTTCAAATACCAGCAGGGTTACCCATGGCGTACAGGTTTTAGTGGAGCTTCCAGTCAAAGACATACTAGGAGGAAAGACCTGACAATCTATTTCTGAAAATTAGCCAATTAAAACCTTATGGATCACACAGAATATCATCCGATATAGTGCTAGAAGATGAGCCTCTTAGGTTTCCAGGCACTCAGAATACACAATGACACAACAGTGCACTTGAGCACACCAATGATCATGAAGATTGTGCAAGACAGTATCATATTTCATACATAAGGTTGCCATGAGTTCGAGCCAACTCAACAGCAACTAACAACAACAGGATGTTGTTGTTGTTATGTGCCGTCAAGTCAGACCCAACTCATAGTGACCCCTCCTTGGGTTTCCGAGGCTGTATCACTACGAAAGTAGATTGCCCAACCTTCCTTCCGAGGAGTGGTGGGTTTGAACTGTCAGCCTTCTGGTTAGCAGTCACGTGCCTTAGGCTCTATGCTACCCCTAAAAACCCAGTTCATGACTGTATCCCTAATCTCATTTTCTACTACTCATTGCTCTCTGGCCACACTAGCCTCTTGGTGTTCCCTAAATATGCTATATGCGTTCCTATCTTAGGGCCTTTGCACTTACTTTTACTTTTTCCTGGAATTTCTCCTCCCAGATATCTGCAAGACTTGCCTCCTCCCTTCACTGAGGTCTCTACTCAAGTGTCACCATCTCAGAGAGGCTTTCTCTGACTGCTTTATTGGTCATACTTCATCTCCTTACTCTGCTTTGTTTCATAGTAACTAGCAATACCTAACATTGTATTATAAATACGTGTTTGTAAATCTTTTCATCACAAGTCTCCTTTACTATATGTAAGCACCACATCACTAAGAATTTATGTGCTTTGTTCAGTTATAGCCCCATCACCTAGAAGAGTGATTGGTACATATCAGATCACCAATAAATATTTGTTGGATATATAATAAATGACCCCAGTTTTGCCTTCGGCAACTTCTAACACTACTTATGCTCATTCTTCCATATGACAACCCTTCTACTAGTAAAGGCAAGCATTCTCCTTAAAGCTAGTGTCCAGGCATATGTATCTTTCACACCTGTTATATTTTGCATTATTCCTTTAGACCCAATGACTAATCCTCTTCCTTAAATGCTGACCTTGCCTCTCCCCTACACTTGCCCATCAGATTACATTTGACCCTGGCCACTCTGGGTGCCCACTGGTCAGAGAATGTACCACTTTGGGAAATCGTACATCTGATATCTAGATATTTCTCCTTCCTTTTGGCTGCTCAGCATCTGAAACCCCTTCTTGGATTTGAGGAATCTCTCACCTTATGAGATACTACCTTCCATTCATCACAGACCCTGAAATTTCCATATACTCACTTTCCAAGTCACCCTAACAGTCAAAATGCAGTCATATGATCTATGCTTCATAATCAGTGCTCTAATCCCTGGCTTTGTGTCAAAAACCAGGGAAGTTAAGAAGGAGGAACTGCCCCAAATCTATTCTAGCAGCACTGTGACAAGGGCAGCAATGACAGCTGAGTTCAGAGGCAGTGGAGGCAGAGGTTTTAGTGCACACTGCACTTATCTTCTTCAGACTTGCCAGATGATTTATATGTACGTTATGTTTATTGTAGGAGCTCTGGTGGCGTAGTGAGTCGGAACTCTGGTGACATAGTGCCTAAGGCATTTGACTGCTAACCAGAAGGCTGGCAGTTTAAACCTACCAGCCACTCCTTGGAAGGAAGGTTGGGCAATCTACTTCCATAGTGATATTGCCTCGGAAACCCAAGGAGGGGTTGCTATGAGTCGGATCTGACTCCATGGCAATGAGTTTGGTTTGGTTTCATGTTTATTGTGTAAGATCATTAGCTCCATAAGGGCAGCGATCTTTGTTTTGTTTACTTGTGTGTTCCATGCGTCTAGAGTAGGGCCTGGCACATAGTAGGAACTCAATAAATATTTATGAATGAACATACACTAAAATGCCATTTTCTTATTTATCAGTTGACAAAAACTAAGTCTGATAAACTCATTCTTGGTAAAGGTATGAAGAAATAAACATTTATGCAGTGTTGGTGAGATCATAAACTGCAGCAAATATTTTTAAATCTAAATTTTAATATAATTGCACACGTAGGAATTTATCCTATAAGAAATGAATACCAAGATCTTCACTCCAGCATTATTTGCAGTAGCAAAATATTGAAACTAACCTAAATGTCACTCAATAGGGAACTAATTAAATAAATTATTATATATTCATGGAGTAGAGCTATGGACATTGACATGGAAAGATTTCCAAGCACAAAACAATCTAATATACATTGTACCTAGTACTAGTTTGCAAAGACTTTAGTAAAGGATTTCAAAAGTTATACACCAGAAAGCTTTCACAGTAGCTGTTCTGGGGAAATGGTGTGTGACTTGGGGTAGAAGAAGGAAGACTTTTTCTTTTTATTTTTATCTTTCTATAGTGTTTGACTTTTGTCTGTATGTAGGTATTATTCATATTTGTAAAAATAAATAAAAGTAAATGAGATGTCTCTTTCATTAATCAAGTTAACACAGTGTTTTGGTTTTCTTTGTTTTCAATGATAATATTATATAGAGGAAACAATATTGTTAAATGGAGATTTCTATATTACTAGTGGCATTGCAAATTGTTATGATTCTTTTGAGAAGTAGTTTGATAATATATAACAAGATCCTTAAAATACTCATATTTTTTGATATTGTAACAATTTCTAACAATCTGCCTTAAGGGAATTTTCCTCATATATGGTTAAGTGTTTTATTAAATTATTATTTAAAATGTCCCCAAATTAAAAATGACTTCAATATGCAAATATATCATAATTAAAGCACATCAACAGAAAGTTAATGTCATCTAACCATTTAAAGTAACATTGATAAACGTTTTGCTACAAAATAAATATGTTGAAGTTATAATGTTAAGGGAGAAAATCAGCATATACAATTAGTGACAGTGGAGAAAATGGTCATGTGATAGTTGGAGCTGTGTGTCAACTTGTCTGGACCACAATTCTGTGTGGTTTGAGCTGTTGTGGTGTGGTTGTTCCCATGATGGGATCAGATGACTATGTTTTGAGTGGCCAATCTGTTGAAAGGGAGTTTCCCTAGGAGTGTGGCCTGCTTCCAGTATATCTGTGGACATCCTAGGAGAGGAGACATTCTTCTGTGGATCGGGATTCTGTTGTGCTGTCTACAACTGTCCGTGAGTGAACAGTCCACCATTCGGCCTGGAGGTCTTGGATTTGTCATTCATTGGAGTCAACAGCCGGTGTACTGCCTGCCAGCCTTGAGCTCCTCAGCCCCTGAGGCTGCAAGAGTAGGGAAAAGCCTCCAGCTTGACATTTGATCCAGGAACTTTGGACCTGTCAGCTTCTATAAGTGTGTGAGCCATTTTCCTAAGACAAATCTCACTCTCTCTCTCTCTCTATATATATATATATATAAGCTTTACTAATTTTGTTTCTGTAGAGAACCCAGTCTAACACAGGTCACAATCATGTTTAAAAAATATTCCTAGAAAAAATACTGACAACAAAATCTATTTTTTTCCTATTCTAGATCTCTATATTTTCCAAAATTTCTACAACAAGCATTTATTATTTTATCATGGAAAATAAATACTATAGAAAGGAGGGAATGAAAAACATGTGTTTATGATTTATTCATAGGCAACATATTCTAACTCTAAATTAATCTACCACTTTATTTTCAAATATTCATTTACCATTTCTGATAACTGGTTACAACATTTTGCTGAGGCCAGTCATCCAACTTGTCCATTTTTATTACCAAAGACATTAATTATTTAATCACTGAGTATCTGTGATTTTACCTTCTAAATATTTATTGATATCAACCCCTCCTTTCCACTTCCACTGTTGGTCCTGTGTAAGGCCATTATCCTGACCTCTCTCTCAGCTTCCACTCTTAGAACTTTTTTCAACACTGATTTAGCATGTTATCCATTTGCTTAAACCCCTCCATGGTTTTTATGGCTCCAAAATATAGTTCAAGCTCCTTGATGAGTCTACAGGGACCCTCTTGACCTGTCCTCTGTCTGCATCTCCAGCCATATCCTAGGCAACTCCCCATCTCACTTTCAACTTTAAGAATGCAGGAGTGCTCAGAGATCACTCTGCCACTTCACATCTCCTTAGCACGACTCATACCATTACTTCAGCCAAGGATCTTCTTTACCTGTTAACTCTTCACCTTCTTCAAGCCTCAGCTCCAGCGTCAGCTCCTCCAAGGAGACCTCTCTGACCCACCAGGCTGGGTGGGGCCTCCTCCAAAACACTTCACTAGAGAGTTTCACATTTTCTTCTCAAATGTGAACTAATCAACACCGCTAGTTAAGTTTCCAAAGTGATTTCATATATGATGTTTTGTAATAACCCAGTGAAATAGTTAAGGATGGTCCAAGCCCTACTTTGTAGATAAAGAATGCAAGTTTCAAAGATAATATTCTTGACCACAGTCACAAAGCTCATAAGAGTAGAGCAAGGACTGATACTCAGTGTTCTGATCCCTAACACAATGCTCTTTCCTCTTTCACACTTGCTTCCCGAGCTGCTAAGGTTAGGGAAGTGAACCTGTAGAGGATGACCAGCTGGTAGAGAGAGGAGGAAGCTAGCTGATGGAAAAATCTTGAGAACTTGTCTAATATTCATTGTGTTCCAGATTTGGTGCTAGGCCTTTAAAGCAAATTGTCTTAGATAGTGTTTAGCAGCCAGAGTGTAGAGCCAGATGCCTGATTTGAGTCCCAGCTCTGCTACTCAATGTGTGCCTTTGGGCAACTCCTCCATGCTGTAGTTTCTCTCATAAATACACCTTCCTCTTAGGTTTTTATTAATACTCATACAGCATAGAACAGTGCCTGGCAGATAGAACAAGCTTAATCTATGTTATTTATTACTATTATTATTAAATAATTCAATCCTCACAATATTTGCATTTTACATATGAGAAAATAGAGACCCAGTGAAGATAAGTTGTCCAAGGACATATAACCTGTAAGTGACAGAGTCTTGCCAATAATGTTGCTCTCCAAACGTCCTGCCACAATCCTTCCTCCTGAAAGTTTCAGGAGCCTGAGGTGGGACATTAGATGATTGGTAAAAACGGAGTGGTTGGCCACCATCTTTGAGTGGGGCACAGCTGTCTGTTTCGTACTCCAGTCAAAATAACATGGGCAACAGATTTGGTTGCCATGCAGTGCATACATGGCCCTTATTTATAATGGCAATTACTGAACTGTTTTTGAACATGTTCAAAGCCCTGTACCCTAGATATGAAAAAGTAAGAATTTGGCCTATGACACTGGCTTTGGCAGGAGTGCAGAGTAAGAAATAAAACATAGTGACTTTATAGGAGAATGAGTAGAAATTGTGAATGTAACTGCTAGATGATTTAGCAATATATATTATATGTCATAAGTTACATTATATAAATGTACATGTTTTTAGAGTTCATATAGGAGCTCTGGTAGCATAGTGCCTAAGGCACTTGACTGTTAACCGGAAGGCTGGAGGTTCAAAACCACCAGCCACTGCTTGGAAGGAAGATGGGGCAATCTACTTCCGTAGTGATACTGCCTCGGAAACTCAAGGAGGGGTCGCTATCGATGGCACATAACAACAACAACAACAGAGTTCATATAGTTCCTCAAGCATTTTAACATTGTACTTGTAAGGGTATTTCAATCAATCTCAATAATGACAACAAATTTTACTAACTTTATTTCATGTTCTAGGACTTGAACTTTTAATCCATATTACTGATAAAATTAATATTAATGATGGATATTTTCCAACTTATCTGGAGAAACGGGAGTGTCTACTATTCATTGACGACTTTAAAACCTGTCAAATACTATTATAACAATCTTCAACCAGAAATCTATGTTCTGTCAAGTGCAATCGTGTAGTAACAAAAACTCTGCTAGATACAACATTCTTAGTCTACAAGGTTCAAGCAGAGGAAAATGATGCTAATTATTTGTCAAGAGTTGATGCCTAAAAACATTCTATCCCAGATATATCCTGGTGTCTGCTTCCCCTTTCTCCTTCAAGGTCAGGAATCATTTCATGGAAGCTTAGATAACACTGCAGCTCAGATATTTGAAGAAAAATTGAAGGGTGCATATTGTTTCAGTGAATTGTTTTCAATGAAGCTGGACAAAAGATCTGTAAGGGGCTTGGCTTAAATCAAGTTATTTTCCTCTCCTAACATATAAACTCTCAAAATGAATCAGCTAATAAGCCCTCTTCAGTAAGACTACATGAGCAATGCATTATCTGTTATAGTTATTTTGCAAAATAATTGTTATTATTAGCAGGGAAGAAACTATGTTGTACAGGGATTGAAATAGAGAACTTGTCATAACTCAATCAACAAAGCCCTGTTATTGAGGAATTTCCTTGAAAACATAGAAATAATGGCAAGACTCTAGGTTTTAATGGTATAACCATAAGATAATTTACCTTTAATATCAGTAATGCTAAGGAGTGCTGGTGGTGTAAAGACTAAAGCATTTGGCTGTTAACCAAAAGGTTGGCAGTTCAAACCCACCTGCCACTCCATAGGAGAAAGATGAGGCATTCTGCTTCCGTAAAGGTTTACAGCCTTGGAAACCCTACGGAGCAGTTCTACTCTGTCCTGTAGGGTTGCTAGGAGTAAGGATCAACTTGATGGCAGTGGGCATCAGTAATGATTGTGGATTAAATAAATTAAGTAAGCTACAGTCTACATCCAAATGACTATTAGCACAGAGCATAGATGGTACAGTAAAACCTGCAAAAACTGGAACTTGCATAAGGTGGAAACCCATCAAAGAAGGAAAACTCAAATATTTTTCACTAATAGAGAGCAGCAGAAAAGTGGTAAGACTGCTCCCTGTCAAAGATGCAAAACTTGTGAGACTTGGAAAAACAAGACAGTCCCATCAAGTTCCACCTTTCACAGGTTTCACTATATAAACAAGGAATGGAGAATTTGGATAAAAAGCAGCCACAGGGGAAGTTATTAAACCCTTTCCAACCACATTTCTCTTTTCTCCTTGAGAGCAAGTTCCATGTGCATCTTTGCCAGTCATGAATGTTTTTCTTCACATACTTCACTAGACTATGGGACTACCTACATAATACGCAAGGCCTAGTGCAAAACGGATCTTGGCACTGAAAGCAAAGAATACAAGAAAGATATTTACTTGTGCTTTATTGACTATGCAAAAGCATTCAACTGTGTGGATCATAACAAGTTTTGGATAACATTGAGAAGAATGGGAATTCCAGAACACTTAATTGTACTCATAAGGAATCTGTACGTAGACCAGAGGCTGTTGTTTGGACAGAACAAGGGGATGCTGCATGGTTTAAAGTCAGGAAGGGTGTGCGTCAAGCTTATATCTTTTCACCATACTGATTCAATTTGTACCCTGAGCAAATAATCCAAGAAGCTGGACAACATGAAGAACATGGCATCAAGATTGGAGAAAGACTCATTAACATCCTGCAATATGCAGCTGACACAACTTTGTTTGCTGAAAGTGAAGATGACTTGAAGCACTTACTGATGAAGATTAAAGACTACAGTCTGCAATATGGATTACACTTCAACATAAAGAAAATGAAAATCCTCACAACTGGACCAGTAAGCAGCATCACAATAAATGGAGAAAAGATTGAAGTTGTCAAAGATTTCATATTATCTGGATCCACAATCAACACCAATGGAAGCAGCAGTCAAGAAATCAGACATCATATTGCACTGTGCAAATCTGCTGCAAAAGACCTCTTTAAAGGACTGAAGAGCAAAGATGTCACTTTGAAGACTAAGATGTACCTAACCCAAACCATGGTATTTTCAGTCATCTCATATGCATGAGAAAGCTGGACAATGAATAAGGAAGACCAGTGAAGAATACCGAAAGGACCATGGACTGCCAGAAAAACAAACAAATCCATCCTGGAAGAGGTGCAATCAGAATGCTCCTTGGAAGTGAGAATGGCCAGACTTTGTCTGACCTACTGTGGTCATATTGTCAGAAGGGGCTGCTCCTTGGAGAAGGATATCATGCTTGGTAAAGTGGAGGGTCGATGAAAGAGGGGAAGACCTTCAACAAGATGGATTGGCACAGTTGCTGCACTGATGGGCTCAAGTATAGCAAGGATTGTAAGGATGGTGCAGGACCGGGCAGTATTTCATTCTGCTGTACACAGGGCTGCTATGAGTCGGAGCCGACGCCATGGCACCTAACAACGACAACAGGGAAAATGAAAATCTGGGACTTCTTGTTCAAAACTTATTAGGAATTTCCAGACAGCAGTGCATTAAATCAAGAGCAGGGTCCTTCTGAGTGCAAGGCTCTGTGTGACCACACAGGCTGCATGCCTGTGAAGCCAGCCCTGCTAAGCCAAAAGGCAAACACATATTCTGGAACATTTTTTTCCTTCCTCTGTTCCATTTTCTCTTTGCTTAAGGAAATAATCTCTGAAAAATGCCATGTTTTTCGTAAGAATAAAACAAAGAGAAGATGAGCAGAATTTTCTCCTGACCTTTCCTCCCCAATTAACACCAATTTGTATGCTCCCAGTTGTATACTTGCAGGATACTGTTGTATACTCACAGTCTGTATCCTCCTGTTTGTATACTCCAGGAAGGAAAGAGTCTGCTTCAGTGCTCTCTCTGGTCTTCATTAATGGCAATTTATCAACTCTGAGACCTGAGATGCCAAAAATTCAGCACCTTGGGACCATCAAATGGGCTTTTCTACGAGGGTGGGTATCCACATACAAGTAAGGCTAATGCATTTTCAGAAAGAATAGAAATTTGTCAGTAATAGATCAAAATTAAATACTGAAAGTTTGTAAACTGGGTTAAATGAATCATTAGATAGTCTGTTATTTGCTAAAAATAATAAAAACACACATTGAATAGCAAGTGGCCATGAATATTTAACCACCACAGATTCCTTTTTATGTACAGTGTACTGCAGCTGTTATAATGTACAACAAAGAAAGAACAGCAAGAAAGCACTGTAGACAAAGGAAATTCTCTTTATTTTTTGTTGTAAAAAGTCAGATATTTATTTAATTAGAAAAAATGAACCTATGTTGTCCCACGGCTTCAAAATACCAATCTTTAAGCAAGATTATACCTGTAAGTATTATGAAACAACAAATCTATAATTCATCCTCCTCTGGAAAATTTATTGGAATAAAGTTTAGGGTGGATAATTTTATAGAAGACCTGTATGGTTTTCAGGACAGGATTTAACTAGGACTATATTCTATAAAAGTAAACTGGGAATTATATTACATATAAAACCTGAGCACTCTTGAAGTCCATCATGATATTTCTAGTACAAAAAAACCTTAGAATTCATGAGTTTGCAATCTTCTGAGGAAGTTAGGACATCTTAGTACTTATTTCATCTTTGTTTCAGATCTGAGACCAGTAGAGACTAAGGCAGTAATAGGACTCAGTCATCCATCTTCTTTAGTCATACTCTTACACAATGTTTGCATAGGTGACCATCTGGGACCCATTCAATCCAGGGTGCTCATCACTCTCTCATCTGAGATCCTTTTAAATTCCTCCCCACCCCCATCCCTCAAACTCATGCTTTAGAAACATTTATCTGCCAAGTACCATTCACCAAGAATAGCCTTAGAATAGGAAACTGCTTTATTTCCATTAGGTTTTATGAATTAATCATAATAAGATTTATTGTGCCAGACACTATCTTAATCACATCGTCTAATCTCCTTCAAACTCCATAATAAGCCTATGATTCCCATGTTTACAAATGAGAAAACTGAATCTTAGAGTTCAAAGTCACACCGCTATTGCCTCATTTGACCATACTTCCAAAATCAGTTGGTGTCAAACCAAGACTAGAACACATATCTTCTGGATCCTAGTTCTGTGGTCTTTCCCATCTAAAAAATAGATAGGTAGATAGATAGAGCTACAATTACATGCAAGAAATCATGCTGGATTCCAAGGGAACACAAGTGTTGTAAAAATCCTCTCTTAAATAATTTCCACAATGATCTCTTAGGTCCTTCTAATACGTACTGTACATGATCATACCATGAAAATAATTTCCTTTAAGGCTTTTTTGGCTGAAACATTTTCAACTGTTCTTTATTTTATACAGAATCAAGTTCAAGTCCCTCTGTGAGGCATTTAATAGAATTTGGTACAGAGCTGTCCTCAACTGGTTTTATGACCTTAGGCAAACCCATATAACCTGTCTGAGCCTCAACTTGCTCATCTGTAAAGCTGGGAAATAATGTGGTTGTTGTTATGTGCCGTCGAGTCGGCCCCGACTCATAGCGACCCCTCCTTGGGTTTCCGAGGCAGCGTCACTACGGAAGTAGATTGCCCAACCTTCCTTCCAAGGAGTGGCTGGTGGGTTTGAACCGCCAGCCTTCTGGTTAGCAGTCAAGTGCCTTAGGCACTACAGAGCTCTAAGGATTCAGTAAGGTAAATATCTTGGTGGTGCAAATGATCAGGAGCTTAACTTCTAACCAAAAGTTTGGCTATTTCAAACCCACTCAGGGTCACCTTTGGAAGAAGACCTGGTGATCTGCTTCTGAAAGGTCACAGACATGAAAATGTATGGACTGAGTCCTACTCTGAAACTCATGGGGTTTCCATGAGTCAGAATCTATTTAATGGCAACTGCTTCCTTTTTTTTAAGGATTCAATATGGTAAATAAAGGGCCTAGTATACATGGGTGCCAATAAGTGTCACTTGCCTTCCCTTTTCCTCACTGCCATCAAATCTAATTCCAATCTAATTTTCATACCATGGACCTTCCACTTCAGCCAGGCTATCTATTTACTCACTATCACCTTGCAGTACAATGGGTTTCTCTTATACATGGCTTCCCTGACCACAGGTTTATAATTCTGCCAGAAATGATAACCATATTGTTACACAAATAACACACACCTTCTACATTTGTTTGCCTACTACTCTCTCCCTCTAGGAAGTGTTTTGTTTTGTTTTGTTTCCTTTTTTACCATAATCTGCCCTGTGAGTGGTCTATTTTACTCATCTTGCAGGGATTGGTCAGAAAGGTGGTATGTAAAACCACTCAATAGCATTGAGCAACTTGAGGTCCATAGAGGGGATTGGTCATTTTGCAGTCCTACTGGGAAGGTCATGCCTTGAAGTTGACAAGGAGTTTGCTTATATAAGAGGTCAATCCACAGAGGTTTTTAGAGAAGAGGAGAGAGAGGCAAAGAGGAAACCTCAAGAATGAGAAGAGCCTAGAGCAAAGTGGCCTAGACCCAGGGTTCCTGTGAGGGGAATCTTTGAAAAGGGCTGTAACACTAAAGACAGTGAAGAAGGAAAGCCTGACAGCAGAGCATCTGTTGGTAGAGGTCCAACCACAGAGAGACCCAAAGGTGGAAAGCTGCTGCTAGGAGAGCAACAGCTGAGCAGGGTACTACCTGGGCCATGAGCTGAGCCAATTAGCTGCAGAGAAGCCTGTCTGACAGAGAAGGCAGCCACCCAGCAGAGAAACTGTGTCCACTGGTCATTGGAGGCCTGTGAGCTTCCTGTTTCTGATCCTGAATTGCTCTTGTTACTTCCAAGCTGATCCTGATTCCAAGTTGTAGCCAGTTACTTCTCCAAAAAACAACATAACTTTGAATATGGTCTGTGAGTTTTGTGTGGCCATTGCAACAAATAAATTATCAAACCCAGCAGAGAAGTGGAGAGTGCTGTGGAGGAAGTTGCTGATGTCAGAAATGGTGAAGAAGTTGGAGAGTAGAAGAGGTATGTCAGACCTCCACCTCACAGGAACCAGCTTTGTGCTGATCCTGATCTTATCCCCTCATGAATTTAGGCAATTCCTTACACCACATTACATCCCTGAACACTGTTATGCAATCATTTCTTTCCTATCAAGTTCTCCTCAGTCTACAGTGCCCTCTCTACCACCCCCATCTCCCATACAGCTAAATCCTACTCATCCTTGAAGGCCCTGCGCAAGCCTCACTGCTTCTATACAGCCCTCTCAAGCCCATTGCCCCATCCATTCCTGAAGCACTATTGTCTGTGTCATGGATGCAATACTCCACCCTGTTATTAAACTTTTCATCCTTGTCTTACCTCCCCAAAGGTGCTATAAGCTGCTTGGGGGGTAGGGAGAGTAAGGACAGGGCCTTCTTTTCCTTCATATCCCCTACAAAGATGATCACAGTGTGACACCCATGACAAGCGCTCAATAATTATATGTTGCGAGAATGAATGAGGCCTGCATCATATTGCATTTTGTTAAATTATACGTGTATGCCTGGGGGTTGAAATGTGAGAAAATGACACTGCTATTTCTCCTCCTTCTGATGCAGACTGCTTTTAAAATATCTGTCTAAGCTTTTCTCTTTGTGCATATGGTATTCTCTAATATTTCAATACATCACTTAAAAGCTGACCTGAAAAAAAATATTAAAGAGTATGTTTCAAAGGGGGGTGGGGAGAGAAGAAGAAGCCAGCTATGACTAATGTCTTCAATTTATAGTATATCCAATTTGGAGAAGACCATGCTTTTTCATAAGGTTGCATAACTGCTAACAAAAACAATTTCAGCCACAGGATGTGTTTTGGAAGAATTTAGCCCTTCATTAGACTAGGAAATATGTAAAAACCAAGGATACAGATTTCCTTGGTACACATCTTACCCTGTATACAGAAGGTTCTCAAATATTTGTTACATTGAATATTCTCTCCTTATGGAATGTATGATGCTGGACAGAAAGTAGATTGGCACATTCTCAAAAAAAAAAAAAAGTTATTTTACTTCTAGATATTGTGTATCTGTGTGAGCTATGTAGGTTTTGCCAATTATGGATTGAATTGTGTTCTCCCTCAAAATATGTGTTGTATATTCTAAATCCCTAAGCATACCTGTGGATATAATTCCATATAGGAATAGTACTTTCTTTGTTATGTTAATGAGGACATACCAGTGAAGGATGTATCTTAAACCAATCACCTTTAAGGTATAAAAAGAGCAGGTTAGGCACAGGGAGGCAAGCACAGATGGGAGGAGATACACATCACACCACATGAAGATCACCAAGGAATAGAAGCTGAAAAGAGAAAAAGAGAAATCTTCCCCAAGAGCTGGTGCCCTGAATGGGGCTTCTAGCCTCCAAAACTGTGAGAGAATAAATTTCTGTTCATTAGCATCACCCACTTGTAGTATTTCTATTATATCAGCACTAGATAACTAAGGCAATTGGGTATCAGCATCAACAATGATTAAAGGGAATGAAGGGAATGAGCGAGAGATGATGTGTGTTTCTGCTTCTATTATTTACTCCAGAACAGACTGTTCTGGAGTAAATAATCAAAACCAATTGCTGTTGCTGACAAGTTGATTCCAACCCATAGTGACAGAGTAGAAATGTTTCCATAAGGTTTTCAATGACTGATTTTTTGGAAGTACATGACCAAGCCTTTCTTCCAAGGCACCTCTGAGGGGACTCAAATTTCCAAACTTTTGGTTAGCAGCTGAGCTAGTTAACCATCTGCACTACCCAGGGTCTCCTAATCAAATGAAAAACCCAAACCAAGCCCATTGCTGTTGTAGTAGTTATGTTTGTGTGTTAACTTGGCTGGGCCAGGTTGAGTGGCTGGGCAGCTGGTGGTAGTTATTCCCCATGATGAGAATGGCAATCATCTCCATGGTGGGATCTATCACAAGCAGCTGTAGCTGCCTTTGGATACATGGTCTGCTTCCCGTATATAAGCAGCAGCTTTGGGAATGGTCTCTAGCATATGGCATGCTTAGACTCTACATGTAGCCATGTCGTTGCTCAGCAGCCTGCCATGCTCTGCTGACCTTGGGACTTACAATGGATTTGAATTAATGGTCTGCCGTGTGGTTTGGTAACATCAGGACTGTGCCTTTTTACTTGTCAGGATTGGGCTTGGCAGCCTCAGCAGCCAGCAGCTGTCTGAGTGAAGAAATGCCTCTAGATTCAGTGGTCTGGGAGCTGGAGGCACAGCTGAAGCCCAAGGCTGAGGGGCTTTCACCCAGCCCCTAGAGCCTGGCATTTTGAATTTGGACTTCTAGCCTCCTGAACTGTAAAAGAATAAACTACTGTTTGTTAAGGCCATCCCTTTTGTGGTATATTCTTGTCAGAGTGGTACTAGGTAACCAGAACAGCTGTCAAGTCAATTCTGACTTACAGCAACCCTATAGGACAGAGAAGTACTTCCCCATAAAATTTCCAAGGCTGTAAATCTTGACAGAAGCAGATCGCCACATCTTTCTTCTGCAGAGCAGCTGGTGGGTTCAAACCACCAACCTTTTGGTTAGTGGCTGAGCACTTTAACCACCATTACACCAAGGCTCCTCAATCAAAACAAGGAGGCAGCCTATATGTTACCCACTTCCTAACACTTGTTGTTATAGCTCTTCAGAGGCAGGATATTAATAAATAGTTTTCCACATGCTTTACGAGTACTAGAACTCCAGGTAACTTGCTGACTGCTGGCATGAGAGGAAGTAAGACTCAAAGGTGGATAACAGGTTGCACTGGTGAGTTCCTGAAGTGTACATGATACTTTAGCCATCTTTTCCATTCTCATATATAAGAATATAAAATCAGGGCAGCACTGATGTTGTATGAATCTAATTCAGAATGAATTAAACATAATCTCTTTAAAATATATAAAAACAAAACTTTGTAAAATTCTTATCAATAGTCCAGTAGAAAAGTTTTAATTCTCAGTTGATCAACAATTCAAATTTTTAAGTATGTAGAGAATAAATAATAATCACATCTGACCCTGTCGTCTAGGTCAAGTTAATAAGAACAGAGTTTAATTTCTAAACTCTTGTTTCTTACCTTGAGAATTAGTTTTGCATTTGAAGTTGAAGATGTGAGAGGTACAATCTATAAAACAGAGTTTTACATCAATCATCATGGGCAAAAAGAAAAGAACTGTTTTCAAAGATAGAAATGAATTCTGACATTTTAATTACAAGCTCAGTGGAAAGTTTGGTGATAGAATTGAGCTCTGAAAATTATTATGTTGTCATTATGAATTAATGACTATAAAAGAAATCAGTTTTGTATGGCAATGGTAACTTACAAAGAAAAACTTACGGAAATGCTTTCTATTTCCTGATGTGCCAAGAGTACTCTTCATAATTTACTTGATTAAAAATATCCAAACAGTGGAAAAATACAAAGATATTTTAAATGGTATTATATAAATACAAGTCAGCAATTTTTTTTAGCAATTTAGAAGGTTTTAATCATAATACCATTTGTAAAAAAAAAAATTTAACAATTAGAGGCAACCCAAATATTCAACAATATGGAAATAAGTAAATACATCATAATAATTCAATTAGTGGATTACATAAACTTATTAAATATATAAATATGAAGATTATATCACAAATTATAAAATATAAATGGCAAAGTTTTCAGTGTACATATGCAATCTTTTATGTATGCTACAAATACAACAATGTAAAATATGCATAAGATAAAATCAATGGAATGGAATACACAGAAATGATTATAGAATTTATATATGTGTAGTAGGATTATGGATTTTCTTTTTTTTAAATTTCTAGTATGCTTTGAAATTTTCTTTAAAATATAGAAAAATCCATTTCTACTTTCCTTTTTTTTTCTAAAAATAAATATCTTTTATAAAGATGAAGAAGAAGATTCATGTGTCTGGGAGGACAAAGTAGAGGCATGATGACAAAGTAGAGGATGACTTCTCCAATCAGTGACGAGCTTAGGTCTTCTCTGCTTCAAGGCAAAATAGCCTATGAGAAGATCTGCTCAAGAGTCCACCCGCTGTAGCAGTCCACTTACAGTGCCAGAGATTAAGTTAATCAGGTTTAAAATGCCCACTTGGTCAAAGGTGAGAGAGTACTATTCTCCAGACTTTCAGAGGCTTTTGGAGCTAGGCTTTAGGAACAGGCACATCAGGAGTGATCATGAATGCACAAGCAGGTGGCTCAATTTCTACTTTTAAAGATGTATTACTTGCTGAGGTGTACTCATTAGTTTGAAATGTATAAAACCTCCAATTTTTCATCATTTTGACCTACAAAAATTGCAATAATATATGGTGAGTCTAAATATTTAAAAATTGCAGTGAAATAAATTACTTGAAAATCACATTTGAAGACTGCAGCTCAGAAATAATCAGGACCCAACAGAGGTTTCAGATTTTTGAGAAAATGAACTTAATGCAGATTGCTAGTGATTTGATGCAGAGATATGGCCATTGCATCCTTTAAAAAAAAAAAATCTTTAAAATTAAGTGTCATGTTCCTTTTATAATTATTCAATGACCAGCATAAAGGAAAACATTCATAATTCAATAAGGAAATTTGGTTCTAACCTGTGCTGGGAGTGACATTTAAATTGCCTTGTACTCTGTGATTACTCAGGAATAATTAGTCCTCTGAATATTACTGTAATGAAAACCATGAGTTTAATGAATCATACAAATTCAAACCAAACAATCTTTACTGAATATTTAAGTAAGTTCAGCATAAAAATTATTTAATGATTGATTCAACTTAGGGGAAAAATTGTTTATGGCAAGTCAGGGCATAAAAATGTGAAGTGAAATTAAATGTATTCATAGGAATTTTGTAATTGCAGTCCTAGAAAAAAAAAAAATCTGAACAGCTTGGGTTGAGGGCAAAATAGACTTCACCTTTGCTACACCATGTTACACCCTGATCGCTAATCGACTATCTTGTTATTTGACATTTCGCATTTACAGCAATAGTAAAAACCTGCTATCCAACTATTCTTCACAATAATAACCTAAGTATGGCAATAACAAATGCTGAGATGTGAGGTGAAACTCTGGCTGTGATAGTTATGTGTCCACTTGGATTGGTCAAGATTCTCAGTGCTTTGGCAGTTGTATAACAGCATGATTTGGCACTTAATAATGATATAATTTGGCAGCTATGTAATGACATAGTCATATTCCACTTTGTGATCTGCATAATGCTGATTTTCACATAATGACCTGGTCTTTGGAACTTAATTGTGTCAAAAAATGAGGAGAATATTTGAGAATAAGGATTTAAGAATAAGGATCAATGTTTCTGAAGTTCAGTAAAGCATTTTGTGGTCTTTTACAATATATTTGCTATAATTACAGAAATTTGGACTCCTTGAAGAAAGAGACAGTAAGGTGTTTGTGTGTGTGTGTGTGTGTGTGTGTTCAACTTTGTATCACCAACACCAAGCACAGTTCCCAGCACAGGGGGGTTGTTGTCAGCTGCTGTCAAGTTGGCCTTTGACTCATGGTGACTCTAACTCATGGTGAGCCCATGCACAATGGAACACAACACTGCCCAATCCTGGGCCACTCCCATGACTGGTTGCAGATCGGATTATTGTGATCATAGTTTTCACTGCGAACTCTGGTGGCTTAGTGCCTAAGACATTTGACTACTAACTGGAAGGCTGGTGGTTCAAACACACCAGCCACTCCTCAGAAGGAAGACTGGTCAATCTACTTCCATAGAGATACCACCTTGGAAACCCAAGGAGGGGTCTCTATGAGTCAAATTGACTCAATGGCAGTGAATCTGGGTTTTTTGGTTTAATTTTTGAAAGTAGGTTTTCAGGACTTTCTTCCTTGCGTGTCTTAGTGTGGAAGCGCTAGTGAAATCTCTTCACTATTTTAGCAGCATACAAACCTCCACTGACAGACATGCGGTGCCTGTATGTGAGGTTTATTGCCTGGGTCTCAAATATGGGTCTCCCATATGGAGGGTGAAAATTCTACCAC
The DNA here is from genome assembly GCF_000298275.1 of Orycteropus afer afer. Taxonomy (NCBI): domain Eukaryota; kingdom Metazoa; phylum Chordata; class Mammalia; order Tubulidentata; family Orycteropodidae; genus Orycteropus; species Orycteropus afer. Next base: position 13,892,493 of record NW_006921597.1, on the reverse strand, counting down.
TAAACCTCATTGCCCTCTGACACATGGTAGATACTCAACAAAAGCTTGATGAATGAATACCTGGGTTGGTTGAACAGGAGCATAGATTTTTTTTAAAGTATAGGTAAATATACATGAAGAGAGTTCATTTGTGGACCTTAACTTTGACTGTTAAGTCCTGCTTTCAGTGATTTGGATAGAGATATATAGGACATATTTAACACATTTTCAGATAATACGAAGTTGCTGAGACTAGTCAGTGGCATCAAGATGTTATCTTAGACTTGGAATGATAAGCTTAAGCCTGTATGATGAATTTTATAGCAATAAGTAGAAAATCTTCCTTTTAACTCTTTTTTTTTTTTTTTTTTGTATAAAAATCAGTCTCACAGGTTGGCAGAGACTAGACTTGATGGTAAAGTCCAGAAATAAATACCTGAACTGGATCTTAGGAATTCATGTGACCACAAGCTTAAACTGAGTCAACAGCTTTTAAAAATGTGCAGTGATATGTTTTACCACGTCTTTAAATATTAGGAATTAAGAGTCTACTCCTTTCTCAACTCATCATACCATATACAACATAACCTACTGTTTTGAATTCTGTGCTCAGTATTCTGGGAGAAATACTGTGTCCATGAAGAGTAATCAGAATGGGAAAGGTCTAGAAATTATTTCCTGTAAAGAACATTTGAAGAATATAAAATGTTTATACTAGAAAAGAGAAAACTAAAGGCAACCATTATAGCTATCTTTGATCATTCATTTGTTAATATATATATATATATATATATATATTGATTTTCTACTTTGCTTTTGGCATTTTGCCTTCCTTCTCATATATGGTATTTTGCCTGTTTTCCCCTTCTCTATCCCCACCCAGAGTAGACCATTAGCCTTCTGGGATTGGAAAGGAAACTGATTCATCTTTAAGCTCTGGTAGCATAGTGGTTAAAGCATTGGACTGCTAATCAAAATGTTGGTAGTTCAAACCCACGAGCTACTCTGCAGGAGAAAGATGAAGCCATCTACTTCTGTAAAGACTTACAGCCATGGAAACCCTAAGGAACAGTTCTACTCCACCCTATAGGGTAACTAGGAGTCAGAATCAACTCAGTGGCAGTTGTTTTCTTGTTAAGTGCTTATGTTGTTGTTGTTGTTGTTATGTGCCGTTGAGTCGACCCCGACTCATAGCGACCCCTCCTTGGGTTTCCGAGGCAGTATCACTACGGAAGTAGATTGCCCAACCTTCCTTCCAAGGAATGGCTGGTGGGTTTGAACCACCAGGCTTCTGGTTAGCAGTCAAGTGCCTTAGGCACTGTGCTACCAGAGCTCCTTAAGTGCTTATAAGTAAATCTTATTACCCAGGAAAAATAAAATTTAAAAATTCCACCCTAGTGCTTTTGTCTCTGCTTAACCTAAAAAAAAGAAAGAAAGAAAGACAATATTAGGAAAATGAAAAGATAAGCAGTCAACTGAGACAAAATATTTGCAAAGCTCATCTGAAAAATGACTTGTATTCAGAACATACAAAGAAATGTTACACATCAATAATAAGACAAACAAGCATTCAAAACAATACATACCAAATAAATAAATAACAACTTTGAATAGACATTTCACCAAAGAAGATATAGGAATAGCTAATAAGCACATAAAAAGATATTCAACATCATTAATCATTAGGGTAATGCAACTTAAAACCACAATATATACCATTTCATACCTACTCGGATATCTATGGAAATCACCTGGGGATCTTGTTATAAAGTAGATTCTGATTCAGTGTATCTCAAGTGGAAATGCAAATTCTCAGCAGGGGTTGAACAGGAAAGAATCCGATCGAAGCCCTGGTTTCCAGAGTAAGTCACATTTAAGCAGAAACTTTCCAGGAGAGATTTCTGCAAAGTCCTATCATTCATATCCGTAAACAAGTAAAATTAGACTTATCAGTTTCCCAGAGCTCAATTTCTGTTCCCTTAAGAATATTCTAAATGTTGGAGTGATCAATAGAGGGAGAGGAAATTCTTAAATAAACCAACATTTACAATAATAATAGCAGCCAGGTTACCTTTTATTATGTACATATTATGTCCCACACCACACTGTTGTGAGGATTTTTGTTTTCTTTATGTTGAGATGCAATCAACATAAAGAAATGAAAATTGTTCCAAATGGGCCGATAAGCATCATCACCATAAAATGGTAAAAGTTGTCAAAGATTTCATATTACTTGGTTCCACAATCAACACCAATGGAAGCAGCAGTCAAGACATCAGATGATGTATCATACTGGGCAAATCTGCTGCAAAAGACCTCTTTAAAGACTTAGGTGTGCTTAACCCATGCCATGGTATTTTCAATCACCTCATATGCATGTGAGAGCTGAACAATGAATAAGGAAGACTGAAGAAGAGTTGATGCTTTTGAGTTGTGATGTTGTTGAAGAATACCAAAAGTACCATTGACTACAAGAATAATGTCCTGGAAGAAGTGCAGCCAGAATACTCTTTGGAAGTGAGAATGGCCAGACTTTGTCTGAACTAGTTTGGTCATGTTGTCAGAAGGAATCCTTCCTTGGAGAAAGATATAATGCTTGGTAAAGTGGAGGGTCAATGAAAAAGGGGAAGGCCCTCAATGAGATGGACTGACACAGTGGTTGCAACAATGGGTTCAGGTGTCTCAAGAACTGTGAGGCTGGCACAGGACCAGGCAGTGTTTCATTCTGTTGTACTATAAGTCAGAGCCGACTTGATGGCAGCTAATGACAACAACATTATGTCCCAGGCACTATGCTGATGTTATTTCATTTAAACCTGACAAGTATTGGTGAGGCTGCACCATAAGGTAAAAACTCCACTTTTGACATGGAAAGGTGTAGTCTTGGCATGGTCAGAAAACTTGCTCAAAATGCCTACAGAAGGTGGTACAGTGAGTACTTGAACTCAGGCTGGTCTGACTCCAAAGGCCTTCTTTGTAATAAATGTTATTGTTAGGTGGATCTAATTGTTTCTGACTCATAGGGACCCTATGTACAACAGAAAGAAACATTGCCCAGTCCTATGCCATCTTCAAAATTGTTGCTGTGCTTGAGCCCATTGTTGCAGCCACTGTTCCAATCCATGACATTGAGGGGCTTCCTCTTTTTTCACTGGCCCTCTACTTTACCAGACATGATTTCTTTCTCCAGGGACTCATTCCCCCCTCATAACATGCCCAAAGTACATGAGGTAAAGTCTCACCATCCTTGTTTCTAAGGAGCATTCTGGTTGCCTATCTTCCAAGACAGATTAGTTCATTCTTCTGGCAGTCCATGGTATATTCAATATTTTCACCAATACCGTGACTCAAATGCATTAATTCTTCCAATCTTTCTTATTTATTGTCCAGCTTTATCATGCTTATGAGGTGACTAAAAATACCACGGGTTTGGTCAGGCACACCTTAGTCTTCAAAGTGGCATCTTTGCCCTTTAACACTTTAAAGAGGTCTTTTGCAGCAAATTTGCCCAATGCAATACATCATTTAATTTCTTGACTACTACTTTCATGGGTGAAATCTAAAATGTAATCCTTGACAACTTCAATACTTTCTCTGTTTATCATGATGTTGCTTCTTGTCCAGTTGTTATGATTTTTATTTTCTTTATGGTAAGGTATAATCCATACTGAAGAATGCAGTCTTTGGTCTTTATCAGTAAGTACTTCAAGTCGTCTTCCCTTATACCAGGCAAGGTTGTGTCACCTGCATATTGTAAGTTGTTAATGAGTTTCTGCTCAGCATACAGACTGAATAAGTATGGTGAAAGGATGCAGCCATGACACATACCTATCCTGATTTTAAACAACTTAGTGTCCCCTTGTTCTGTTCAAATGACTGCCTCTTGGTTGTGTACAGGTTCCACAAGAGCACAAGTAAGTGTTCTGGAATTCCCATTCTTCACAATGTTATACATAATTTTTTAGGATCCACACACTCAAATGTCTTTGTAGTCAATAAAACTCAGATAAATTTCTTTCTGGTATTCTCTGCTTTCAGCAAAGATCCATCTGACATCAGCAATGATATCCCTTGTTAAACATCCTCTTCTGAATCCAGCTTACATTTTTGGCAGTTCCCTATTGATAGACTGCTGTAACCATTTTTAATTATTTTCAGGAAAACTTGTGTGTATATTAATGATATTGTTCAGTAATTTCCACATTATATTTAATAACTTTGGAAGCTATCCTCCAAATTTCTTGGCATAGACAAATGAGGGCTTCCAGCATTGCATCTGTTTGTTGAAACATCTCAATGGGTGTTCCATCAATTCCTGGAGTCTTACTTTTCACAAGTATCTTCAATACAGCTTGGACTTCTTCCTTCAGTACCACTAGTTCTTGATCATATGCTACCTCCTGAAGTGGCTGAACATCAACCAACTCATTTTGGTACAGTAACTCTGTATATTCCTCCAATCTTTTTTGATGCTTCATGCATTGTTCAATACTTTGCCCATGGAATCCTTCAATATAGCATGAAGCCTGAATTTTTTCTTCAGTTCTTTCAGCTTGAGAAATGCCAAGCATATTCTTCCCTTTTGGTTTTCTAACTCCAGGTCTTTGCACATTTCATTATAATACTTTACTTTGTTTTCCCATATTCACTAAAAACTCTCAACATGTTTAGTATATATATAAAACATGTTATTTTGTTCATTGTTGTAGTTATAAGAGCCCTGGTGGCATAGGCTACTAACTGAAAGGTTAGCAATTCAAAGCCACTGGCCACTCTACAGGAGAAAGATATGGCAGTCTGCATTTGTAAGGATTTACAGCAGAGACATGCAGGGACGCCAGAGTAGCAGGCTGGAAGAGCAGGGAAGGGGATAAAAGCCTTGAACCCAGACAGAAGAGCAGTCAGCCCCAGGGTTACAGGTGAGGAGAGACAACTCAGGGACGCCCGAAGAAGCAGGC